>NC_079520.1:15154600-15454600 GCF_003711565.1 Takifugu flavidus
ATAGCCTATAGCCTAGGCTATAGCCTTACCCCTTTCTGAGTCCAGGTCAGGACAAAAGTGTTGTGGAGAGAATCTGCTGGATGTGGAGCTACACTGGTCAAAGGCAGATTTGCTTTTTCTTCCTCTGTCCAGATGTAGGAAGGACAATACATGTGTGACTTTCAGCACAGTTATTCACCTCCAGGAACCTCTAAGTAACGTCTCAGTACTGGTTGATAGTGAGAGGGAAGGTCCTGATTGAACTGTGCCGTATATGCGCCTCCTCCTCTAGGCTGCTGATAGTACATGAAATAGTAAATCTGGTTACGATCATAAATAAAACAGATCTCACAGAAATGTTATTGGGATAACAGAAAAACATACAAAATAGCAATATGTATAATATATGTTTAGTTAAAAAAAAATGTTTTGTAGAGAAGCAGCAAAATCCCATTGACTTGACTGAGTTGATTATTTGTAGTTCTTTAATGATAATATCTTCCTGCTATGTGATCAGGCGTTATTGTTATATGGAACACAGATAAGGATCAAAGCGTGTTTGTTTTTTATGGGGTAACCATGCAACCCAGGAGCGAGACAGCACTGCGGGCCAAGTTTGCCCTAAGATCAGAGTTCAATGCTCAATCTTTCACATCAAAGCAGACTTTCACAAGCAGTGTTGTGTCAGTCCGCGGCGCTCGTCACACACGTTCTATTGACCTTCAATACATAACATTCTCCATTAATGCGCCTTAGTCACAATGATACAGCAAACTGTGCTATCTATTGATCTGTCATCTAGCTGGGACGCAAATTGATATTTAAGTGTGTGCTGTTTATGCCTCATTGTTGTTCAAGGCAGGAGCTTGAAAGTGTCTTCAGTGTCTCTGAAAGTGTATTTTCAGAGCTTCAAGGTAAGGATCAGAGTTTCCTAATTCAAGTACAATGTTCCAATTTTCTCCACTAACAGAAATTATGTTTTGAACAGATTATCTGACCTTGGACCTCGAATATCTCTGAGATAAGTGTGGGAAAATACAGCAAAAAAAAATAAAATAAAACCCTCAACAATTATTCCTCACTTCTTCCTCACAGCACATTTTCTTCCTAATATAGAACAGCCTTAGTCAGACTGTGTGTCCTCCCATTATAGGTAGCCATCCATCCACCACAGGTATGTGAATAGGACTCAGTAGTTGTTTCCCACACTGACTATTAAGGGGTTAACAAATAGTCTAGGTGTAGTTTCAATCCTTCAGGTAGGTCAGGTTTCTCTTAACACAACTGCATACCTGTGGAAAGTTCGTGTGTATATGTGTGTGTGTGGTGTGTGTGTGTGTGTGTGTGTGTGTGTGTGTGTGTGTGCGTGCTTGTGCGAGAGCATGTGGACACACACATGTGCATGTGAATGCATTTGAATGTTTGCTTTAGACATAAAAAGGGGGAAACCATTCTAACCTAGTCAGCCAGTCAGATTACTGGATTTGTGTTTTGATCATGACATAGTCAAATAAAATTCCTAAATTATCATTAATACACCATACAAGATCATTAGATTGAAGTAGCATGTTTTTTAAATTGAAGGATGTTGAACTGATTGATTGATCGATTGATTGATTGATCAGTAAATGTACATCAGTATTTACCAGTTTTATTTATGCCCACAAATTAAAACACACGTCTATCATGTCCACACACACACACACACACACCACACACACACACACACACACACACACACACACACAACACACACACACACACACACACACACACACACACACACACAGACCTCTGGGCAGCGCCTTCAGGGACAACACAATGTCTCCTCCGGGGACCCTCCCCAGCACCACAGCAGTCAACGGTATGGCAACAGCTTAGTACACAGTTCTCATCTATCACATTCCCTGACCTCCATCCTTCAGGGACCCTACCCAGCCAGCTACATCCACATCAGCACAGCACAGTATGTGCACAATATTTCTTTAACTCATGCTGACAGCAGAAGTGTCTGCATCTATTCCAGAGACGAGTCCGAGGTCTTCTTAAACACCTTAAATAAAAAAAGACATTTAAGTTTTCCATCAATGACACCTGAATAGACTTTTTTAAAAATTCATATTTTAAAATGTCCTGAATTCTTCGTGCCACACAGGTTCTAAAACAAAGTCTTCTTTTCAGAAAGTGACACACAAGCTTTTACATTCAAAGCCGGTCACCCTCGCATACACAACTGCTTTGGATTGTTCTGGGTTTGAGTTTTGTCCAGCAGAGGACACTCTCGCATCGCTTGTACTGGTGACTTCCATTATGCTCCATCTACAAGATAAAGCCCTGCAAGGATTAGCTGTTAAAACAATTGAATCTGTCAAAGTTTAATCTGTCACTCGAGCCCAAAGATATTTTTTCAGTGATGCAAGCAGTCAAAACAGACACACAGTTAAATGCAAACGAAACATTTACAAAAAAATAAATAATGGTGCAATATATGCCATAACAAAGTGTGGCAGAATCGGAGCACACCACACATAACAGGAACACAACATGATCCAAAAAGAAAACTTTTTTTAACCTTTAATTATAGCCGACATCATTGAATTTAATCCTAGAATTATTAAAAAGGGGGAGGGGGAGTGTCGGATTACAACTGTAAATCGAAAGCGGTAAACGAGTGTCGTGGTGAAGAGCTGAATCGGACAGTACGCACTGTGGTGCCTCCAAAACCCTAAAATCTCTCCTGAACCCACATTTTTAATTTTAATTTCTTTAAGATCACATGACACGTCACATGGTTGTAACAATTACGTTAAAAGTTTATTACGATTGAAAAGAGATTTTAGTGTGCATTAAGTGACATACAAAAAATCCAGTTTCTTTAGCTCATTTATGATCGTGTAATTTATAATAATAATAATAATAATAATTGAGCGAACGCTCCACTCCACGTGACTTGGCATTGTACCTGACGTCACATCCGCCGTAAACAACAATAGGGAAGTGGAAAGACAAAACCATCCGTTGTGTAAAATGCTACAGTCATACCTAAGATCATAGAGTTGATTTCTTACCACGGGATGCATGAATTCTGCTAAATAATCTCATATTTTCACGAATAACCGTGAGTTGACCTATTTAAAGCGTAATATGCCCTACAGACTAGCTAGCTAGGTTAGCTTCCTAACCAGCTAGTTTGGAACCATGATAGACATTTGAGTTCTTTGGCTGGTAAATAGTGCGTAAGTGATATTAAAGAGGACTATCTAAAGGTTGTATTTGACGTCAGCGCATGTCCTGTTGTAGTTACGATGGAGGTGTCCAAATCATCGAGCACAACCATGCAGGTCAGCTTCGTGTGTCAGCGATGCTGTCAGCCGCTCAAGCTGGACACGTCCTTTAATGTCCTCGACCGCTTCACAGTCCATGAACTTACAGGTTAGTATAGAAACCCTTTATATCTGTAGAGATCCTGCGTCCATTTCTGTCCCATAATGTCTCCCACGTCTCTCCTTAGCACCGTTAGTCACAGTGACACCGAGTAAACAGGCGGAGAGCTCCGAGGGGGAGACGGCACCAGAGGTGGGAGCACCGCAGCAGACTTAGCGTTCAGAAATCTGAGTTCAGCTAAAGATAATGCCAAATCCAGAGAAGTCACTCCAATAAACACAGCCATGTGTAGCTCACAATTTAGAAAAATAAATAAATTAGTTAGCTGTATATGTCTAACAGTTAAATAATCCTTCCAGGAGGCATTTGTAGAAAACAAACAAGATGGCGTGTCAAGAAAGTATATCCCACCAGCACGGTAAAGTGTTTTACATTCATAAATAGAATGGGATGCTTGTTGCATATGGCTACAGTGTGTGAGGCAGACCTGCTGATTGTTTGTCTTCAGCATGATGTCAACGGAGAGCGCCAACAGCTTCACGCTGATTGGAGAAGCATCTGATTGTGGCAACATGGAACATCTCAGTCGTAGGCTGAAGGTAATCAGCTTTCTCGTGTCTTGAAACTGAGACCACTGAAGCGAGGGAGGATTTTTAATGTGAATCATTTTCATTAAGGTCACCAGTGACCTGTTTGACATCATGTCAGGCCAGACAGACGTGGACCACCCACTCTGTGAGGAGTGTACCGACACACTGCTGGACCACCTCGACACACAGCTCAATATCACAGAGAACGAATGCCAGAATTACAAGCAAGTCCATTTTAATTCATCTCTCTGCTGGCGTTCAGTTGAAGATACTAGAGATCTGTCTCTCTCACTTCCTGTCACACACACACACACACACACACAGACTCACACTCGGGCCTTGTGGCTACTTTAAAAGCTGATCTGTTTTCGGTGTAGATTGCAGATGTCTGCCTAGTTTCTGCAGTCAGCAACATATAGTTTTCCATATATTTTCAGGCAGTGTCTGGAGCTGCTGTCAAATCTGCAGGTGGAGGACGAGGAAACCCTGCTGGCGGAGCTGCAGCAGCTGAAGGAGGAGGAGGCAGCGCTGGTGGAGGAACTGGAGACGGTGGAGGAGCAGAGGGCTGCTGTGGCCGACGACCTGGCCCAGTGCAGGGTCCACTCCCAACAGCTCGACACAGAGGAGCTCCAGTGAGTGACCCTGTAAACGGCTGCTGGTTGGATCATGTATTTCTACTTGTTTTTCCCACTTTTTTTTTCTATGGTGTCCTTGGTTGTTTTGAAAGTCACCTATAAAAAGGTCTGATCATTATTTGGATTATTGTGCAGCAACTAACCGTCTGGTTTCACTGATTTGCCCTGGAAGGTATCAGAAAGAGTACAGCGAGTTCAAACGGCAGCAGCTGGAGCTGGACGACGAGCTGAAGAGTGTCGACAACCAGATGCGCTACTGCCAGATTCAGCTGGATCGTTTAAAAAAGACCAATGTCTTTAATGCCACTTTTCACATCTGGTACACACACATACACACAACCGTGTTAAGCTGTGCATGCCCTAGTTAATCACCTTCCCCGGTAAGACACAGAACCAGTGTTTATGGACTGGCTCACATTGTTCTTATAGGCACAGTGGCCAGTTTGGCACAATCAACAACTTCCGCCTGGGTCGACTCCCCAGCGTCCCCGTGGAGTGGAACGAGATCAATGCAGCCTGGGGCCAGACGGTGCTGCTACTGCACGCTCTGGCCAATAAGATGGGGCTGCGCTTCAAAAGGTTCCTACCCATGTTAGGTTTACTATTACTCACGCACAGTGCTTGGATAAATGTACTTTTGTTCAAAGCATGGCTCTTTACTTTCCAGATATCGTCTTGTTCCATATGGAAACCACTCATACTTGGAGTCACTGACAGATAAGTCAAAGGTATGCAATGAATTCCTATTATATTTATTATTATATTACCTATTGTCCAAAAATTCTGCCTTTTTTAAAGTTTCTCCTAACATGTAACTGTTTTTCATTCAGGAACTGCCTCTGTACTGTTCAGGAGGCTTGAGGTTCTTCTGGGACAATAAATTCGACCACGCCATGGTGGCTTTTCTGGACTGTGTCCAGCAGTTCAAAGAGGAGGTGGAGAAAGGAGACACTGGATTCTGCCTCCCGTACAGGTGATTTCCACTTGTTCAGTCGGAGGCATGCAGATGTAAGGAACCTGACCGTTGTTTCCAACATCAGGATGGATGTGGAGAAAGGGAAGATCGAGGACACCGGCGGCAGCGGCGGCTCGTACTCCATCAAAACCCAGTTCAACTCGGAGGAGCAGTGGACCAAAGCGCTCAAGTTCATGCTCACTAACCTGAAGTGGGGACTGGCCTGGGTCACTTCGCAGTTCTACAACAGATAGGCTGGCAGACTCCTCCTGGCCATTTCAATTAGGTTTCACATGAATATAGAGATCAAAAGAACTATTTGGATCATTTTGGGATTTTTAGTACTAACGGCACAGGACTCATATCGATCCTCAAGAAAGGTGGTTACAAAGGCGACTCTGAAAGTAGAATAACTACTACTCACACAGTTTTATCACAAATACTAATTTTACTTCGACACTCTTCAATGTAGTTAAAAAATTCTTCTTTAGTCTGTTGGACGCACAGCACAGCCCAGTTTCCAGTAGGTGGATGTCAGTGTTTGTCTGTACGTAAAGTCATTACGATAAAATGTTACATTTTTAAGCAAACCCACAGTGAAACTGCTTCAGACACATTTGAATTTGTTTGCTGATGTTCAAGTCATATTCCACTGATTAAACATCCACTACTGGTAATAAAAAGGGCATCACATGTATCCTGGTAATCACTAACTTGTTACTGTCTGCTCAAATCCCCCTAATAAAGCATCAGAGGACGTTTGTGCCACAAGAACAACTGTGCTTGGGTTTGAACAGACTCGCACCACAGTTAAACAAAACATTTTTAATGGTTTCATAATTATTTCTGTTGAATCTTCAATCTCACCACAATCACACAGTCACCCCTCCCCCCCATAAGTTTAACAAAAGAGGGTAAAATTCATGGAAAAATATGGACTTAATTCAAATACAGTAATAGGCTGATTTCCAGTTCTCCAGTAAAATATGTAAAATAGGTAGCTTCTATGTTCTGAACCAGCTCTGTCATTTCCGAACCTCCGATATTGCCTCGTCCACCAGGCAGGCCTCTGGCTTTGGTCATCCTCGGAACTAGTGAAAGCCCTCCCTACAAGTCTCTGGTTCACACATTTAAAAGGGTTCTTTTGTGAAATTGACTAACTCTGAAAAATATTTTAATAGATACATTTGGAGCAAAACACAAAGAAATTTCATTAATGCTTCTTGTAAACCTTCCAACGTCCCAGGCAGGCAATATTCCACGCATGGTGAACTTCCCAGCCTGGCATTTGTGCAATTTTATTGGTTTAACCGTGTAGAAAAGCCCCCTGAAACTAGCCCCAGGTTTTCACCTTAGTGCATGCATATGGGCGAATCTTTGGGTTCCACAGCCCACAGCCAGACAACGGCCCTCGTTTTCACAGGGGTGGTGCACGTGGACACGTGGACACGTGCACCGCTCACGCCCTGGCATTTTGGTTTCAATTCACACTCTGATAATCGGTGCAGCCCATGGCGCTCTTTCCCGTTCAGAAGAGCGAAGGTGATTTTCATCAGTAGTGGAACTCCTCCCTGTGGAGGACCTTTGCCTTCCAGTTCCGCTCATCAAGTCTCAGATGGAGGTGCTGCTGTGGCAGCTGGATGTGGAGGGAAGGGCAGGCGCCAGGGGCGCACTGTTGCCCAGAGCCTTTCGAATATGGGGCATGAGGAAGGGGTCGCTGGCCAGCTGCAGCACATCCAAGCGGTCTTCCTTGCGATAGGCCAGGCATCGGCGAATAAAGGCCTGTGACAGGGAGGACAGGGCGAACTCGTCAAAACATCCAAGAATGTCTGCAGGGAATATCTGCGGTCTCACGAAAACACACCTTTGCATCAGTGGTGACTGTGGGTTTGGGTGGAAAGTGCACCTCAGTGGCTTTTAAAATGGTGTTTTCTTGAAGGATGTCCTGCTGCGACAGGTTGTGACCAAAAGGCTGAAAATGGACAAAAACACCTGAACGTTAGAGTCTAGACCAACAACAGGCCCCGGTTTAGAGAAAAGAATGCAGTGGTCACCTTGCGTCCATATAAACACTGATAAAAGATGACGCCGACTGACCAAACATCCACTTTGTTGGATATTTTGGGGGGGTCTTTACCCATCACGAAGCACTCAGGAGGCAAGTACCTGCGGTTTGAGCACAATACCAAACTGAAACAGGATTCTGTACTTTTTTTTTGGGAAGTTTCCAGAGTTGGGCTCAAATGGCGTGGCTGTCTTTGAAGAATGACGTTACCAATAGGTTCCTGCCCCCTGTGAGGTCAGATCCATCCCGTCTGCCGAGCTGTAGCTGTCATCATCCATGATCTTTGACAGCCCAAAGTCGGTGATCCTAATTTCCCCACAGGCTGTCCCGTTGACCAACAAGATGTTGCCTAAAACCAGAGCAGTAAACAGAAGATAAACCTTTAGGAACGAGCATCTTTCTCAACTGCAGACGCACACGTTCCTTTTCCCAACCACAAACAGCCCAAAAAAAGACCCCAAAAGCCTAAAAAGTAAGAGTACCAGGCTTGAGGTCATAGTGGATGATGGGCGGGTGGATCTGGTTGAGGTACTTGAGAGCGTTGACGATCTGCATGACAATAGAGCGGCCTTCCTTCTCCGTCATCAGCTTATTCTGCTTCAGGTAGAAGTCCAGGTCGTTGCCGTCGCAGTACTCCAGCACTGTGCAGAACCTGCCAGCGACCAACGCCACAGAACGGTGATTCATCAGCGAGACCAAACAACAGGTCCCTCCCACAGTTCACTTACGAGTCTGTGTCGAGCGAGAAGTAGTCATAGAGTTTGACTATTCTGGGATGATCGAGCTCTTTATGGATTCTGTATTCCCTGCAGGCGTGTCTGGAAAAACACAGGAGCCGTTTATGGAAACCTTTGGATCCTATTTTCTCATCAGCGGGTCCAGACTCACTTGTGGTAGTTCTGTTTCTTCTCCTCCTTCCAGTTCTTGTTGAGCTGGTGGATTTTAATGGCCACATACCTTTGCTCTGTTAAATCAAAAGCCTGCAAAAGGGAAACGACCCGTCAACGAGGATGGACAACGCTGTGCCAAACAAGTGCCCTCGGATGCTGTTTACATATTTATTTACCTTAAAAACCTCACTAAAGCCTCCCCTTCCGAGCAAATGTAATAGCAAGTAGCGCTCATTCAGGGTGGGGTGGTCTTTAAATCTGCAGGGGAAGATGGTTTTAAACATCAGCTGGTCTTTTCAGGGATTCGTGACAAGCTACGTGGATGCGATACACACTGAGAATTATCCTCGTTATGGATCCTCTTCAATTCCCGAATGTGCAAGTTTCTAATCCGCTCCAGTTGCTCCAGTTCTGCCTGGATCTCTGCTTCTTCCTGCAAAAACAAGAAGCCAGTCTGGGTTTTCTGAGCCCCTGCCGAACGCTGACTTTACTCACAAAGAAGTCTCAAAATCTTGATGTAAGCTAACAACAGGTACCTTTTTCAGATGAATGATTCGCAGTTTGAAAATCTCCTCCTGCTCGTGATACTGCGCCAATGACAAGCTGCAAAGGAAAGTAGCAGGAGCTGAAAGGCTGTGGCCACTCACGCCGGGACGCTACAGCAAGACGTGCACGCCAACAGAAATGAGCTGCCAGTCTGGGGATTTTCACCCCGTTAATCGCCCCCCAACTGCCCCAGAGGCAGCCTCGGCTCAGAGACCCACGTTTCCTTGGATAAAACATGGTGAAGTGATGTCATTGATGCCCTCTTACGCCTCATTCTCCTGGCTGGTGCTCCTGCTCTTTCGCTTGTTCTGTTCCGTGCTGGGTGGAGGTGTCGGAGCCAAGGATGCCGGCTTCCTCTTCCCCAGCAGCTTCCTCTGCCTCTCCATATCCTCCCTCTGCGAGCTGACTCGCTCCTGCTGCCTGCGGAAAGACAGAATGACGGCGCTCCGGTCACCGAGGGCAACCGTGGAACCTGGCTTTGGCTTCGTTCGAGCCCTGACTTTATAAGGTTCTGGAAGGCGTATCCGTCCGTCCACTGCTCGGTGAAGGAAGCTCCGTGCCGCACGGTGGTGAAGTGGCCCAGACGAAGGCGGTCCTGCATGCTCTTGTCCCTGCACGCCATTTTCTCCTGCTTGGCCTAAAGGAGAGATCGGAAGTAGCAAACAGCCGAGACGTAAATGTAGATCACAACTACTGGGTGCTTCTAAGACCCACCTTCTCGATGAGAAGCTTCTTGCTCATGGTCACGCACTTGTGGAGCCGCTCCTTGTATCGCTCCAGCATCTTCTGCTGCTCGTCCACCTGTCGCCTCAGGTCACAGTTGGCCTGACAACAAAAGCAACGGTTTAGCGCCGCTGCTGTACAACCAGGGGACATGTGGGAAAATGCTAATTAACATAATATTCATGACGGTAGCTGCTCAGTCTGCAGGGGACTGGGCTGAGGGTTCTGGGTTCAAGCCCCAAACCATGGAGGATAGCGGGGAGGGGAGGTGCCAGGACACCTTCAGAGCACTGCCAAGGTACCCTTGAGCAAGGCACCCAGCCCATATGCTCACATAGGGCCCTGCGATGATGACAGAGATACTGTACATCATAAAAGGTTAGCCTAGCATGTCAAGGCTAAAACCAGGGGTTTCCTGTTTAAATTCCCGAAAACATCCGAGCAAACCAGTGAGGTTATTAGAAGACGGACGGATTTGTATGATTTCATCGTCTTACCCTCAGAAGGTCATCAATCCTGCCCTCCTTTTTCTCCAGGTCAGAGTTCTTATCCCTCTCCAGCGCAGTCAGTTTGAGCAAGGTCAGCTCGGTCTGGACGGAGAGACACCCACCGTCAACCACACGTCCCACCACTGGGACATCACAGCTACCACACGCATGTGTGGGTGTGGAGCGACCAGAGACGCCGTCCACACCTCCGGCCACTTACCTGGATGGCTTTGTGTAAGCAGGGCTGGGCCGGGACCGTCTTCACAGAGCCGCAGGATGAGGAGTCCGTTTGGGCCGAGCCTGTGGACGAAGGGCTGCTGAGCTGAAACTGCATTCAAGACAGACACAGCAGGACGATGTGAGACAGACAAGGGAGGACAATGACGCTGCCATGTCTCCAGTCCAGCGTCTCAGCCCACTAACAACCCCGCACACGCGGCCTTGGTCAAAACACTGATGCCGAGAGAAGCTAGAGGAAAAGCAGAGCCGTACTGGGAGGACTGGTCACTTACCAGAGGATTGGACAGGGAATGCTGTGGAGACGAGTGGACCAGCATGGGAATACCCCGGGCAGGACTGGTGCCAGAGCCACTGCTACCAGCAAACTGGACACAAGGATATGAAGAGGAAGACTCCACATGAACTAAATGAAAAGAGGTGTTTACTGTTGCTGTTGTTGTTGGGACTCACCTCATAATAATCATTGATTTTGTGTCCTCTCCCCTTTCCTGCAAGGAAAGGAAAAATAAAACCAGCTGAAGCGTCAGACACACGTGAACGTGGAACTCGGGCCGATCACCGGGGACGCCAGGAGCAGGCAGAGGACAAAAGACAGAGACGCGCACGAGACGTGGACAAAATGCAGCGACTGACGGCGGCGAGCGTTTGGGAGCGTTCCGCCACACTCACCCTGACTATTGCTGTCACACGTGTCACCTTTTCTCTTCCTGCTCCTCTGGACGCCGGTCTTCTTCTCTGCCATCTGTTGGACAAAGACGCGTTTTAAATGTCCTCGTCCCCCCATTTCAGGTCATGACCCACAAATCTCCCCCAACCCACCTCCACCTCTTTGTCACTCAGCGATCCTGTGCTGCACAGTGACTTGTTGGATGATTCGCTGTTGGCTGAACTCTAGAAAACACAAGATCTATATGAGCCAGGTTTCTATGTTACAACACACACACACACACACACACACACACACACACACACACACACACACACACGAGGGTAAGTGGAGCAGGACAGTGATGCTGGTAAAGGCCTGCTAGAGTTCTGCTCAAGATCATCCATGTAGCAAGAACAGTCTCTAAAATAGATCACCGTTCCCTCTACCCCCCCCCCCCCCCCCCCCCCCCAGGGTTGCCATTTTGTCCAATGGACGCCGTGGCGGTGACACCCAGTTAAACAGCGGGGGCCATTTCACCGCCACCACACTATTCTGTGCTGATACAAAGAGCTGCTGGCAGCTCCCACGTCCACCAAAACAGAGCTGGCGTTGTTTAAGTTGGAGAACCGAGGGGCAGTTAGGGGCATCACGACCCTGGAAACAGGGACGAGCCCGAGTGTCACTCACACGGGGGGCGTTTGCCTGCACGAGCAGCTTTTCTGCACGTGCACTTACGGCAGACTGAACATTCAAGTCCCCCACCGGCGCGGTTCAGCTTAAGTTGAGCGGCTGCACAGGTGACCTGGCAGTTGTGAGGATCCCCACCTTGGTCACACCAGCTCCGGTGAAGCGCGCCTCAAGCAGTTCCTGCCTGCGTGGGTCCAGGCTCAGAGCCCGACTGTGGAGTCCTTCCATCATGTCTGGAAGCAGAGACACACACACGGGCTGTGAACCAGGAACTCTCTGGGCTGTAACCTTTAGTGACTACAGTGGTTGCAGTTCGTCCGGCATTTTCCTGGACCTTATTTTGGATGTGTGCAAGCTGAAATCCAATCTGAAGAGTACGGAGCAGAGTTGACAACATGGTCGACTGTCGTTTCTCATAATCTGAGCTGGCAAGAATAATGTGCTATAATCAAAGATGGCCATTTAATATGTGATGATTGAGAGCAAATACAGGTTTTATCTGAATAGAAATACATTTGGAAATATATACACACACTGGTGGGATACTAATGTTGATTGTTTTAGGTTTAATTGCAAAGCTGTATGATGAATTCATGGAAAAATAGGAATTCTAAGGTTGAGATTGGGGAATAATTCCGTTATCACTGTATGGAAGTCTGAAGGACGTCACATAATCCTCCAATCAATCAATCTATCTTCTTACAGGCGATTTCTGCGCACATTGATGCCAAAAAGGGGACTTTTCCTATTCGACCCAGTGAATTCGGGACAATTTATGACCGTTTGACAAAATGAATCAAAATAACTGTTATACTTTGGCGAGGTTGTCTGGAGTTTCTCCTTTTTCCTCCAAAGCAATACGGACGACGCATAACCCCGTGTTGACATCAACGATGTGCAATTAACTCCCTTTTATTTAAGAGCAGATCGCCTTAAGTTTACTTAATGAGACTTGGGAACAATATTTATACTGAGAGAATGTTTTGAAAGCAGCCAGGCTAGGCTAATGCTAACTACCCAATGTTAACTATTGGCTAATGCTACATGTCGCGCACCAACAATTTTGCCCGTTTTTAAAAACAAAAAAAAAAGCCATCAAAACACGTTAAGCACTTCACCGCATGAGTTCAACCAGCGTTACGATCAGGTACCGGACGCCTCAAAAGGCAGCTGTATTAGACATCATCTATTAGCTAACCTTAGGTTATCTAGCAGGCTAACGTTCCGTACTAGCTCACGTACAAGTCTCACCTGGAGAACTCTACACTGGCGTGTTATTCAGTCACAGAAGCGATGCTGTCCGTCCATCCGAAAGCGGGGGAGGGGAGGGGTGTCAAAAACACAGACAATAAAATAGTGCAAATTAAATTATCCATTTACAATTATTCCGAATCCGGGGAAGACGTTTGTTAGCATAGCTAATGCTAGCTAAAGATAACGGTACGACTTGGGCCTGCTGGTGTCATCCGGACAGGAGGCCCTGATCCTCGGGGTTTCCTTGTCCGTCTTGTTGCCCCCCTCCCCCCGAACGGGCAGATCAGGAGCTGTCAATGCTCTGGAGCCTCTTTGCGAATGTTGTCACATCTCTGCTTCACTGGATCTTTCTGTTGTCATTATCGAGCGATGTAACGTTTACACCGAGTGGAGGAGGTCAGCCCCCCTCATGGTGTCCATTGTTTGGCTCTTAATAAAAGATTATTGCCCCCTACAGCAAGGCCGCACGGGGCTCCAGGGAACGGCGGTTTATGGGATGTTTGTCTATGCGCTTGTTTAAGTGAATCACGAAGGCTCCGGTGTTTGGAGTCACCTGGAAACGGACATCTTTGCGGTTCCGAAGGCGTTACCTGCACTGGTGGTGGTGGGTGAACTGGCCGGGCCCCAGTAGATCCCCCAGCCCTTTGCGTGGGATTTCAATCCACGTCAAATTTGCTCGGAAATTTCCACCAGTGCTGTAAAGCAAATCATGCGGCGTGACGCGCATTTGTGGCCCAGCCGCGATCTCTGGACATTTGTTATATCACCCGTGAAGAAGATCGCGTCTCTCCGGGCTAAAGCACAAATATTTGTGGCGCCCTGCCTCATGACTTCTGGCCGCTGCTGATTCACATCAAACGACCCCCTCACACTTTAATAATTCTGTACATTCTGTAGATGATTGTTGCTTTGTTTTCTTTGCTGTCCTGGCCGGAACCAGCTGCGCAAACTCGGAATGAAACTCTCTCTTTCCACGTTGGAAGCGCCGCGCGCGCCGTGGCCGCACGCTGCTCACTCACCACATGGTCGAAAACATGTTAAGTATTTAAAAACCCAAGTCAAGGCCACTTAGAATGTCCAGTCTTGGACTTGAGGGGCTGCAGCACAACCGGCCCCTGCAGGTTGGGGCCCCCCGCGTTCGCGACCACGCGCGTGCAGCAGGCGGACGCCAGGGGGCGCTGCGCCGTTACTCATTGATTTAATCCTGTTGGACAGTTGCACGAAACATCTTTCCATCCCTGATTACTGCAGAACAGCAACGCGCCGGCTTCATCTAATTGCATGAACCGACGCGACGAAATGATTCAAACAGGTCCCTTCTGTCCTGTCGAACAGGTTTTAAAACGAGAGGAAATACTAGTCAAATGCAAATATCGTCCTTTACGCATTAAAGTTTTTATTGTCACAAAGCCGCTCGCATATTCAAAAATGCTATTTGAACACATGATTTTATAGCACAGTTCACCTAATTCAAAGAAGGAAACCTAAGGCATTTTATGATAAAATACTGACAAAACTGAACTTCAATCCAAAACATGCAGTTTACTTCTTTGTTATTATTTCTATTATTCTGTTTATGGTTCTATGACATATGGTTGTTTTTTTAAAGTATTACAGTTCATTTTAAAATTGAAAACCATCTGAAAATAGATGCGACACAGACTTATTCTGTATGCATATTGTCCCAGACACTCGTAGTTCTGGCGTGGATGTGGATCATCTGCACGGCTCAACGGTCCATCGTCACTCATACAAATCTGGATCTCATTTAACGGTAGAGTTCTGACCACACACACCCTCACAATAATTCCTACGTATTTACAAATATTAGAACTTGGCTGACAGTAGAGGTCTGCACGTGATTTGGTGGCTCCTCACAAAGGAGAGCGAAGGGCCCCGGATCGTCCCCGGATCGTCCCCGGATCGTCCCCGGATCATCCACGCCTGCAGGAGCGTCAGTCTTTTCCTCTGAACGTGATGTTCGTGAAGGTGGACGTGACTTCTTTGTACAGAGGATTGTGTCCCTGGTAGAAACACACACACACACACACACACACACACACCACACACACACACACACACACACACACACACACACACACACACACACACACACACACACACACACACACACACACACACAAAGTTAGTGTTTTTTTTTGTGGATTTCCACACGTTTGATCAGACTTTTGTGAGGGTCTGTAGGGTCTAGTCTGGTCCCTGGTTCCCAGTAAAAAACTCCCATTAGCTGCCTTTCCTCTGAAGTAAGAGCACAACACACAAACAACACAACAAATCTTCAGAAAACAAAAGTAAGAGACTGCTTGTGTGTGGGCCTCTGTGTGTGTGTGTGTGTGTGTGTGTGTGTGTGTGTGTGTGTGTGTGTGTGTGTGTGTTCCTTACTTGGTATGACCAGACTAATTGCTCACAATAACAGATGATACATCTGGGCACCTTTTACACTCGTAACTATGACAGCTATAAAAGCACCACTGACCGTGTCCCACTTAGCACGAGCGCGCTCTTCCTCAAATTTGGCGAACTCCCGCCTGTCGTGGATGGTGATGAGCAGTTTCCAGATCAGCAGGGCAGCTAACCCGAGGAACAAGATGGCCCCCGCCACCGACAGGAGCACCACCAAAATATCGGGCCCCTTGGGGCAGTCTAGATGGAAAGAGGAAGGAGTGACTCAGCTTCATGTAGTCAAAGATCAGGAGTTTCCAGATTTAAAGGTTCGCCATCACGGGGGTTAAATGGGGCGTAAAAAGAGGCAGAAGCCAGGGAGGCCGGAGCTGGAGTGTTTGTTCAGAGCATCAATCTCAGTCGAGCTTTTCATGAATTATTGCCTTAATAATATGCTTCCTGGGGTCAATCCTCGTTTTTGAGAGCCCAGTCTGTGGGATTTAGCGCCATCTAGTGGTGAGGATGCGTGAACAAGGAACAAGATTTTAGCTTTTATGCATTAGCACTTATAAAAAGTTAAAAGAAGATCAAGTCGGAGTTCAACTCAGCTGAAACAGCTTGTTTACCAGCTGAATGTAAAGTTCCTCTACATGGTTGCGTGCGTATTTCCGTGGTTCCTACATATGTGGCTGGTAGCTCTGGGCCGCCCGGGGCAACTGAGGTGAACCTTTATGGCTGAGATCAAAGCCCTCCCGTGTTCTCCAGGTGTCTTTCATCTCCTGCCCTCGCCTCGTCACGCCAGGCGAACAAACCGGTCTGCTCTTATTTGTGCGACATTGTTTCTCATTCCTTCTCTTCTCCTTCGTCTCGTTTCCTCCTCTCAGCAGCGCCCAATGTTTCTTATTTTCTTTTTCTCCGTGGAGAACAAGCCGAGTCAGCGTGTTCCAAGCGAGCCCGGGCGGGTTTTTATGACCCTCTTGGGCACCGCGGGGCGCCTGGTGTTCAAGGTAAATGTTGGTGCACCTCTCTGCTTCCCACTTGTGCCTAAATTAAACACACACATTCATGAAAGGAGGGACTTTCTCTGCGGGCACTGGGGGTCATTAAAGCCTCTTTTACCGCTCCACGCTTTTTTCTATCTGGCTGCTTAACGAGCAGATGAAAGGAGCGTAGTAGGGAAGTGACAACTTGAACATGGCCACGAAACACACACACACACACACACCCTTGGATGCTATCTTGTCAGTTCGGACGACCCCGACCCATGTGGCCGTCACCAGACTCCTTTAGTCCTTGGAAGTTTCCCTTCAGAAGTCCCAAAAGCTGAGAGAGGCTACGTGTGTTTGTTTCTCTTGCCTGGTTCTTTGACGACGTAGAGGATCGATTTGCCGCTGGCTTCCTCATAGTATTGGAAACGCTCCACGCAGTCGTCCTCGTCCTTGTAAGAGCAGTTGACGGCGTTTGTAACATCGGATCCTGTTGGGGGAACAACACACACAAAAAAAATCGATGAGTAAAAAATGAACAATTGTCCACTGGTCCATTAAGAAAATGTTACATATGATTTAAAGCATTTGATAATATTGTTTACAGTCTGAATTTGCACCTTTTCTGTTTAAATAGAGGAAAGAGGCGAGGAGAGAAGCAGCGACTCGCTGAGCTTCACCTAGGACGGCCCAAATCCCTCAGAAACAGGGTTCTGACTGGAATTAAATATGGAAACCACCTGTACTTCCACCAGAATTGAACGGTTGTAGCTTGTGGGATGAGGGTGCAGGTGAGATTCCAGCTACAACATGTTATGTTCAGAGCATCCTGTATTGAACTGAGAGAGGAAGGTCGCGGCTGCGGCCGCCGGTCTCACCCAGTTCATCGACGAGCACGATCTCGTCCTTGCAGATTCGAGAGCAGGTGTTGTCCTGGAACAGCTTCCCCCTCTTGAAGTGTTTACACTCCACACACTCTCTGGCAGCGAAAACACACAATCAAACCAGCACGTTTTCAGTGTAAAATGTGTCTTGTCTCACTTCTTCATGGTACAGGCATCGGGGCAGGTGGGACACTTGTCACACGTGGCCCCGTAGGCCCCCGGCTGCGTGCACTCGCAGGCCCCACACACACACTGGCCCCTCCCGCTGCACAGCAGGCCCATGCTGGACATGCAGGTGTCGGTGCGCCTGGAGCAGTTGCAGTTCTCGCCCTGCCAGTCGGGGGCGCACTGGCAGAAGCCGCAGTTGCAGACGCCGTGGCCTGGGAGAGAAGGAGCGACGCTCAGCCCAAAATAGCGTTTCAACATCTGGTGATGAACCCGAGTCCACATGACCGCGGGGAACTCTGACAAACATGGGTGTGGCGGGAGTTTTAGAGGGAAAACGTGACACGAATTCGGATCTGATCCGCACCGGTGGCCTCTAATGACAAAGCAGATTTACCTGAGTTCAGATGCCACTGATGCAGTTACATTTGGAAAACACAAGACAAGTGAACAGCTAGCTGATACTCGTGAGCTTTACTCTCTTGCTCCTTTGAGAAAAACCTGCCATCTTTTCTCAATAAAAGTAATTTCTCAATTTGAAAAAGCGATTGTTGTGCTTGAGCCGTTACGCATAAACACAGGAAAGCAGGAGCAGCCAGTCATGTTTTGACTGTTGCAGACCTCCATTGTGTGCCCTGTGGTGTCTGTGGCCGCTACTTTTTTTTGCCCGCATGATTCAGCGTGCTTGTGTGAGTCGTGCTCATCGTTTCTGTTGTTATTTATGTCGCCGTGTTCTCCAATAAGAGAGTGATGGCGCAGAAGAAATTGTGGCTTATCACTGCAAAACAATGTCCAGATAAACAACAGGTCAGGGCGCTGCCGGGAACGGGCTGACTGGATGAAGGACCGACCGCACTCCACCACAGCACCTCCGGCTTTTAATTATGGATCCTGTAGGCACACAAGAGACGACTTTGATCCTCAGATACGAACAAATACACGTCCCTAGACAACGTCGCGACACTCAGAAATTGTTTCTCTCCTACTGGGACCTTTTCTGACCAAACGCTGGTCTATTTTTAGCCTCATTACTCCACAGTCCCCACCATTGCTTAAGCGGAGAGGTATTTTCTTCTTAATCTATGGCCTTTGGGGAATGTAGCAAAACATTGAGAGTTTTAGGAAAGGGGGGAGGGGTGGGAGAACAGAAGAGGAGAGACCGCACCGGGGCTGAGCGTTAAAGTTAAATCGATCTCGTAGTAATCTCTGATTTCAGAACTGATTGTCTAATCAGGGTTCGCAGTGGACACAAGTCACTGTCTTACTGTTTGTGTAGCGATGAAACCAAGATAACACGAAGGTTGGAAACTCCCAGTCTGGGAGTTTCCCAGTCAAAGATACCCCACGTACAAGTCAACCTAGCTCAACCTTAAAAAAGACAGGACTGTAGTGTCTGAAGCCTGTGTATTGATCCTTCATCAGCACATCTCAACTACCACCAGAAGAAATTTACCACAAGGACCATTACAAATGTAATTCCAAGAAGTTAAATTGATTAAATATTCCAAATTAAATATTCTTTAATGGACCACTGCCAGGAGACGATTAAAACCAGCTTTCATCTTTAGGTGTCTCACCCGATGGCGTGTCTCTTTTGACATGTCTCTTTAAATATAAAAACCAGAGATATAAATATAAAGATCACACACTCTTTACGCATGTTTAGAGGAGATGTCCATCACAAGAGAGAAGCTTCCTCAAACATCTACAGCTAACACATGCACACAAATACACAAACTTATTGTGAAATGTCCATGATCTGAGCCGATGGGAGTGTGGTTACTGTATATAATCCTTCCCTGATGAAGTGGTTGTACGTCAGCCATGACAGCCGAGAGGCTTTGACCCAGACACACACTCAGCATCTCCATTTAACCACATTCAACGGTGTTTGCGCGTCGGAACTTTGAGCCTTTCCCTTATTTCGAGCTCCTACCTGAGCACAGTTCCCCCTTGTAGTGCAGGCAGTTGAAATCGTCGCACTCGCAAAGCTTCCCCCAGACTTTTCCAAAGTCGCTGCTGTGGCACACACACTGGCCACACACGCAGTCGCCGCGGCCGCTGCAGATGGACCCCCGTCCTCCAGAGCCGGTGGGCCCGCTGCAGCTGTCCTGCTCGGTGGGGTCGTAATCGCCCTCGGCGCACTCGCAGTGCGGCCCCAAGCGGCCGGGGTGGCACATGCAGATGCCACACTCATAGGTGCCGTTGCCGTGGTTGCATTTGGGGCTACTGGGCTGGGCTTTGGCCTGACACTTGCAGTCGCACTCAAAGGTGACAGTGATGGAGAGCGTGTCCTTGAAGCCCACCGGTTTGATGAAGAATGTTTTCTTCTTTTCTTTGGGGCAACCTCGAGCCCGGGCCTCCACGGTAAAAGAAACCTGAAGAACAGGAAGGAAGCAAACTTCTGGGATGAGCCAGTGAAGATGATCTAACACACACTTACGGTAGATGGTTCCCTGATGGTTCAAAAATACTCTGGCTAAAGTAGCAGGAGGACCGAAGGTAACAGAGAGGTGAAAACATACAGTATTTATTTATTTATCTATATTTGATGAGGTTTAAAAGCACCAGGGAAATTATAGAACTCCAACACAAGCAGCTCAAAGTTGCACTTAAGTACAATCACCGAGTAAATGAATGTCATTACATTCCACCCTCGTTACCTCATATTCAAAACATGATCTTGGTCAGGTTCATTCAACATTACATCGAAATCTGGTTATTGTCCAAAAACGGGCCTTAACAACATCTGGAGAAACCACCATATATGGCAACGAAAGCCCGAGAGCAGCTGAGGCAGACAGAAAGAAATGCGCGGAGGCCAAAAAATGTCACCTGGTGTGAGGAAATAGTAGGAAAGAGAGCCAAAGAGGCCACGATAATGAGGAACTGCAACAAAAAGGAAAGAGGGGAGACTTCAGGCTGGTGAGTCTACTCTAAACTTGGAGTGGAAGAGGAACACTAATGCAAGAACGCGATGTGCTGATCCAGTTGTTTTATGCCATTTTTACACTGTGGGTAAAACAGGGTAAATAACATGAAGGGAGTGGAGAACGACTCCTACTGCCAAGACAATAAGTATAAAAAAATAGTTCTTCAATGCTGCATGAATGAACAGTATGACACGCTTAAACACACGTCCTGCATGTTGCGCAAGAATTGGCTTTATTTTCTTTCTTTTTTCTTTAAACATTTCATAGGCAGCCTTGCCCAGTTGTGAAAACATGAATCATCACAGAAAAACGATAGCGTCTGCCCTCTGAGGGGGCCGCTCATTAATGTGGCGGGGGCATGTACAAAACCCCCACAGGGTCATAAGAAAAAAGAAATGAGCACACCAAACGCAGGAAGTGATGCGGGAAGGGACTCACCGTGTCTCCAATCTTCAGGCCAGAGCAGGACCTGAGGCCAGGGATGAGCTCACCGTTCAGACAGGTGGCGTTGAAGGACAGCGACAGCCCGTCCGGGACACCCTGGAGCTCCAGCTCCACCTTGGAGCGAATTTTCTGGCAACAACAGTGAGTTTAGTTGTCGAAGCGAATGCTTGGCTCAGGTCAGCGAAGCGAATCAAAGGAGGGGCTGCGACTACAGCGCGGCTCCTCGTTTTGCAGCATGACATTAGTTCAAATCGTTTCCAGCTTATTTACATGACGTAATCCTCAATTACGTCCAAAGCTATAACTGAACGATGTTGTAGGGGCGTACGGGAACAGTTTTACAAACATGTAGCGCCAAAGCTGAAAGTAGTAAACAAGCACACAGAGCCAGCAGGTCTTGGTCAGCATCAGAGCTGAAGGCTTTGGCTCAACTACACTTAGGATTTAGACATTGTGGGTGTGTGTCAGCAAAACACATGTCATCCCCCTGCCTGCAGCATGTATCCGTGTGTGTGTGTGTGCGTGTGTGTAACACTTACAGCATAGGCCTGCAGTATGAGCTGAATAACATTTCCTGAATCATTGTTGAGGGTTCCAACAGTGGTGCCAGGAATCAGCTCACTGTAGTTCTGCAGACACACACATCACACAAGCTACAGTGTCAAATAGTCCAAGATAACAAGTATTAAACTGCTTGCTTTGTCAACAGGCAAACAAGTGTGAATCATCAGAATCGGTGGCGAGTTATTTTAAGTCAGTTATTCATGCAGCTTTTATGAAATGCTCACTCTGCCCCCCACCTCCTTTAAATGCTGTCAAAGTAATGAAAACAAAACAAAAAATAAAAATACAACTGCAGAAGACACTGGGTTATACCTGCTGAGTAAAAGAAGCATAACTGACTAAACAAAAACTAATTCATAGGGTAATATAGAAAGAACACACATTTATGTGTATCATATTCAGTTTTAGTCACTGCAATATTGAGTTTTGCAAACTCAGTTCCTTTAAATGTTGGTTTGATAAATTAGATTAGTATCAAAGTGGCCAAACACACATGTGGTGACTCACACTTTACTCTATTTAAATGCCGACCAAATGTTCCAATGCTGCTGCCCTGTTTATGAGAAATGTTGTTTAGTGTAAGAAAAAACGTTGCCCATAAACAATCAACTCAAACCAACTCCATGAGGCGATTAAGAACTGTCTCATCCCTGCTTCATCCACTTTTCTGGACAGAACTTGTCCTGTAAAAGTCCCCACCTGGTATAAAGGGACCACGGGGTTGGTCACGGCGAAGATGAGGTTGATGTTGTTCTCCGACATCTTCTCTGTGATCAGAGCCAGAGATGGGTAATCCTGTGGGGCCGGAGCAGAGGGTGTGGTTCGTGTCTCTCCATCCGTCACAGCTACGCAGAACGTGCACACTTACCATTGTTGTAGACATGCTGTACATGTTCTCAGCGTTCAGGTGGCATTTCCCATCGTTTGGCTGCACGATCCCTGCCAGACGACCGTCTAATGCGACGTGAGTTTTGGCATCCGAGGTGAAGATCAAGAGGTGGGATGCACCGGGACGCCAACCTATCTTCTTCTAGTGTGGGTGCGTGTGTGTGCGTGTGTGAGAAGGACTTTTATTTCACAGTGAAACAGGCAGCATGTGTAAGAGTTTGCACATGTGCGCCCGCCTGTAGGGTCGCCCCACCTTGCACACAGCAGCCTGGATGATGGCGTCAAAGCCTCCCTCCGGGGCGTCTCTGTTCCTGGACACCATCTGCTTCTTCACCTCCTCTGTGAAGCGGCTCACCTCCTCCGTCAGAGTCAGAACATGTTTGTAGCCAAACTGGGGCAGGCAGGTCATGTTAATGCTGTCAGTGAAGTGAAAAAAGAACAATTATAAAACTCATGAATGACACTGAGAAGTTTCCAAAACGGGCGGGGAAACAAGACCTCGAAAGTTTGGGATCCTTGGGGACACTCTTACTCACGCGAGGCAGCTTAACCTGTGTCTGATACAGAGCAGCTGACCGAGCTGGAGAAGACACCATAAGCTTTTAACAAGTGCGGCGACACTGATCCCGCCTGTATTTTTACTGCTGAACACTGTGTTTAAACGTGCTCTCACAGAAATGACTTCATCGGCTTAACAGAGTTACTTCACACGCAGACACACACGGGCGCTGCTATCAAGCTTCGGGAATGTAAAAACGTCGTGAGACTGCAGCCACTAGAACTGAGTTTCCATTACTGGGACTTCTGGCCTGAGCTGAGATTTGGATAAGGAAGCAATGAAATGAGACTGACCCTTCAGCTCTTGTCATACAGTGTGACTAAGACTTTGCACATATTTTCTTTCCAAGCTTGGAAGGGATGAGGAGGCCACACCTTTCCAGACAGATGGCCGTCTGATGGACTCAGACTGTTCCTCCACATTCATTTGAGACTCACACGTGTAGATTAAATTATCAATGAAGCAGTGGACTCATGAAGTAGCCGGCGTTTTCTCCGATATGGCGAGCGGCTGGACACTCTAACAGGCCATAATATCACCTCTGCGGTACCTGTAGCAGGGGTTCTTCACAGCCTCTTTGGGGGAGATGTACATGTAAGGTGAGAGCGGTTTGTCCACAAACGCCCCAAAGCCCATGCGGAGGTTGCTGGTGGTGCGGTTCATTGCCTCAGCCAGGCCTTTGCCCAGTGACCTCAGGCGGAAGAGGTCATCGTTCATGGAGTAGGAGAGATCCATGAGGTAGTAGAGGTCCACAGGATAGTCCTCCACCTGACGCACCTTGACGGTGAACCGTTTGGCGTCATCTAGGTGATGGGATGCAGAGATTAAATACACAGGACCCAAACACCAGGCGACAGGTGAGCAAACCCACCTGGCCTGAGGTTGATGTGGAGTCTCTGTGGCTTGATCTGAGTGATGTCTTGTGTTGCCACGGTTGCCTTGTTGCTCAGGGGCCTGTCTTCCATGACCTGCAGCTTGCTAGTGGGAGACTCCACAGCTGATGGCGTGCAGCCCGCTGCCACCAGGTTACGCTTCAGATCACAGCGGGGGGAGCTGGCAACACCCAGGCCAAAGTCCTGAAAGCAGAGAGAGGACATTTCATCCAGAAAAGAGAGATGTTTTGTGGGGACCTGACACGCATGCAGTAGCTGCATCCATATCGCAACGCAGGAATTTCCTGTGCATTGACGTGCAGTTGGCATTTTCATTGAAGAAATCTTTCTCACATGGACTAAAGATGACAAATCTTAACACAAGATCCCATCAGGACCCTCTCTGGTGGGTCCTCCAGGCTCTCTCTACATGAAAAGAAGCAATAAACTGCTCAAAATTGACTCATCGTGGGAACACTTTGATGTTGACCCGAAGACAGCAATGATTTAGTAAAATCAGCGAAGGTTTATTAGGTTGAAGGAGAAACAACCGCACAGTCACAAGCTTGGCTGCAACGGTTGGATTGTATGTTTGTGAACATCTTCCAAAGAGTCTCACACTAAACATTTTTCTCCCACAGGCATCCACACATTGTCTTTCATGCAGGGCCTACTAAACAACAACCATCCACACACAAACACCCACACGCAGGCACACACACACACACACAATCAGTTTGGTGACACAGTTTGATCCCAGACCCCAGCAAACCGTCAGCAAAAAATACCAAAACACCTCCCAGAGCTCCTGAATGACTACAAATCCTGACTGGATCTTCTGTCATCAGTGTGTGGTACATAAAGTGCACTATAAAGACAGTCCATTTAGCATTTCGTCTAAGGGTCCATTCTGAAGCAGAGAAGGACGAGACCCACCTCCTGCAAGCACCAGGCACAGCTGGGGTGCACAGCCAGACACTCCTTGCATGTGCTGGCTCCTCTGGTGGTGCACACGTTGGAACCTGGAACCAACACCAGTGTTACTTATCTAGAAGAGTGATAAATTTCACCTTGTATGGAAAAGACTGGTAAACTCCACTGCTTCTATCATAATTCTATTAATAAAGTTTTAATTTTTACATGATACTTCCTGATGCGTCCCTAATGGTTAAAACTCTTATAAGAAGGGGGGAAATCTTGTTGAAACCCGACATTAGAATTGCTGCAAGAAAGGTTCTTTTTGAAAATTGATTTTAATTTATTTTAATGAAACAAAAATAAAACAGAAGCAAAGACGAACTTACGACAAACTGCCATCATTTGGCTGAAGATAAAAAACCAAATGAACATCCTGCGCGCTGGTGGGGCGCCCATCCGGTGCGGGCTGCGCCTGCCGATGAGCTCTGGTCCGAATCAGCACTAGCACAGAACAACTGCAGAGGAGGAAGCTGTCTTCATCTCCAGCCGACGCAACTCAACAAGTAGAGGTGCATGTTTTAAGGCCACCCTCTGACTTCGCAATTCACAGAACTCATTATGGCACCGTTAAATGTGGGAGGGCAGCATGCGCGGTGCGGCGGGGCCGGTCTGAGACTGTGGCTTCCTGAACCTAAACTAAAGTCTGTGCTCTTACAGGGAATATACAATGTGATTGGGCAGGTAACTGGATAGAAACTGTTATTTAAAATTATCCATCACTCACAAAATGTAAAAGTTTTCATTTAGACTTAAACTAGACTTAGACTAGACTTTATTGATCCCTTGGGATGATTCCCTCAGGGAAAGTTGTAAATTCAGTAAATTAAATATTTGGCAAAATATCGACAGACGGCTGTTACAACTCCAATAGATTGAATTAATTGGTGTAAATTGCCTTTATTGGACAAACAATACATCAATAATTAATTATAATCTCCATGTAAGGCAACCTCGATTTCCATTGGTATACAGCGCCCTCTTGTGGACAAAAGCATCACTGACAGAAAGAACTGGAAACATTTTTTTCCCAAAACGGTGTGTGTGTGTGTGTGTGTGTGTGTGTGTGTGTGTGTGTGTGTGTGTGTGTGTGTGTGAGAGAGAGAGAGAGAGAGAGAGAGAGAGAGAGAGAGAGAGAGTTAGTCAAATATTTCAAATAGACATACACGATTTAAATGATAAACTTAGTGAAATAAATAAAAGCAGTTACTATGTGCAAGTACAAAATGACAATTATCAGGATATCCCATTACATCCAGCTGTAGTTTGACACATATAAATCCATATTCTTATCAAGTTATACTAACCCACAACACAAGACACACAGTTGTTCGGACAATTGACAGATGACGGCAGCCATGCAGACAAACCACATCCTGCTCAAGTATATTTTTATGACTGGTGTACAGTTATTCTTTTGTTTTTTCATATATGAAACTTGATGGCAGTAGTCATGCTCTAAAGACTCCTGGCACAACCTTTATTGAAAAACCCCAAAAAAACATTATATATAAAGAGGAAATCCAATGATGAAATGTTATGGAGAGAGTAAATACGGCAGTGTAATAAATACAATGGATATGGATGGGGCTAAAAAACTGAGGTATGTATTCAGAGTTTGATATAAATAACCATCACCTCTTGTATAAACATACTGATTGAATATTAATAGATATAGGGATTTAAAAAGTTATATGCCACTTGGAACCAAGCCATCTTGGGAGTCATCTGTGTATGTTTATCTTTATTGTTATTCCAGTTGTCCTTTCCTCCCTCCTCCTCCTCCTCTACCACCTCCTTCACCTTAATTACCCTCATGTGTCTCACCTAATTGTCCCAGCTCCCCTCCTCCTGTACTTAAATCCACTTCTCCTTCCCTCCTAGGCCAACCTGCCTTGTATGAAATAGCGTCCCGATCTTGAAATAGACCCAATTTCCATTTAAGGTAAAGGGGTAATAATGAAATAGGGTGCATTAAATGTCTCAGCTACCACTAGTAGATCTTTTTTAGACAAAAAAGGAGGATTGTTTGTCTTTGTCTGGGTTTCTGGCTTTATCTTCTGCCTGTCCTTGACCCCTCTTCAGTGTTTTCTTCCATCTTCCTTGTACGTAGTTCCTGTTGCAAACGTTTCTATCCACTTTCCTCTGCTTCACGGCCCCTTTTCTATCTCGTCTGTTTCGAACTTCAATATGGACTTGCACAACTTTCAGCAGGAAAAGCTCCTTTTCCTCCACCACCACATTTGATTGACAGCACCCCTTGCATGTTCTAGATTATTCTGTGTGTGTGTGTGTGTGTGTGTGTGTGTGTGTGTGTGTGTGTGTGTGTGTGTGTGTGTGTTTGAGAAAACAGAGCAAGGAGAACCAGTCCAAAGGTTGCAAACGAGCACACTGATTCATTGGGGAGTGAAGGCACACACACACACACAAACACACACACCTACACACACACACACACACACACACACACACACACATACACACACACACACACACACACACACATAAACACACACACACACATACACACAAACACAAATAGAAAGAGAGAGAGAGAGACCCTAAGTCTGTGTGTTGACTTGAGAGCTAATGAATGGATGACTGGAGGCTGCAGGGGTTGGGGAGAGCAGCGCCGTGGAAACAAGCCCTCTTTCTCTGGAAAGGAAGAGTAACGAAGGAGACAATGGGTCCGAGGATGGAAAATGAACAAATGAAATTCCGAGTTTGTGTGCAGACCGTCGAGGGGGCTGCGGGGCAGAACTACTTGAAGTATTCTGAGGGCCACTAAAGCAACTAGCGCGTTCTTCACAGGGACCCAAAAGAGAGTGAGAGAGAAGCAGCTGTTGTAGGAAGAGAGGGAGACAAAGAAGGAGCAGGGGGCTGTCCTTGCTCGCTCCTCGGAGTGAGGACTGGATGTGGGAGGAGGCAGCACCGAAGAAAGAGGGCATCAAGCAGGGAGTAAAGCAGAATGTGTGGTGCGTGAAGACGCATACATACAT
This sequence comes from Takifugu flavidus, assembly GCF_003711565.1. NCBI lineage: Eukaryota > Metazoa > Chordata > Actinopteri > Tetraodontiformes > Tetraodontidae > Takifugu > Takifugu flavidus. The sequence goes on from NC_079520.1 coordinate 15,182,358, forward strand.
CTAAAAGTTTTGTCCGGCCTCCTCTCCTGTGCTGCACGGCCCGACGATGCAGCAGGGGCGCGCCCGTTGCCAGCTCGCTGCCCTCTTGCTGGGGCTGATGGGGCTCCTGACGGGGGGCTCCGAATTCCAGCATCACCGCTACGAAGACATGGTGGGAGCCCTGTTTGCGGTGCACAGCGAGTGCCCCTACATCACTCGCATCTACAGCATTGGGCGCAGCGTAGAGGGACGACACCTCTACGTGCTGGAGTTCAGCGACAACCCAGGCATCCACGAAGCATGTGAGTAAACCCCATTCATGGGTCCCTTTCCATCTGAAGCGGCCGTGCGGAGAATTTGAATAACCTGTAGACACACAGCAGATGCCGTCCAAGCTAAGATATAAAGGTTAGGTGAGTGACCTTCTTCATGAGAAAGCTGCCAACAAATGCTCCTCTCAAGGGCCACAAAGTAACCTCGGAAGATGTTAAACAGACACCCATTTCCAAAAGTCACTGGCAGTGCATTTGTTTTGCACGTCTCGCTGCGGTGAGTGAGAACATAGCTGGCAGGAGACGCAGCGGTCTAGGGGGGGTTGTCCTTCATCGGCCTGATTTACGGTGCGGTTTAATAATAACGAGTCTGACCTCTCTGATAAACATATCTGATGCTAAAGTCATAACATCTGCGCCTGCATTTCATTTTCACCCGCTCACCGCTGTGGGAGTGTGCGGTGCTGCTCAAAGATGGGCAAAAGACGCAGAAGCTCACTCTGATTCAACAAGGCTTGCAAAACTTTTACCTCCTCGGGATGTTTATGTAGAAAACCGGGGGGGGGGGATCCTAACTTTTGCCACCATCAGTTTTGCAAAGTTTTCAGTCTCTTTTAACTTCAGAAACCAACCAACCAACAAACAAACCACAAACACTTGACAGTCGCAGCTCTTTTTTCGGCTGCATTTTTATCTACATTTGCACGCGCAACTGCTTCCTCCAGTAGAATTGGAGGATGTGTGTCTGCTCTGCTGTGGTGATGACCAAGGGTGAAAAACAGGAACAGTGCGCTTCATGGAGGGGTCAAGCCTCTTCCACCATTTAAGCCGTGCACGTCTTTTCGTTCTGCTGAGAGTCAGGGAGGGACAGCACTGTTTTTTGAACCCAAAGCCAGTTGCCCCCATCTTAAAGGATGGGAACTGTGGCACTGAAGCTACTATTTGATTGCCCAAAGCAATTAGTGAAGGGGGCTCATACGTTTGGAAGTCGCGGAACGCCCCCGTCACACACCATCCACAGAAAAACACTGAAATCCTGCAGTGTCACATGTAAACAAGCACAATAATGCAGTGTGGTGCTGTATGCTCCTGTTAACACAGGACAGCATGATTTTAAAGCAAGCTTTCAGCTGTTGTTTTGTGCTTTGGGAGGTCTGTGGATCTATTAACACGCTGCTGTGGTGATTAATGAAGAGACCCCTGGGAGGAAGGGAACCCCGTACAAAGACGGAGCCTGTTTGGTTAAGAGGCTCACTCGGTCAGTGACTGATGAGAATGCCAGAAGAACTTATCCAAATAATCAAAGCAGTCCTGATCAGTCGATCTGCTCACCTATCGTGTCAAAATATGAGAAGTGTGAGTCTCTACGTGTTTTGGAGTCGAAAGTATCAAGAAAACGTGCGCATTATCATACACGAGTCACACTAAAGTGTGATTAGGGATGCTGATTCACAGAGAGAAGGTTGTAAGTTTCATTCCGTGTGGACTCGAATTGATGGAGCCTCACAGAGCTTGCAGAGCTCGCCCCAGGCCGAGTTTCTCACTCCAGAGAATGTCGGAATTTAAACACTTAAAAAGCTCAGCCTGCGTTCAAATTCAACATGAGGTTAATGCGTGAGCACGTTCTGGCAGGCTTTTTAAATGTCACGCCTGGCAGCTCAGTCTGACTTCCTGACCTCCACCATCCAGCCTCACTCTGTTTCCTCTCCAGTGGAGCCGGAGTTTAAGTACGTGGGCAACATGCATGGCAACGAAGTGCTCGGCCGCGAGCTGCTCATCAGGTTCTCCCAGTTCCTCTGCGAGGAGTACCGGGCTGGGAACCATCGCATCATGAGGCTGATACATGACACACGCATCCACATCCTGCCCTCCATGAACCCTGACGGCTACGAAGTGGCAGCCAGACAGGTAACCAGTGCCCCGACAGGCAGCTGGAGCAGCCATCCCACTGCTTAAGGCTCGAAAATATCATAAAGCTAAAAAGTAAAGCTTAACAAATGTTCATTCCAGCCCTTTTCTCCAGCCAGTGTCATTTTCTCAAAGTTTTACAATTCAGTCCATCACTTCCCGTCTGTTGCGGCAACTTTATCATAGGATTTCCGTGCAACCAAGAGACTCTTCAGAGTGAGGGGGAGGGGGACTAAATCAGACTCCCACAGGGCTAGTGAAGGGGGCTAAAGGTATAGAGTTCAATTCAAGTGATTTTAAATTAGCATTTTAAAAAATTGATTAAAAATCTCATTAACTCCACATGTGAGTGAGAGAGCGGCAGAAAGACAGAACCCCCCCCCCCCCCCCCGTCCCCGTCAACTTGTGGTAAATACAGTATTTAGATAGGAAACCTCTTTAAAGCTCACAGCAGCACAAATCTGAGGCAAATTATACAGTGGTGTCCTCACGGCTCTGTAATTTGCTGCTGCATCGACAGATGTTTAATGCGTCAGCACAACAAGATAATTAAAGAGGCACTTTTTAGTGAGCACAGCATATCCTAACAGTCATATTACAATCAGAATATCTGTCAAATAGTCGCTGAGCCTCATTTGCATTTGTATTTGCATTTGCACTTGTCAGACTGAGATGGGGTTTTACCAGCCATCCGCCAGCACCAACAAGCTCTTTTTCAACCCAAAAATATCTCAGATGAGATTCAGTTTCGTTCTCAGAACTTGGAAGCGTCTCTTGTTTGCATGGTCTCAATATTCTTTTTGAAGGAATTTGGAAAGAACTGTAGTTTCCAGGAAAGTTGATGAAATGAAAGTTGCAGATTCCTCTGCAGTCCAGGGGATTGGAAACGACATCTTGGAACATAAAGAGCCTGAAATTTCTCTCACTCTAATAGGAAAAGTAACCCGAACATAATCTCCCCCTGAAACCAATTCTGCCTGTGGGTCCACAGGGGCCCGAATTCAATGGGTACCTGGTGGGCCGGGGAAACTTCCGAGAAATCGACCTGAACCGCAACTTTCCAGATCTCAACGCCCTCATGTATTACTACGAGAAGACCAAGGGTCGAAACCACCACCTGCCTCTGCCAGACAACTGGGAGCAACAGGTGAGCGGTGCAGTGGTTCTGTGTGGGTACGTGAGGAGGGAGGTGGGCGGGTGCACGTCTCTGTTTGGACATGGAGGAGACTAATGAGAAACAGGAAAACTAGCAGAGGGTTTAGCTCTTGTTGATAGAAAATGACTGCTCATCAATCCAAAGATTACAGATTGATTTATTTCTCTGTGGAATGTTACGTTTTCTTTCCTACCTGCCTGATGTCTGGAGCTGGTTACTTATTCTATAAATAACCTAAACTTATGGACAGAGGACACCACTACGCTTATAATTGGTTTGCTCCATGCATCAAGCCTAACAAATACTGCAGTTGCAATAATCACACACAGCAGAAAATGACTTTATAGGACAATATAAGAGTGATTAAAGCAGGAGCACTACAGAGCACCAGTGTGTTTGCATGCTTGGAATCAAATCCAGGTGGGAAGAGCTCAACATCCTTCATCATCAGCCTTTCCAAGGACTCACTGTGTAACTCACTCCAGCCTGGGAGCGTAAAGGCTAAACTTTAAAATCCGTGTTGGAAACAGCAATCCTTTAGATTGGAATTTGTGCTCATTTGTCCTGAAAGGCTAATTAAGCATGTTAAATAAGTGTGTTAAATTGTGTTCATTACAGTAGAGTTGAGTCAACTTTAATCACTTTCTCTCAAAACTTTGTTAAAAAAAAGTGACAAAATTTTGGTCCTGAATGCTAACGAGTAGCTGTGTCGCTTTTACAGCTGCTGAGTTCCACCCGGCCTGAAATGAGGTGACGCCGAGGGCCCCCGTGCTGCCCTGCAGGCTCAGTGACCTTTTAATCAGCTGACTGATGATCACCAAGAATGAGCTTAAAGTAGAAACTCTTGCTGTCAGCAGATGTGTTTACGTCGGTCTGTCTGTGGCTCAGAACCTAATGGCATTATTGCAGTTTCTGGTATTATAACAAGTGTGCAACACTCACTTATCAAAAGTTAACTTGCATTTCACTCTGTTAAAGTCTAATCAGGCTGTTTACTGGGTCGGGCATGCAGAGAGGAAAGAAAAACAGAACTTTTCAGTCCATTGCTCTGGTTGGAAAACTATGAAATACCAGCGGGAGTTATGTAGGATAATATTAGTAACTGAAGTTTCAAAATGATCTGAACATCCTTTTGGAACATTTTCTGATAGTTTATCTGACAAAGCAATTGATGCAAATTTACCGGAAATGTAAAAGAATGCTCTAAACGTTCCTTGTTTGTTGTGCTCCACAGGTTGAACCAGAGACTTTGGCCATCATAAAATGGATGCAGAACTACAATTTTGTCCTGTCAGCCAACCTCCACGGAGGAGCTGTGGTAGCTAATTATCCCTTCGACAAGTCGAGAGACCCGCGGATTCGAGGCAGGACCACTTACTCCGCCACGGCGGATGACAAAATATTCCGGAAGGTGTGTGTATATTTAAAATACCAACCATCCAGATGTCCCGCGGGCGTGACCTTTGCCTCTGTGTGTGTATTTTTGGGGCACGTGTGGATTTGTGGGTGCTGACAGTTGGCAAGGACCTACTCTTACGCTCACGGCTGGATGCACAAGGGATGGAACTGCGGTGATTTCTTTGACGAAGGGATCACCAATGGGGCCAGCTGGTACTCTCTGTCCAAAGGTAGGAAAAGACTGCAAACGAGCGCAGCAGATCTCCACCTGGAAACTCTTCAGCTTCATCCACGGTGCTTTTTTGTTTTAAACTCTGGGGACCACCTTCACTAATACCCTGATGATCATATCCCATCTCTGGAGACTAAAATCTTCTTCTTCCTCTTTAATCTTTTATGAAGCAATGAAGTAATTATGAAGCCTTTTGGCAAAACTTCTCATATTTGAAGGGATTTAAAATTCACTTGAGCCCTTCTTGACACAGCTGAAGAGCGTAATCACTGTTTGGTTAATAGGTAACAGATGTTCTACATTTAATATAGTTTGCCATTGGAAAGCTGATGGATATCTTGAGAGTTTTAAAAAGGAACTCCATTTAGAATTCATTAACAGTGGTACAGACCATTTTTCTTTTTTATGTTGGCCTGAGAGATAAATCTTTTGGATCTTACTTGACATAATAAGTGTCACCATGGAGAATCTTAGATATACTATAACAGGGATACCATCCTCAACATGTTCTCAGCCCTAATGTGAGGCAAAGGCTTGTTTTTAAGAAAAAAAACCCTAAGCCCGACACAGTTGAGGAAGCCAACTTTAGCAATCACTTTTCCTTCAGTTCTCGTTGCCTCTTTTGCTTCTGTTGTGAAATCTGTGTTTAGTTTCAGAACAGCGTTTTGCTTCCAGTTGCATTTTTGTCTGAAATATAGTGTAAACCGGGCATTTATCAGTTCATCTGTATTGCAAAAAAGTGACATGATGTGCAAACCTTTTGATTTAAACCATGTCTGGGATTTTCTTCGGAATGTGATTCAAATTTTTTTCCCTTTTGGGGCCATGCGAGCTTTTGAACTGGAAAAAAACTCTATTTAGTCGGAGTGTGTTATGTTTATTTTAGCAGCTCCTTCTGCTCCAAGTATTAAGTCATGGTCCATGAGGTCGGCTCTGAACTTTTCCTTCCAGTCATTGTGTCATGTGCATTACTGTTACACAAGGCTGTGCTACACTGTCAAAGGTTTTGAAACACCCATTTTTATAAAAAACCCAGTAGAATTCTGCTTTTGGGAAGAAAAAAAAGAGCTCCTGGCTAAAGTGGTTGTTTTGCGCCTGGACTGAAGTGATAAATCACCTTAGGGCTTCAGCCAAAGCTCTTGAGAACGGTCAGGGTGTAATTTATTTGCGCTTGTTTTGTGTTTTTTAGGCATGCAGGACTTCAATTACCTTTACACCAACTGTTTTGAGATCACCTTGGAGCTGAGCTGTGATAAATTTCCTCCTGCAGCAGCCTTACCCAGAGAATGGCTGGCCAACAGAGAAGCTCTAGTTTCATACCTGGAAGAGGTCAGAACAGACAAATGTCACATATAGTCACCGTCCTGCTAGTTACACATCATGTCAGTGGACATAAATCCATTAACCAGGAACTCAAGCCTTAAAAACACTTGATTTTTAACAGCAGGATTCAAAATGTACCGTGGATATCTACATTAAAACTGACAAAAAGAAACAAATATTTATTTCTCTTCTCAGGTGCATCATGGGATAAAAGGTATGGTGTACGATGAAAACAACAATCCTATCACCACTGTGGAGATCTCTGTGGCTGGAGTTAACCACGATGTGACCAGTGGTAAGAAGAGTTTGGGCTCAGTTGCTCATATTTATACTCTCTGTAACTAACTGAATTAGTTACAAAATGAATGAGGTTTGTGGTATTGTGTTACTGTTTTCAAAAGCAATCAGAATGCCTAAGAAATTACAAAATAAAGCTTTTTTTGTTTGGTTTTTCAACGCTATATTTTAAAGTTGTGAAACATCTTGGTCTCCTCCAACTTGAATGCGGCCTGCCTCCCTCTAGTGGTCATATTTGAGAAGGCATCCTGGGATAGGCACAATTTACTTGTGAATGAAAACTATTTCCATTAAACCTACATTAAAAACGCAGGAATAGTCCAGTTCTAAGGCTGAATCAGTAGCAGTTTATTTGTACATTAAAATGTGACAGCTTTTAATGTACATCACTTTGCCATTTCCAGCCTTTTATTCTGTTACTTGTCCTCTCTTCCAGGAGTGGATGGTGACTACTTCAGACTTCTCTTACCTGGCACTTACAAGGTGACAGCATCTGCATCAGGTTACATCCCTTCCACCAGCACAGTCACGGTGGGACCGGCTGAAGCCACACAGGTGTGTTTTACATTAATGGATACATTGACAACATGTAAATGTCAGTGAAAAATTTATCATCATGGCATTGGTTTGATCTGAATTATTCACAATATTTTCTTGTTTTTCTTTGTCTTTCAGCTTAACTTTTACTTGAAAAGAGCACCAAAACAACAAAACCTGAAAGGCAAGCTCCACAAGAAGAACCTCTCATCTCCTAAAGCCCCTTTGAAACTCGGCCCCAGATGAGACAAATTATAAGATGCACACTCTTATATAAATATAGACAAACACACCACCACCCACACAAACATATACACATTTGAAATATGGAAGTGATAATTGTACAGGGTCTGTAATTTTACCTTCATAAATATATGAATGCATTTTATTCTTTATGGTGATGACTTTAAACTGTGCCTTTATTGAGAAAATATTGCAAACCTGATGTATTTCTGCAGCAGTGTTACAGTATTGCATTATTACAGTTATCCTGTATTTGTCAAGGACTTGAATTTGATTACAACAAGGTGGGAAAGTGAAAATAAAATATTTTCACCAACTTCATCCTCTGTCTCTGTAGATTTTATTATACACATTTATTTGTTGTTACTAATTTACATGAACAAAAGAGTTGCACTAATGCTTCTTTACAATAGCTGTTAAAACACATGGAAACAAAAACACCATTATTCAGTCTGTCTTTGCTTGACCTGACCGCAAATTTCCATGATGCAACACAAAATAAAAATGTAAGGTCATAATGTTGATAATGGTGAACTTGACCCCATTCTTAATTTCTGATAACGTATTCTGATGAAACTTTGTAAGGGCCACATTATCCAGCATGTACGATGCTGCCATCTAGCGGTAGGAAAACGCATGGAAAATATAAGATTACATTCAGATTCAGATCCTTTATTTGTCCCACACGGGGAAATTTACAGCGCAACAACATCAAAAGCACGCAGAAAAAGAAAATAAAATTGGGATAGAATAGAGAATATACAAAAAAAAGGATGCATATATACAATAATCCAACATAAGTGGATACTCAGCCCTTGTACATATCAGAATATATAATATTCAGATTGTGCTAGCGGGCGTTATGTTTGTTGTGCAGTCTGACAGCAGCCGGCAGGAAAGATCTGCGATACCTCTTCTTCACACAGCGAGGGTGGAGCAGCCGCTCACTGAAGGAGCTGCCCAGTGCTGCCAGGGGGTCCTGTAGGGGGGGGACGTGTTGTTCAACATGACAGGATGACAGCTTAGCCATCATCCTCCCGTTTCCCACCACCTCCACTGAGTCCAGGGGACATCCCAGGACAGAGCTGGCCCTCCTCACCAGTCTGTCCATCCTCTTCCTGTCCCTGATGCTCCTGGACCAGCAGACAATCCCATAGAAGATGGCTGATCCCACCACAGAGGCATAGAAAGTCCTCAGGAGTGGTCCCTGCACTCCAAAAGACCTCAGCCTCCTGAGCAGGAACAGTCTGCTATTGCCCTTCTTGACAAGGGCGTCTGTGTTGTGTGTCCAGTCCAGGTTATTGTTTAGGTGAACACCCAGGTACTTATAGGTCTTCACAACGTCGACATCCGTTCCCAGGATGTTCACCGGTGCAGGCGGGGGGGTGTTACGCCTGCGGAGATACACCACCAGCTCCTTGGTTTTACTGGCATTGATCCGGAGGTTGTTCCGCAGGCTCCAGTCCACAAAGTCCTGAATAAGCCCTCTGTACTCCGTATCATCCCCATCAGTGATGAGGCCGACAGCAGCAGAGTCATCAGAGAACTTCTGGAGGGGACATGATGATGAACTGTATGAAAAGTCCGCAGTGTAGAGGGTAATATCTGCATACTAATCCTCATCCTACATTAAAATATATTTATATATGTTAATGTTATTATACAATTTAGAAACTCTCTGTGCATAATAAAGATGGTTAAAGATCTTGCACACTGGACCCTTTAATTAAATAAACTAATATTTTTTATTAAAAGTGACACAGTGACTGTGTTTTCACTGACAGTAAGATGACAGTCTTTTCAAAATTCATGCAGAACAGCAAACAGAAGCTATAATCTCAGCAGTCACACCAACAATTGATTCCCATAATACTAAATACCGATCACTGTTCCAACCTGATGTAAATGCTGATGTCTGTCAGTTTTTCCATGGGACACTTATTTAAAACAAAACAAACAAAAAAAAGTAACCCTTTTACACACTGGACTCTTGTTGTTCCTGCCCAAACACAAGAGAATACAACAATAGCCTCTCTCTGACGAACAGGAAAGAGGAAAAGCGCACGTTACCTGTCACTCCTGATTCATGATTGGGGTTTCTTGGATCCCTGAAGACAAAGAGTGAAGGCCACAAATAATAAAAGCTAGAAACTCAGGATACATGCTTGTTCCTACAAATCCTACAAAAATTATCCATCCATCCATCCATCCATCCATCCATCCATCCATCCATCCATCCATCCATCCATCCATCCATCCATCCATCCATCCATCCATCCATCCATCCATCCATCCATCCCTTAACCAACACTTTTTCCTAATCAGGTTTATGGGATTGCCAAGACCCAAAACACACGCCAATGTGCATGTGTCCTGACTGCAGGAGGAAAATGCCTAGGGTACCTGGAAAGAACCCATACAGGGATAGGGCAACAAAAAAAGTCGCATCACAGCTGAACCATAACCTTTCATATTATGAGGCAACAGTGAGGGAGGAAACAGCTGCAGAAAGAGCCTCACAATAGCAGAAAGAGCATCACATTAGTCATCGAATTACCGACAGCACAGTGACCACAACAAACCAGTGGGATGATTTTAATTTTCTGCCTACTCTAAAACTGTGAGCATAACTGCTGTTTCTCATTGCTGAGTAAGCGTACAGCAACAACAGTGTGTTCTCTGCCTGCTCGGAGCAGTGACGTAAGTCTAAAGACAACAGCAGAGTCACAGACAGGATTTGAGTGAAAGTGGCCACTGTGAGAGGCAACAATGTCAGCGTTTCATTAGAGTCAATGATGTTGACTGTTCAGAGTGTGTGCCTGTGTATATAAGCGTGGTCCTGCACATTTAATTCCAATTAGTTGGTCAAATGCAGCATCAATGACTCCCACAGGGGGCTGGTGATGAAAGAGGTCTCCCACACTGACCAACCAGCCACTGACTCACTCTCCGAAGGCAGCATCATCCAAAGTGAGAAATATGACATACATTGGGTTCAGAAGAAAATTAAGGATCAGCGTACCCTGCTTTGGGCCCCACATTGAAGCATAATCTAGGCAAGGGTCCAGTTGCAGCACTCAGAGACCTGGGCTTCATGGCCGACCTAAACAGCAACATGTGTCCATCCACTATATGGTTGTGAGTCAAGTGGCAAACGTGCAACCCAGACCTAGATTTAGATCCAATGAAGCACAGTGGACAGCGTGACTAATAAACACTGGGTATAACACAGTTGTTAACTGAGGATTTTGTGGCTTTCCAAGAGCAAAAAAATCAAAACAGGTACATAAGTGTGGCATTTTCCAGGACTATTGTCCCTGCGAGCTGAGTTAATGGCCTCGGATGTATTTTCCCTTTCCTTTCCTGGACCATCAGCTGAGGGCAAAAGCTTCCAACTGACTTTCCTGCCATTGTTCCGCACGTATGCAAGATGTCATAAGAGGAAGTTGTCATTCATGCAGACGCTGCAAAAAACTATAGAGCAGTGTTTCACATGCTCAGAACTTTGCTCCAGTTTCTGGACCAGATGTAATCACATAGATGCAAGTATGCAGCCCTGACAGTAAACATCTTGATGACTACAGTGCTGTCACGAATTAACTGCATTACAGCATATTTCCTAGTGCTCTCTGGTATTTTGTGTTTAATTCAGGAGTGTAGATTTCTTCTTCACTCTGCTGGCTGTGCTCTTTCCACACACCTGTCCTTCATCAACCTTGCTGTCAGTACAGTTTATATTGCAGCTCAGTGTTGAGTTAATTCTCCTGCTCAAGGCTTGTATGCTGGTAGGACATGCACAAAAACACCCCCGATGAATACAAAAATCATCCTCCTAAGGGAAAATTATATACAAATCCATACTAGGTTTTCAAATGATATAAATCTCCAGGAATACATCAGTATGTGTGCTATTGTCTGTGTAGGTTCTCAGTCATCCAGGTCATTGTATCCAAGGTAGTTTTCTATGTCAACTGGACTGGGTTTCTTATCTTGAAGACGTTTCGCCTTCTATCCAGAAGGCTTCTTCACTTCTCAGAACTGACGTTTCTCAGAACTTCAGTTCTCAGAACTGACGTTTCGCCTTCTATCCAGAAGGCTTCTTCACTTCTCAGTATGTATATATATATATATATATATATATCATGCAGTCTGAGATACTATCTGAGATACTATCCTATACAATATATATATATATATATATAATATATATATATATATAGGCTTCTTCACTTCTCAGTATGTGTGTATATATATATATATATATATATATATATATATATATATATATATAATATATATATATATATATATATTATATATATATATATATATATATATTGTATAGGATAGTATCTCAGACTGCATGAGAGAAAAAAAGAAACATTAAAAAAATGACTGGACTGGACAAGTGATGCGTTGATATTTCACAGAGGTACCTGGTAGGTTAGGAGTGTTATAATAACTGCTAATAATATCATTGCACTCTTCTGTTTCTCTGCTTTTACTCTCTCTTCACAAGGAAACCTCACAAATAAACGAATTTCGTGTCCGCCTGTCTAATTTCAGTCAGGCGTTAGCGGGGGCAGCTGCGGCTCTCCGCGGAAAAGTGGGTGGTGTTCTCGTGCGGAGTCAATGGTGGAGGGACGCGGGGCGACTCGGCTGCTGTTCTGTTGTGGTGACAGCTGATTGTAGCCAGCCAGAATCCGCTCCACCGTGTCGCCGTTTAACCAGCGCGCCTTCCTGACCTTTGGACCGCAGTAATTCGCTCGTCCCTGGAACGATGTGCCCGCGTTCCGCACCAGAATCCCGGGACGTGTAACAGTAGAAAAGTTGCGCCTGGGTGAAAAGCGGCTCCCCAGCAACAGGCTGAAGAAGTGCGATTTTCTGCTCTGACAGGACAAGCGTTTTATTCTGGCGTTCGCGATCCTCACAGGTAGGCTAATATCTTGCACTTTGGCGCTTTTAAAACGATACATCTATTTATAAACCTACAACAAATCCATTATTCATTCTCAGAGGTGGGTCTGGGATGCAAGGCAAAATCGATTTCAGTAACGCTCGACTATGTGGCACGGAGAAAGTGGTTTTAGACTGTCAAGTAAACCGATTTATGACTGGACTGACCGTGAAGAGAGCGAGTGCCTCCCCGCTGTCTGTCACCTGTGGCTGCCCTGTCAGTTGTTCCACCATGTGAGAGCCACAGACGTACCCCCATAAAGAGAGAGCAAGGGTGAGGATGTTTATAGTGGGTTCTTCTGAATGGGTCTGTACTCTAAGATCCAACGGCCTAACTCATGTGTTCCAGTCTCCTCCACCCAATGAGATGCCATTACATTTATGGGATCAGGTGTTAAAAGCCTTCCAGGCTTTTGTTTATTCTAATTTAAGATTTAACTTTAATAGTTTAATTGTAACATGGACCAATTTCAGAAGCAACAACATCAAACATTTGATAAAACATATCTGACCGTGCTGCCTCCATCAGCAGCCCTCTGTTGACGTCCAGGTGAAGTCTGCTGTGACAGAGCAGATTGTAAATATAGGAACGCATTGATAAAAATTTCACTATGTTATTTCCCGTAGTGAATGGATCATTAGTTTCAGACTCTGGCACGAGAGATCATGTTTTTGTCCATTTGGCAAAGATAATTGGGAGTCATTGCTCAAACTGAGCCGAGTTTTGTGCACTCTAAACTCACAGCCACACACTCAGGGAAATGGCAGGGATTTGAAGTGATTAAAAACAAATGGTTAATTATAGCCTGAATTCTGCCGTTCTTCCTAATGTGCACACTTCTCCAACCACAGAGCTTTGTTGGGCCACAGAACTGACAGAAGCCTGATTTAAACTGTGCCCTTGGCCTATTATCCTCTGCTAAACAATATATTATCATCATCCACGATAGCTGTAATCTCACCCATATGTAGCCTTTTTCAGCTACTATGATTCCATTTTTTTTAAATGGAACAATTAAATGTAATATATAGATCCAATACAGAAGTACATGACATGATCTATGCTTTTTAACTTCCCCATATTTTTTTTTAGCAGTTCTGCTTAATGGGTGTTTACAGATACAGAATAATGGCCTTGGATTTTTTTTTTTGGGGGGGGGGGGGTTCTGCCGCCAGCAGCAAGTTTAATCTTCTTTACTTGAAAATGAAGTAGTAAAAAAAGCTTGTAATTGTTCTAAACTAGAACATTTGAAAGATTTCAAATGCACGTAAACATCCCACACATACTGAATTATTAAATGTGTGCAGCGGAGTCGAATGATAGTGCAAGATACTTGAGATGTTTGACTTCATTTGCATTTGTTACTACCAATCTAAAATACTGTTTAACGGCTGCCCTCATGAAGCCATGAAATCTCAAAACATGTAATACGCTTTTGCGTTCACGATTGCAGAGATCAACATTTCTTGGTGAAACCTGAGAAAATGCAAGTTTGCTTCCTGTTACATAATATACTGTCACATTTGTGATATATCTGGCACATTACATATTGCATTCCTTGCATTCCCTGCTGTCAGTGTGGTGTTACCTAATGTGTTTGCAAAATATATTTGATTTAAACTGGACTTAAAAAAGGAGAACACCATGCCAGTACTAGAGACCACAACCAGGGTTGTGTAAAATGCATCTTATTACAAAAGTATTCATCTGATATAACTCTATCAAGACTTGAAATAATGGGTTATTAAATTAGAGGAGCAAAAATGAACTCTATAGTTATATTAATTTGTTTTTGTAGACCGGTCGATAGCTAATCTATAGATTTGTTGAAACAGGCTGGCTGGGACTGGAAGCCTTAAAGTTGTCTTGTATGGAGGAAATAGCCAAGAAGGAGTAACATGGTCAAGACTCAACAAGTCCCAGTTATGAGTTCATGTGATTAACTGGTTAGTTGCGGTGAGATCAGGGTTGTTATGGTATTGAGGAAGAGACAAAAACAGTTTTGTCAGTCATAACATATAACATTACTCACTGGTCATTGCGCATGCCTTGTTTTTACCTAAATAAATCAAAATCTTGGTAGCATTGTCAGAAAAGTAGGGTTTGGTTGAACTTTACCACCCTGTAAAGCTGTGTTTATGAAGCTTATAGCACAGCGGGGTTTTGTCTTACATTTACGTGGACTTACTCTACACATCTGGCCTCATATGCAGCTTATTATTGCTAACTTCCTTGTGTTATTCCTGTGAATGATCCTGTGAGACATATGGAAGTCATTTTGGTTTTGCCATCTTGGCACTCTTGAATTCACGCTGAATTGTTGAAAAGGAAGATTGAGAACTTTACGTTTGAATAGACTGAATTTTCCAAAAAGGTGTTGGCATGTGACGTCCTCCATCATTTTATAATTTCTGGAGGATTATGATGACACGATTCCCTGAGACAGCAGTTATATAACAGCTCATATGCAGGCGATTAGAACTCAGCCATGATGTCAGGGTGCGGCCAAATCTCAATATCTGTCTTTGAGAAAGGTTTAGGAAACTTAACCCTAACCATTTCTGTCCCTTTCTAACCCTTCTATCCCTGATTTTAACAGATTGTTATATTAATGTCAGAACAGCAAGTCTCCAACTCAACATGTACTTTACATCCTTTGGTCATCAAAATCATAAATATTTTTTACATGCAGTATAACGGTCAAACTAGTTTGAAAGATGTAATGAGAAGGAGAAACTTGTTCTCATGACGACACCCTGTAAAACAAAGCGAAAACATTGAGCCAGAAGTGGAATTAAGGAGTTTTTCCCTCCCAGGATTTTCCCCATGTCTCAGAGTTTTCCTTCTGCTGTTATGAAAGAGGCATTAAAGTTAAGGTTTCATCCCATACAACTGGACTCATCTGTACTAACCTGCTTAGAAGTAACAGAAGGTTGACAGACATAAAGAATTATAAAATAAAGAAACGTGTGTGTGTGTGTGTGTGTGTGTGTGCGCGCGCGCGTGTGTTTGTTTGTGCGTGGGTGTGTGTCTGTGTCTAATTGCAATTAGTTGCTCACACAGACCCTCCCAATGCGTCTGAGAAGTAGAACACATTTGGCAACTGACATGTCTGTGCAGATCAGGAGGTGTAACAGGGACGTAAAAGTCCCTGGGTGAAAGTTGACAAATGCTACTGATTTAGAGCCGCTCATTTTATTATTTAGGTTACTGGTTAGCAGAGCAACAGTAATGCTAGACCATCTCTCCTTAAAATGTTAAAGTTCTTTTCGGACTCATTAAAATGGAATTCATGGTGAGTGGTACAGCTTGGTTCTCTGTGTTATCCATATATCTGCTTTACATTTTTTCAGACTCTGGGAACCAGTCCAGAAATTCCACTTTTGGCATATATCTCTGGGACTATCAAGAGAAACTGCATTTACAGTGTGGGTGGAGCTAAATACAGCAGTCCACAGAGAATTGTTACCTGAATTCAGGCCACACCAATGTGTACCATTCCAAACTGTACTGTGCTGAACTGACCTGGTACTCAGTGGAAATGGGGCTTCGTTGCCCGCTGTCATCATCAAACCTCAGAGCCAACAGCTTCACAAACAAAACTTCATTTATAAGGAATGTTTTTGCAATGCAATAAGGGATTGTTTATTCTTCTGACATGTCTTGGAAAGACATATTTTCACAGTGATTAGTCTTATAAGTCAACAACTTGTTTGGACAGTTTCTCTTTTGAGTTTAGTGGTTTGAACTGATTGACTTGTTTTCTTTGTTTGCATTAAAATGTAAAGCTAACATGGTGTTAAAGAGTACATTATGTTTGTAGTTCTTCCTCTCTCTCTCACTCTTTGCTCCATGTTTAAGCAGAACGGAACAGTTTTGCAAAATATTTCCCAGTGTCTTCAGGCTTTTGAGTCAGCCTGCCAGCTGTGTCTTTTTATTCAAATGACTCATTCCGCATGATGCCTCATCGACTTGATATGCACCTTAAACGGCTCTCAAGTGTGCTGCTTTTTATGGTTTTGGCAAAGCACGTCATTAGATCCATATATTTATAGTGTTCACGTGTTGAACATTTGATCAATAACATGGGGAATCAACTGTAAGGACCTGAGATTGTAAGCATGCATCAAAGATTAGATAGAAGACTATGTTTTAGGGATGGCAGGAGACATTCTTGCTATTAAAACCTCACACTGAAAATCCCAGCTTCTAAACAGATGGCTGGGAAAGCAAATAGCTCAGCTGTGAACCCCACAAATCCCCCGCCTCACTGTCCCGTGTGTCAACAGACAGTCCAGAACCATCCAGTGGTTTCTCACCTCTTGTGTAGATTTTGTTTTGAGTTAAATGCATTTTAATGGACTCAGCATTTCCCTCAGCAAACAGCCAGTATCAAAAAAACAAAACCACGAGCTGTGGCCCATCCCACTCCAGAGGATTCTACCAGTCTGTTTGTCTGTGCTGATGGCGCTGAAACACAGACGCGTGCCAGTCTGCCACTTCAGTATATGTGAAAAGGATGAATAGCATATTGGTTGTGAGCTGCGTCCTGGCAGTCAAACAGATAATGAGGCAGCAGCTTTATTGTTGGCATCAGATGACTATGGTTGAATAAAAGGTGGAGGCAGTCAGCACATCCCACTTCCTCCGCTCTGCTGCGTATTCATCCAGATATTTTACAGTCTTTCTGCTGCAACAGCAAAGATGAATGCAAACTTACGATGTCTTCCAGAGATATTTGGCAAAGATGGACTCCTTAAGATATGTAGATATGTCGTATTTTATTCATATACTTATCCAAACGTTTGAGCATCTTCCAGATGCTTTATTTTTGCATATATGTCCGAAAATATAGGGAGGAAAACACTCCAGTGACATGTTGAGCTTCAGTGTCATGTATAATGCCTCAACACTATTTCCATGGATGCCAGTATGTCCTGCATGGAATCTAATGATCTGTGATGAACCAATACATCAGGATATATACAGCTGTCAAGGTGTGATTTCATATTTAATGTCTTTTTCTTGATGACATTACGTTGGTTTTTGTTCTTAAGGTTCCTTGGAGACTTCAGGGAGTTGTGATAGTTATTAACATAAAAACACTGTCTGGGTCACATGCCATCAGTGTGAATGGGCGTTGAGGCATCTGGGCATAGAACATACGACTGTGTTGGCAGATTGTGCCTTAGATGGAAAAAAATGTATTGTCCTTATGCTTCAATTGTAGACTCAAACCCAGACAGAGGTCAGTACTGAGCCGCCTCTTTACTCCAACCTAACCTGTCAGGAAGCACCTGGAAGCAACACACACAACGCCACAAGGTTGTTGTAGAGTCCTGTAAAATGCTGTTTTATTTCATCCCAAATTCTGTTTTATTTACACAGTTAACATAGAAATATCTTTAAATTAATTCAGGTAACAAAAACAACACTTGTCAATACGTTCACAACAAAATACTGCATGATGCAACATTACAGTGTGTCAACAAAATTATTGCTGCTTATGCGCTTTAAACTATTTAAAAAAATAAAGTCCTTGTTGTTGTTGTGTTTTATGCTTCCCGTTAATAGAATGCCTGCAGCATTTACAAACCAATAATGCACCTGCCACTTAAATGTCGCCCGGAAACTGTATGAGGGAGCTGTGAGCCGTCACTTCGTCATGCTGACGGTGCTTGGATGGAAGCGAGGGGGCACATGTACAGAAAGGACCCAGTTTGTGCCGTCCAGGGACCCAGATTTGTGTGGCTTCTCCCAGTAAAGCTCTATGTGACCCTCGCTGCACCGGAGAGTTTACAGCACATCTCCGTCCGTGGGTCTGGGTGTTTTGTCTTTGGGGAGGACTCAGTCCTGCTCAGGTTTAAAGTAAACAGCAATGTGGTTTTTGTTGAAGCCATGTGTTGGTCTTGTGTACGTCACTGATTAGTTATGTTATAAACCACACAGGCACACAAACGTCCACACACATGTGCACACACACACACAGTTAAGACCCCCAGGGACACGTCTCCAAGCAGACAGTCGGTGCTTTGTTTGCCTGTCAGCTGTGTCACATAGTATACAGTATATAGTGTGTGTGTGAGTGTGTGTGTTTGGGTGCGTGTGTGGCCTGCTTAGAGTTGAAATTGAAGAATTCTGACCAAGAACCCAATTTTAATTCCTGACGGGGTGATGTAAAAGTGGATGTCCGTTTTTTCCTCTTCTCACTAGTTTTCTTTGTTGCCATGGATTGTTCCAGGATACTCGTCAATGGGCAGTTATCAAAGCCTCATAAATAGTAACAGGAGCCTCTTTAAGTGCTCCTTGGATATTAAACCACGGTTTTCCGAACCCAAACCAGACGGCCCTCAGCTGGTGCACACCACAACTGCCACATATGCTTCAGCAGTGAGGGTAATTGTATAGTTTATTGTGAACAATATCAATGCCTGGTGTCCTCATTTTAATAGAAAAGATGAGCCTCTTAATAAAGTGCTGTTGCTGTGGGATGAGTGTGGGCGGTCTGGTCTGGAGAGGTGTGTAAAAGTCACAGAGGCCAGTGACACAGTGACAGAACCGTAAATATCACTAAGGAGCTTGTCTGGCTGCAGATTTCAGGATTATCCAGAGACTGTTCACGTTGCTGGTGCAGGTTTGGTTCTGCCGGTGTTGGTTGTAGAGCTCTGCCGCACGGACAGAGAAGGGTTGTTTCAATTTAATGCAGTTTCAAGACTGCGAGAACATTACTGAGGTATATTTAATATACACAGTGCACTGTTACATTGCCATTTTCTAATTTTGAACTGATCCTGTTCCCAATTCAATATTTTATTTTAATTTAAATAAAGCATGTATCAGTTTCAAATAGATTGAAGCATAAGAAATATCAACCATTTCCATTTAATAGTAAAAACCAACCTCTTGGTTCTCTACCTCCTTTGCATTAGTTAATGTCTTGACTTGGGTTTCACTGTGGCTTTTAACACAATGTGGTTTTCAGTTCCCATCCTGCTTTACATTACTGGATAGTGGTTGCCAACTGTTTTCGTTAACCAAAGTGAGTGTGTGCGACAAGCTTCCGCTTCCCAAATGCACACGTTACGCTCTCTCTTTCTTCTCTTATTACCCCCAGGTCTCCCTCCACACTCCTATCCTATATAACCTGAGACTCCTACAACACTGTGGCACACGAATAGACCACAGCTCTGTTCCTGTCCTCCCTCAGCTCCTCGGTGTACATAACTGATCCCATTAAAGGATTCAGACAGGAATGTGCTTTTTCTTCAAAGCACTCTCTTCAGACACAGTCTTGTTTATCCCATAATGACCGTTCTCTATTTAGAATGCTTCGGCAAAAATAGTCAGAGTGAGCATTCCGTATAGTGTCTATATACTAATTTAGTTTTCAGCCACCAATTTTACAGTTGTAAAATGTTTATTTTAAACCAGCAAGCAAGCGTGCCACTCTTAAACTTTAGATTTATATTTTGGATGCATCAAGTCAATATAAAGATTGTGAAGGTTCTCATTCATCCAGGTCATGGTAGTTCTGGTAGTTGAATCATCAAAAAGTCAAAATAACAAAAGGTATTAAACTTTCTGGGAGTGAGTCAAATATTTGATGACAGAGCTATAAAGTAGCTCCCATAAATCAGTAACTCCTGTTCACTCCTGTGAAGGTAGAGAAGGGTGTGTGTTTGGGAATTCTTCCTGAACACAGCCTCCTTTTCCTTTGCCTTTGCCATTTCCTTTTCTTTTAGCCTGCTCTTTTCTGCTCTTTTGACTGGAAGGAGAATTTTTCAAATGTGCCAACACGTCTGGACCTGAACCACTGAGGACTCATGTCTTTATCTGTTGTACTCCGCAGGTAATGAGTAATGGAAGCAGGTTCGGTGGTGCGCACCGTATTCGAGTTTCTGCCCAGCGTCTCTGAGGAGCTGCCCCTCTTCACCGGTGATGTCATCGAGGTGCTCAGTGTCATTGATGAGTTCTGGTTGCTTGGGAATAAAGATGGAGTTACAGGTAAGAAGTCAAGGAGCTTGAGTGACCACAAAATGAGACATCGGGTAGATGAACTTGGTGCTGGCTATGTTGTAGCTAATATATGAGCCCTTTTTGTTTGAAGCAACAAATAAGGTGATGCAGCCACATGTTCCGGTTGACTTCCTGTCAGGTTTATTGCTGCGCTACATTATCTATCCTTGACTGCAGTTCTTTAAATAGGCTCATAATAGTAAAAAATTTGTTGGGCAAAATAACTTATGACTTAAAACTTTTCATTCGTTTAAGGAAATTAGGCTGGTGTGTGTGTGAAATACAGGCCTGTAAAGTGTACAGTGCTCTTGGTGCTGTGCTACCTTAGAACAATCGAGCTCAGCTTTTAGAAACCCTCTTGAGTTTTCCAAGTGGAGATGGAGCGTTTCTTCAGAGAAGAAGCCCCCAGTTGGAAGTCTCCTTAAGATGGTAACTGTATTTTCATGATGTGTTGGCCAGTTGCCAGATTATGGTGTCCAGTTGTTCATCTGTGGCCACTTCCTGATTTGTAAGTGAGCGATGGAAAACTAAAGGTCTGCTGTATGAGTCTTTAGACTTCCTGGATTCCAGTTTTAAGTTTAACCTGTAATAAAGGCTTGTGAGAAAGCTATAAATTCTAACAAATAAGTTATTTTTCATATTCACATGTCAAATTTCTAGATTTTCTGAAAAGAAACTACAAAATAGAGCTGATAAAATAACTTATAACTAACTTATATGTGCAAAATGCAAATGAGATAATTGATCTCTGTTCCGTTGGTTTCCTTTTTAAAACTTACTGGATTTCTGATTATTTAATTCCTCGTTTTCACGTTCCTTATTCTTATTCAGGAGCATTTCTGGTCCAAAGATAAATAAAGCTTGAGAATACAATACTAGAACAACAGTATGATAGTACTCTTACAGTATGTTGTGGTGTCTGTTTGCTACCTGTCTCCAGGTCAGTTTCCCAGCACCTTTGTGGAGGAGGTTACTATTCCAAGTACCAAGCCTGGAGACAGACTCTATGTGTGCATCAACGATTTCAATGCTGCAGACACAGGCAGCTTATCCCTAAAAAGAGGTATGGATACAATTTTATCAATGAATTATGTGTCACCCTGATCTATTGTAATCACATGTAACTAATTAGAGCTCACATGTTGTTTTAGATTCTTTGTAATGAAAAGGTTTCATAGGACTTAATGTACGTCAAGATAAAGAGAACTAACACTAAGGACACATGTTTTCTCACTTAGCTTAACGCTTCTTGTTGATGTCACTGGGTTGAGGTAATGTTTTTGCTTTGGTTTTGTATTTGTGTAGTGTGGTTGTTTTGTGTTGTGTAGTGCATTAATGATCTTGTCCTTACTGCCCCATTGTGATGTGAATGTTAATCGGAATCAAACTTTTTCAGTTTTTATAGTACCAAATCCATCAATAAATATTATGTAAATATATTTAGCTTAGTCATTGATTTATTGATATTATGTCACAGCCTTTTGTTCCCATCCCATCTTTTAAATTCTTAATAAATATAATTCTGCTGTAATTCTATTCACTGACTGATCTCTTTAGCTGGTAATATATTGCATTTAATATTTATGAATAAATTTACAATGTGTGTGAAAGAAAAATGAAATATATGGATAAGACAGTGAATAAATTGTAAAAAAAGTTTTTTTCTTATAAACGTTTCCCACATCCCCCACTAGATGGCCCTAGAACCACATTAAAACTCTTAGGTTAGTATGGTTGGATTACTTTAAAACATAAGCCCAAAAACTTCCGCTTGAACA
This sequence comes from Takifugu flavidus, assembly GCF_003711565.1. Taxonomy (NCBI): domain Eukaryota; kingdom Metazoa; phylum Chordata; class Actinopteri; order Tetraodontiformes; family Tetraodontidae; genus Takifugu; species Takifugu flavidus. Next base: position 15,204,454 of record NC_079520.1, read on the forward strand.
GCTTTGTTTATTAGAATGAAATTCAGCATCTATTCAGTTTTATTTCAGGACGATCGGGATGTGACTCACAGATATGTTCAGCAATAATCTACAGTGCGTTTTTCAGGGATGAGTAACATTTCCTCACTTGAAAGAAACCTGCAGGCCACACGAGAGTTGAAATGTTTACTTCCAGCATGAAAATTCCATGTTCCTTTTTGGCCAAATAACAGTTTATGTGAACACAATGGGAGGTGGAGCCACAGTTCTATGGAATGTGACCCCGATGACCCCTGACAGACCAGTCAACATTCTCCTCAACCCTGCCTCTCTGATATCTTTTATTACTAACAATGCTTAGTGCAGTACAGTCATTTGGCATGTGACTACACATTTTATGCTTTAATATCACTGAATTGTGAGAGAGAGAACAGGCTCAGCACACCTGATATCCTTGCAGTGGTTGCAATATCTTAAGATATTACCTAAATAATTCTATGATTGAGAATAGGTTGACTTACTTTTCTGTTTAGTATGCAAGTCTTTATAATACACCAGTAATTTCAATAATAATTACGACCGCCTCTTTCTTCAAGGTGATGTGGTTGTTGGAGAGACAGGAGGGTCCTTGGACCTCGGAGAAACATGGCAGCGGGGTTGTAATGCCTGGGGCATGCGTGGCCATTTCCCCACGTCATGTGTGAAGGAGCTGCACCTCTCGGGACACTCCAGGAAGCTGTCTGAACGCTCAGCTCAAGCCCAGGCTTCTGAACTCCCACCCTATGCCCTTGGTCAGGCCCGTGCCCTTATGAGTCTCCACGCCCAGCTCAATGAAGAACTGGACTTCCGTGAGGGAGACTTAATCATCATCACTGGCCTGCCTGAGCCGGGCTGGTTCCAGGGGGAGCTGGACGGTCGCAGAGGAATCTTTCCAGAAGGGTTTGTGGAGCTTGTGGGTCCTCTCCGGTCTCCTCAGGAGCCTGTGGATGACCAGTATTCAACCCATCTTCCTGAACAATGTAGCTACAAGGACTCCTATGATGTAGAAGAGGGAACAGAGGAGGAAAGTGTAGAAGAAGGAGATGTAATAGTAAGGGAAGAGAACAAGGAAACTGAAACAGAAGAAGAGGAGGGTAGTGTTTATGTAGTGGCGCTCTATGAGTTTCGAGCTATGGAAGCAGGTGAATTAGACTTTGACATGGGAGATCGCATTCGTGTCATAAGCACTTTAGAAGATGGTTGGCTAGAAGGGGAAGTGCAAGGACGACGTGGTATATTTCCTCATCGTTTTGTCAAAATGGAGGATAATGTACAGAAAACTGTAGATGAATCTGAGGAAGATGAAAAACAAAGGTGTTTGGAGTCCAGCATAGACCATCTACATCCTAATGGGTCAGAGACTGAGTCTGATTACGTGATGTATGAGGACCATACAGTGTGGGATTTGGACTACTTTGAGAGGAACAAGGAGGAGAGACTGCAGAGTGAAAACAAAAGCATTTCAGCTCAAACTAACAGAGAGCAGAGAGATGAGGGACGCGGCCGTGGCTCTCGGCCACAAAGACCCATTAGACCAGCACAACGGAGGCCCGAACGACCTAAATCCACTCCGCCAGCAAGACCTAAACTCCCGTCGCGACCTAGCCAACCTGCCTGGAGCTCTATGCGCATTAGCACGTCCTCCGGCACTAATCGTTGCAAGTATACTAATGGTACCTCTGGATCCTTACCCCGCAAATTAAGCCACAGTTTCACCCTCCCCAGCACCGGCCGTGGTTGGTCTAAAGATGGAAGAAGTGCTACTCTTGGCCGTACTACATTTAACAGCGGCAAAGTCCACAGCAGCTTAGCTCAACAAAGTTGTGTTCGAGATTCCGATTTGATGATGGGCAACGCTAACACACAACAAGCTCAGTATGGTGTGAATGGTTTTATGTCTGCTTCCCACACCTTCGATGCTCTGGCAGCCTCAGCCAGTGACCTGGAGTCGAAGCTTTCTCAACAGCTGTTTGAATTCGAGAAAAGCTTGACTGAGCCGTGCAACCCCACCATGAGCTGCGGTGAGCACGTGGAGACGAGCCAGCAGCCCCACATCTCCCGTCACTTTTCAATTATGGACTACAGCGATGAGAACGATATCATTCAGGGCTCCACCTCGCCCCTGCCCCACCTCTCTGAGTCAAACTCGGGAACGGGAAGAGAGCGCCGGAACCTTCGGCCTCCTCCTCCTCGCCCTAGAGCCCTTCGGCCCCCAGCCCCACCGTACAAGCCAACCCGTCCTGCTCCACGACCCCCTCCTCGTTGCCCAAGACCAAACACTGCCCATCCGACCGCTGACTCCATCTTCTTCACCCCAGATGAACCAGCGGCTAACGTCCTAGAACATGTGACGGATGGGCAGAACGAGACTGACGACTTCCCAGGTGAACACGAGTCCCAGCAAGATCAGGAAGCTGAACACAAGTTGGAGATGGATAGGGAGATGGATAGGGAGATGGAGATGGAGCTGGAGCTGGAGCGTGAGAGACAGAGGGAGGAGGGGGAGAAGTACCAGCTGCTGCTACGGCTGCAAGAGGTGGAGAATGACATGGATGCATATGCACACACGGCAGAAGAGCTGCGAGCCATGCTGGAGGACGAAGAGGATGAGACGGCCCAAATGCAAGCCCTGGAGAATCTGGAGTTCTGCAACTACACTCTGGAGATGCTGGCCTTGGAGCAGCTGCAGATACAACAAGGTAAGACAACTGGGCATAAATTACAACAATTTCAAGTTATTTTTCAAATGGTAGATGATGTTGGTGAGGCGCACTTGTACAGGACGTCTGTCCACCTCCTGCTGCTTTGGAAATGGGATGTTTGTCACGTTTGAAGGGACTTGTCGCAGCCTTACAGCTCTCTGTTTTAGTTTGATGTAAAATAGTACAATTAATAACAGAGCTTCCTGTGGATTTACGCATTTGTCGAAGATGAGAAATGGAAACACAACAGCAACAAAGTCTCTTCGTCTTCAAAAAGAAGCTTTTCTTCTTTTCTGAACTGAAGTGTGTTAATGTGTTAACGTTTCTTAGTGTAAGAAGCTCAATGGAAATGATACAGAAGACAAAGTAGAGCGTGATGTCACAGTTCATTGTTGAGCCTCAGGTTAATTTAATAAGGGAAAAAGAACAATAACTGAAGACAAAATATAATATAGTAGGAATCTACAATGAGTTTTATGTGCTTAAGGGATTTCCTTTCTGACTTGAGTTTCTGTGCATGCCCCCCCCCATTGGTTATTGGAAGGATTGTTGTGAGTAAGTGTACATGGTGGGTGTACATGTTGACTCTCAACACAGTACAATAAAAATAGATGAAATTAGTTGAAATATTTTTTAAGACAATAGCATCAAGTTAATAGTATTAATATAGTATTACACAGATGTTGTTTACTGTAACTCTTGTCTTTAATATTCTAAATATTTTTTTAAAAGGTAATGTAATAAGGTAATGTAATAGAGGGTTTCTGCCTAGTGTCTGGGTGCATTATTTGACCAGAAGCGTGTCGGCTCTGCTGTCTTGGCGTGCAGACAAAAGCTTGGAAAAGATGCAGAATACAACAACTAAAAGCAACTAAAAACGTAGAGGTGAACTGGACAGGAAGAGAGCACAACCTGCCGCCAGCAGGAGCTCTGAGGAAGGAAAGAAAATGCTTTTGGACTGCAGTCGGCAGGCAAGATTTCTTCCTGAATCTGTGTGACTGAACTTGTCCTCATCACGGTTGGTGTAATGGTGGGCCCAGTCGTTTTGAAACATTGAGTACTGAATTATCCAATTATTGATTTTTGTTTCCCATACTGAAACATACTGAAATGGGGAAAAAGAATCAGTATCAGTTGACATCGGGTATCGGCCAATTTCTTTTTCTAAAAATCAGTATCGGTATCGCCCCATAATGTCAAGTTCCCAAAAATGACTTTTTTCCCTTATAAAGACATGTTTCCTCGGTAGGTTCACTGATTGTTTATATCCATATAATTAGAATATGGTGATTTATTTCCTGGTTTTCTATATAAGCCCTAAAAGAAAGTAAATCAACCAATCACCTTAACTCCAGTTTCAGTTCTTCCTCATTGTCACACACCCATACTTTGATTACCACGTTCTCCATTGACAAAAGGTGCCTTTATTAACATAAAAAGACTTTTTGCTGTTGATTGAATCTGTTTGATTGACCATTTTTCTTAATGTGTGACTATGAAAAACTGATCAGTTTCCAAAATGTTAAAATTAAAACTTTTTAAGGCTTCTGACAAACCCTCACAGATGATCAGATTATTGGTAAATGACTTCAGCAGATTGTAATTACAAGTAGAATTGATCAAAAGTGATCAAGCAGTTCAACATTTGATTGAGTCACACGGTGAACAGAATCAGCCGAAGGACAATTGTGCTGCTAATGTCCGCGGGTTCTTGTGAAGGTCACCTAACCACACAGCCGACATTCACACCAGACTTTCACAGTAATAAAATTCATGTATTCAAATTCAGAAAAGTTTAGAGTTGTTAAAGCTCCCCCTAACTATTGGTTCTTGGCCGGTGAATGACTGGCATATTTAGTCAAAAACCACCTTTAGGGTCTGCATTTCTAGTCCTGTCTCACCCGCTGCTGTAGTGTGGATGAGGAGTGTTGCTCAGCCAGGAGTGTCTTTTCATGCTTTTGAAGGGTGTGTTCTGGAGAGCGACGCTTGAAAGGCAATAGAAAGCTTATTGTTGTGAGGCAGTGAGTAATGTCAGCTGTTCTCTCTGTACTTGACTGTAAGAAGGCAGGATTTATGGAAGCTTTTTGTAGAAACTGAGAGGACATCGTACCTCAGTTATTATAACAACTTGTGTTAGAAAACCACAATTTGTAATTCACTTTAAAAAATAAATAAATCACAAATTCCATTGAATTTAAATAAACTACATTTTCATGAGGTTTCAGCCAGTTCTGTTTTCACAGGACATCTGTTTTGGGTTTGCTTGAGTCCGTCTGATACCTTCATGTACATAATCTAACATAGTCACAGAGAGGAATGTTGTTTTTTTCCTTGTTACACTTGACGTGCTTTGGAGTTTCGGTCGTACTCCAGTCCTGAAAGCTGAGCTGTTGAACACTGATAATTAAATGGCCTCACATAATAAAGATCTCACAGCTCAGCCTTACCTTGTAAAACCGTTTCTGTGTGCGGTTTTAGTTTTGTCCTTGTATATTGTACAACAATAATTTTATAAATTGCCATTTTCTACACAAAATAATTTTACAAAACAATTTGCTGCCTAATATTTAGACATTTCAACCGACAGGCAAATATTAGAAAGCGTATTAAGGTAAAATCATAATCACATCCATGTCAGTTTTAATATACAGAACTGAAATGTCGTCATATAAGTTTGCTCACAGAACAGTTCAAGCCTCTAATTAGCTTCCAGATTATTATTAAGCAAAATGTCCTCAGTCCCACATGTATATTATGTATCACATGAACTTTGTTGTGCTGCGGTCCTTGAAAACGTCTCTTTGTCCCGGCCTCCCCTCCATTACAAGCTAGAGGGGATGGATAATAAACTCAAACTTTATGAATAGGGCAGTTTTTTCTCACACTAAGAGCTTGTGCCTCTGCTGTGAGTGGGGACAGTCTTCAACAATAGCGCATTGTAAACGGATTCACGAGCCGCTGCTGCCGTGTCCTAATCGTGCAACGTGAGCTCAAATGTCTCTCCTTTTCTACAACCTTTATGGTGGTCAGAATAGTATACTTTTAATTTGTCATTCAATTATTTCTCTAAAAGAAAATTGATTCAATAAAAAGAAAACTCCCATGTGCAAGTGTTAATAAGTGTCCACCCTTGATTTGTAGGTCAGAGTCTATGTCTGGCTGGGCTCAGTTTCAGTCAAAAGGACACTGTTATGGCATTTGGTGCAGAATGTAAAATGAAAGTTAGAGCCGTGTGGCCGATACTGCTTTTAACGCCCCTGATGAGCGTTGCTGTGAAGTTGGCAGGAAGGAGTAAAAACAAAGAGAACAGGATAAGAGGAAGGATGGAGGATTGTTCAGTGGAAAACCTTTAAAGACCCTCGTGGTAATTTATGTCCCCGTCATTCATCAGAGAAACTTTGTAGAGTGTTTTCCTGCAGAGAGACGTACTATCCAGTTGAAACAGTGGGAGGAGCTGTCTGTCTAATCCTCCGCTCATGCGGCCCCACTGAATTATTAACCCTGACATGCTCCTCCCCCTACATAACACCTCCCCCTTCCCTTCCATGGCTCTCTGAGATAGCTGCAGGGAGGGGATGATGTGGTGGACAGGGAGGTGCTTGGGCCAGGAGCCGTGCTGAGGCACTCGGGAGGAGACAGCAAACAAGTAGGAGAGTTACAGACAACATGTCTAATAGGAGGACTCTCCTGCCTTGCTTTGTCATGGAATACGGCATTTTGGAAAGACAAAATCAGCCACGCTGATTAAGAAACAATACCTACAGGTGGTAAGCTGATTCATAACAACACGGGCCATGAAGAGTCCAGTGATTTATGGGAACCCCGTCATGTTTGGTACAATGGATTGGAACTACTCAGCTGCTCCTCCGATGAGGAAAGGGAAAAGTATGGAGGAGCTGGGGGATGCTGGTTGGGCCAGAGAACGAGAGCGAGCAGCCCATCTGCAACAGTTACAACACCTACAGCAAGTGCAACTTCAGCAGCAACAAGTTGGATATCATGGATATGCAGTGGTTCCTCCTGGACAGCCACAGGGTCCAGTCATGCTAGCAAGACCTGGTGACCCAGCTCCAGGCTGCCCGATGCCTGTACACGGAGGCATGATGGTACCAGGTGGATTGGTGCCACCTCAAGTTCACGTGCCGGCTCAGTGGCCGGTGCAGTGGGCAAACCAGCCTGGTTGGGAGTACAATGATGGGCAGAAGGCTACTCTTATTGAGAAGAGTCATCAAAGGCAGGATGTTTACTTCCACCCTGGTTCAGAGGATGGTCATCTAGATGTGAGAATATCTGAATGGAAAGGTAAACACTGTTTTTACCAGGGTCCCGAGGATTACATCCACCAAGATTACAGGAATGTAGCACAGGACAAAGACGACACTGACTTCAGAAATGATGAAGAGTTGGAAGACAGACGAAGACGGGACAACCGTGTAAACTACCAGTACTCTGAGCGCTATGACAGAAGTCGCAGAGACAGAGAAGAGTTTGACAGTAAGGAGAAATATAGGTACAGGGATCATTATGACAGGCAATACAATGATTATGATGACAACAGAGAAAATCCACATTACAGCAGCAGGAAGCAGCACAAATCTGAGCGAAGGGAACAGGAGTCTTACAATAGTGAATATGAAGACTGCTATAAAATCTCCTATGCTAACAGGGACAGTTACAAGGATAGCGGTCACTATTCTGACCCTGACAGAGATTATTATGACTCCAGAGAATGCCGTCGCTATCGGGACGACGAACGCTATCGGGACGGTGAACGCTATCGGGACGACAAACGCTATCGGGACGACGAACGTTATCGGGACGACGAACGCTATCGGGACGACGAACGCTATCGGGACGGCGAACGCTATCGGCGGAGAAAGGACAACTCCTACTATGATGATTACGAAGAGCAAAGATATTACTCTGACCACTATGCAGAGGATCGACATCGCAGCAGAGAAAATGACCATAAAGAGCGGGGTGTTTATACCAAACACAGTGAAGGAACTTATACCAGCAGGAGAAGGAGGCAATATGACTCTGAACCAGAAACACATTGTGGTTATAAGAAGGAGCACTGTAACAGGTACAAAGCTGCAGGTGATGAGAGAAGAGATGGAGACTACAACCACAAAAGGAGGGACCACTACAAATCGGAGCACTATGAGCAGCGGCCTGAAGACCATCACAACTATGACGACCAGGAAGGCAGAAAAAGAGAACATTCCGGCTATAACTCCAGAGAAGGATATCGAGATTTGCGCTCACTATCGGTGGATTCGTCGTATGAGGAATACCCTAAAAACCACAGCAAGACCCACTGCGAGGAATGGGTTGAGCAGCAGAACAAAAAGCTGGCGCTCAGGGAAATGCACTCGTTTGAGGATCCCATCGTCCATCACAGTGACGAGCAAGAAAAGGGATACGAGTCCAGTGCTGGTAGCACTCGCTCCAAGCGGGGTGTCAAGCCTGTGTATGTGGGCTCACTTGACCGGAACAGCTTCTACAGGAAGACCGCTCCCAGCTCAGTACGAAAGTCCCAGTTTGCCACTACCATGAGAAAAAACAAAGGTAAACACCCACGTGAGGCGATGTACTTTGGCACATATTATGTATTTGCACAACTTGCTGGCGTGTCATTCACTCATGTCAACAAGCTACAGTCGTCTGAATGACAGAGTTGTCAGTGGTGACCTCCAGAGGTGCCCGCATAATCAATACTGCTGGTTTCAATATGCTGACTAGCCACACTCCCCGCCTTAGAGTGTGTGTGTGTGTGTGTGTGTGTGTGTGTTGTGTGTGTGTGTGTGTGTGAGAGAGAGAGAGAGAGAGAGAGTGAGTATCACCTGTCTCAGGAAAGCACATTGTCAGGCATTTGGTGGCGTAAATCCAGTCAGACGGGTTTTGTGAGTCTTTGTTGGTCTTGCAATTTTCTGCTACAGTCTTGCTGTCTGTTCTGTGTTTGCAACACACCAGTGCGTCAATATCAATCATACAGACCATAAAAATTTTGAGTTGGTGTCTGTCGGCACACGTGTAACTATACACAGACTTATAAAGTTTTGTCTATCTCATGTTAGTCTGATTAAAATTGTACTAACTTGAATTTTATTCTTGAACTTGAATGTAAGTTCACTAACATGGTGGAAACAGCAGAGAGTGGGTAAGTAATTCCGGTGTACTTTGGACTGACAAGGAGACTCTGTTCCTCCTGTGGCAGCTCGCTTTCAATACAATGCTACAAATTAGCTGGCTTTTCTTAATCTGAAGTGTTATCAATATTCTAAAAGGTCAGTGAACCACAGCCATAGCTTGACATGACTGTGTGCAAATCAAACAGAGTTCAGGAGTTAGCATTTGCTAAACAAGCCAGGATTGTTTAGCAAAGAAAATTCATTTCAGTTTTATTTAGAAAGTCAAGTTGCCAGTTGTTTAAGATGGAAGACTATTATCAGGAAAAGGGAAAATCCAAATCCAAGTAGCTCATTTGAAACCAATTTGATTCTCACTGTTTTTGTCTTTCAAACAAAAATATCAGCACATTGAATGACGTGTGTCTTTTCGAGGGTTTCACGAGGAAGAGCCCCCTTCCGACTCAATTGTGTCTGAGAAGAAGCAGGTGGCGCCCCACAGCCCTTCCCCCAGCCACCTAGAAACTCAAACACGCTCAGGACACGCAGGCTCAGAGTAAACAGTGCGCCCCCACCAAACGCTGCTTTGGGTGTGCAAGTCCTAATCCCCAGTGTCAGCAGGGTGAGTGGATAGCAGGGGTCTGTCTGGTGCCAGGCAGGGGACAGCACTGGGCCTAACTCCCTCACGTGCACGTGCACAGACATTCTAGGCCCTTTTAAAAGGTGACACCATTTTTCAGAACACATGCACCCTTGCATCTGCAGTGTCTTGTCATCCTTTAATCTTGTTAAACTGTTTCGGCCCGGTCAGGGTTCTGGCCTGACTAAATCATTAGATTGCAGGGCTAAAAATATTACACCGTATTGGCACAGTGCTTATTGGGTTTATGCTGTGATTCAGGGACATTGAGGTGACGGCCGGGGCTTTCTGCCACAGCCTTTGTTTTAGAAAGCCTCAGCCTTGTTCTCCTTAATCCAATCTTAGATATTAAACCTCTTCCTTGGTCCGACGAGGGGGAAAAATCCATAGCGAGTACTCTCCAGCTACTATCAATCAATATGACATTGATGTAGCTATTATATTTCAAGGACAAGTTGGAAATTTAAGCTGTTCATCTCTGTTGGCAATGCCATCCTTGACCCTTTTGAACTGGCCTGTATGCTAAAAACCAACCTTTTCTTTTCTATACTTACTTCTATAAATGATGGCCCCTGTTTAATGGACAGCGTTTGGCCATCTGTGTGAGTAAAGTGCCGTCATCTAGCAATGATCTGGCAGCATATGCTCTGTTGTAATCTGTAATCCTTGAAGAGTTGCTGCCATTGGTGGGCAGTGAGGGTGAGGTATTGAAGAGTTAGACAGGAAATCTTTGGACAAGATCATCAACTTCACGGCTCTAGAGAAACTTATCTCCCTGCTGACAGGCAATAAAGCACAGTTGGCTCACTATTTAGGTAATGCATGAGTCATTGGTGGTTACTCCTACAGTTTTTAGATTTATTGACCACCCTCCCTATAAAGTGTAGATAACTTTTGTTTTGAAATCCAGATCCACCTGACATCATTGTTCACATTTCTGTGTGTCTCAGTTCTGGGATGGATCGTGTTCCTGGTACCTGCATAGCACTGCCAGATCTTATCTGCCCCTTTTTAGGCAGAAGTGTGGGAAACGAGAGACACCTGTGCTCTGACACGATGGCCTTTGCCATCAGATCACATGATGATGGTTGCTTTACCCAAACTATTAGCAAAAGTAATTTTCAGACGCTTTTTAAATGGTTTAAATGGAGTTTAATTTGCAAGTGATTTGCTGTATTTAGTCCAAACCTTCAGGCAGACAGGAATGCCTATCGAGGACAGTTAATTGTTAATCACATAAAGTATTTTTAACAGCCTTTCTGGTCCGCTCACTCATGAACAAAATCAGTTTCAGATGAGCACCGCTCTATTTGGTTCCAAACTAAATTGTATTTTCTGTGTACCTTTATTCAGATTTTTTTTTTTTTTGGTTTGAAATTGGATTTAATGTTCATTTTCTTTCAAGAATAGCCACCTGATAATCTGATTTCAGCTCCTGTTTTATGGTAAAATTATGCTTTTGTTAGTGATTTATGCCATTTTAACAGGTATTTCGAGTGTTTCCCTGTATTTTTCTTTGTTACCCATGCCACAAGGTGAACAGAGCATTTTCTGTTCCTTTATTATTATCCTGTGGGAACGTTTCACCAATTGCTCAAGTACAACTTTGCCTGTACTTGTCTAACAGTTGGAAACACTCATATTGTGCCAGGATTGTTCCTCTCAGACCCAGTTCTCACACTCCCAATGCACTAAAAACAATTTTCCTGCAGAGACGGGAACACAAAAGTCATTTTACTTTTTAGTTTTGAATAAAAATAGGCCTGTATCGCAAAAGGACCTGTGGGACACAGTAGAACCTTTGTGCTCTGCTTAAATGTCCCTGAATTACAAAATAGTGGGGATGTTGAATGAAGTCACTTCAGCGTTTGGGTGTCTCTCAGCATTCTTTGTGCACATATGTAAAACTGATGGTCTCTTGACTAAATTGACCGCTGCTCTTCATAGAGCTGAGACAAAGCGAGATGTTGCAAGGATGGTCGTTATGGTCTTGGTCAGATATGCGACAGAAGCTCAGTTAACTTGTTAATTGGAGTGTGGATGCTGCATGCATGATTGTGCTATATGTATAGGTTTGCAACCTGCTTTTGTTATATGAGGGAGTCGAATGGAGGATGTAATTACCTGGAGTTCCACAAGATCCTGCAGCGAGGTTGCTATGACATTCTATCAGGGACAGGAATTTGACCTTTGACACAGAGATAAAACCTGATGGTATTTCACTAGGTAAACTGCTTTTTCCTTTTTTTTCTTTTCTTTTTTTAATATACCGTGCAATCGTTAGATGAAAATCTAGACAAAAGATGCGCTGTGTTGTCATAAACAACCATAGTGGATCGTTTTGTACAGAGATGCATATTTCAAATATTTTTCTAATTATAAAGTGTGGAGAAAAAAAGGTAGCGTTTACACCGACTGTATGTTTTAAAAATTGATCTTGAATGTAGGTTATTGGATAAATACAGTGGTCCGCTATAAATGCAAGTCTGGGAAACTGTTCACATTCACTTTTAAGTACTTGAATACTTCCACAGTTTCCCCTGTGATCATGTCGGCTAAACCACTCCCTGCTCTCTGAAACTTGGCTTGATATGAGGAGGCCCCCCCCTGACCGTTCATGTTGCCAAGGCTACCGAGCATTCTGCTGTGAACACACACAGTGGAGTTGATTGTGTCTGACCTCAGCATGTTCCCTTTAAACACTGCAAACTTTAATATTTAGCATGCTGAGTCTTGATCCCTAATGCAGATATATTGCAATTGCATTTATGGGGTAGTCTCAAACATTGATCTTTTGTTATTTATGAAAGTCTTTAAGCAGTTTTAAGTGCAAGCTAACGTGGGAAGATTTGAAAATGAATAAATCCAGGCGTCATTAATTCTGATAGAACTTAGCCTGTCAGAGGAGGGGCCCTATTAGCTGTTGGCATGCTGTGAAACATGGCAAGGATTCATTACAGAACTGGGCCGATTCCCATAATAGATGTCCCAGAACAAGACAGAGAAGTCCATGTTTTATTCTCTGCCATCCCTCCTCGTGTGTGTAAATGTGTTTGATGATAGTAGGTTCTCTTCCTTTTTCATGGTAATTGGAGGTCTGAAATGGGGCTTGTGCATTGAGATGCACGTCCTCTGCAAGGCTCAGGAGTTGCTTTTGATTGACAATGGACTATCAGAGAATGGACGTTGCCTAAACCTGTGGGTGTGTGAGGGAGGGGTTGTGGTGATTTGAAGTTGTTGGAACAAAGTTTGGAGCAGGTGGGCATGTTTTTGCTGTCTTTTTCTAAAGGGTGGTGGAATTACAGTTCCTCGCATGCATCACTGAATTCAAATGCATTGAGTTCGGATGGGTTTTTGTGGCAGGAGGGAAGGAGGGTCTAATTTGTATTGTTTTGTTCAACGTGTTTTACTAAATCATCCTTGTCACAGCCCCTAATCTGTCATTGGTGACTGTAGTGTAAAAGATGTGTTAATGGTTTTTGTCATTTTATATCACTATTACTTACACCCCCATTTGTCAGTGTCCCATAATTTCTATCTGCAGGGCTTAAATTCCTCATAGAAAGACCTCAGTGTTTAATTTTAGCATTTTAGCAACCAAGAGCAGCTGTAGTTCTTGAAACCATTTTGAATGATTTTCGTCTGAGTCAGACTTCTTTGCTGAGTGAATTCCCAAATGTAGTGGATGGTGATGAGGCCGCCAAACTTGCTTTTGAGCACACTATGGATTCTGCCTGTTGATCAGGGTGTATTTTTGATCAGTGTTGTGTTTTTTCTTGATTATTTTTTTACTTCAAATGTCAAAAATGTAGTGTAGTATAATGTAATAACATAGAATCACAACCTAAAGACAATAACAACTTCATACCAACAGGGCTTCCAACCCAAAACTATTTTTTCAAGGGATTTTTAGCTAAAAATACAATGTACTTTTTTTGGGGGGGCAGCAAAGAATGTGTTACCTTTAGATTTAGCTGTTGCTTTTTGTGTGGTTCTGAACTGCCAAAAGCATTCAACAAAAAGTCTTAAACATTAGAGGTTTAGGCCATAACTGTGTTTAGCAGATCAGAAAGATCCAGCACATTTAGTCTACTTTTAACTAATTATCCGTGTTTTGCTGTGAACGAGCCCCAGTAGTGTCTGACCTCATATAATTAAAAAGACAATAAAGAAACTCCCTTTGTTCCATGTTCTACACTCTCTATGCTCTAAGTGTAACCAGGTCAATATTTGAATGAAATTGGTATTAACCCTTGTTTTTCTAGTTGCCCAAACGGCCCCCTGCAGAGATGTTCCTCACCGGACATCGTCTGGACTTTTTCTGTACTGCAATTGTCAAAACACCCTTTAAATGTAGATAATGTTCCTGTTGAATCAGGACACGACACCGACGCGTTTTCACCTGTCACAGTCGCACGTTTTCAATCTAAAACATTCTCAGAAGACGACGGTAAATGAAAACAACAAAAACATTTTTTTTAAAAATGTGTTATCAGCTGAGCGAGACGTGAAAATCCTGGAGTAGGCGGGGTGGATACTCTGGCAGAATAAGGTTTGGAGCAACAGGTTGCTGCAGGTGATTAGTGTGTTTGTTGGCATCCAGTCTTGGGTCATGGGTGTGACAGGTGTGTGTTGCAACAAACACCGAGTGAGTATCATTCAAGGCGATTCATCGAAGGTGCTGAATGAAAGGCATCTGATTCCTTGTACTGGCTGATACACAACTTGTAGGCACCTATGTTGATATATGTTGAGAAATAGCCAGGCAAGTAACAAAATGTGTGTTGACTACAGGCTACTGTAGCGCCTCTTTTCTTTCACTGTGCCCCCCGTCCCCTCGTCATTTCTTCATTGGAACTCCAGAAAAGTGGGTCAAAATGTGCACAGGCAAGTTTACAGGTTGGATGCGGTGGGAATAGTTGAGTATTTAAGCCTGTGAAGTGGAGCACATGATGTGGTTGTGTGTGTCTGTGTGTGTGTGTGTGTGTGTGTGTGTGTGTGTGTGTGTGCAGGATCAAACGTGGGAATAAGCCGATTGATTCCAATTAGGTTTGGAGTCTTTTGTTTTCTGCCTCTTTTGTATTTAGTTGCTGCATGACTTTTAAAACCCGTTAACAGACTGTTTTGTCATCAGGGGGGAAATGGGCCAATGTTGGCTGAGCTGCAGTAGCAGACGGTGCAAGGAGTGAGTGCGTGTGTGTGTTTGATACGTGGCACAAGTGAAGAGAAAAGCTCCTTTGAGTCGAGCTTTAGCCAGGTCATGTGAAGAGCCAGGCAGAGGAGAAGGAAGGGGTCAGTGAAGGAGACAAAAGGCAGGCTGCATGCAAATCAAACACTCAGAGTCTCACAGAAACACATGTTTAATGCTACAGGATTATTTTTAAATAAAACCTGAAGTCTTGTGTAGCAGAACATTCATTATAATACATTTTCATTGATCTGATGGCACCAATAAAGAAGATGGCAGTTTTTGTGTGTTAAGGATTTTGCTCCTTTACTCCCCTCTTGCAAATCTTTTGCTTCTGCAGATTTATGATTTTAGATAAAGTAATATCCGAGTTTCATCAAAAGATACTAACTGATATGCAACTAGTGTCATTGCTGTAAGCGCTCTTCCTGCAGCCTTTTATGAATATCTGCTCCCTGAGAGCCTGTAGGTCCGTGGTCAGTGTCACGGGACATTGTTGCCACACACAAAGAGCCTGAGTCCACTCCAGTTTTAGGTCCATTCAGGAAAAGCAGCGACCCATGAACCAGGCTCTCCCTCCCGTCCCAGGCATCCCCAGGGATCATCCTGCTGGCAGGGTTCACAGAGACTTTGATCAAAATTTAGTCAGACGAGGAGAGGAGTAAAAGGCAGATTGGGTAGGGGGCCGTGGGCATGTATGGATACACTGAATGGTGACATGGGAACATTTTCCTCTTTGCCACCACTGGAATAGGCCATTTTTTCATCTTCATCAGGGGATTTGTCTATAAATTTAAACTCTGAGCGAAAGCATTTTCATCTTTTTTTCCCTCCTGTCTTGTGCAGAGATGACCCTCCTCTCGTCTCAACCCAAGCCTCTGGATGCCACAGCAGCCTCGGACTCGTGCCCCTCTGCTGGCGCAGGCACCGAGGATCCGGAGCAGAGAATGCTGGAGAAGAGGTCAAAGGTCGTCGAGGAGCTGCTGCAGACGGAAAAAGACTACATCAAGGACTTGCAGATGTGTGTGGAAGAGATCATCGAGCCACTGCAGAAGAGACAGGTGAAAACATGAAGATGTAACAAACTGTCTGAAGGTGTTTAGAATTGTTTATTTGTTTGGTTAAGGAGCTGAAGGCAGTCGGTTTAGATGTAGGATTATTTTAATTAGAAAGCAGCAGTAATAACAGCGAACATGCTGTCCAGGTGCTTAATTACCTCTTGGAACTGGAATCACTTCAGAATCTTCACACATTGTTGATATTGCGAAAAACCTTACAGGAAGACCTGCATTAAGATGTTCCTTTAAGGCAGAATGCGGAACCAATCCTTTTGTGTTTTATATTTAGAAAACATCAAATACTGTGCAGCTGTATCCTCTTTTGGTCTTCCTGTGTGTCACTTAACTGATTTTTTTTTTAATGTAACCGAATCTTGTCTGACTTTCCTTCAGCTGAAGAATGTGGACTTTGAAGGGCTGTTTGGAAACATCAGCTCTGTGATTGACCTGTCACAACGCCTGTTTGATGCCCTTCAGGAAACGGATTACATTGGTTAGCAACTGGCTTTTGAAAAATGCTTATTTTATGACCTGATTCTAACACTTAGTCCATCCTGTGTTGTACTTTGTACATTATTTACTTTGTCAACCATTAACAGTCACCTGATCAACTTCGGTCAGGTGGAGTAAAAACCGCGCCCCCTAGTGGATAAAATCACAAAGTAAACAAACTTATTACTCCCATAATAACAGTGTACCCCAGCGTGTTGAAGTCACCCAAATATCCCTGCTAATTGTCTGCACAAAGCTGGCAGTTTGTGTTTTGATGACATTTGAGCCCCTGACCTATCTTTTTGAATCCTCGTCCTCTCAGGAAAGGTCTTCCTGGACTTCAAAGCTGAGCTAGAAGAGGTGTACAAGATCTACTGCCAGAACCACAACGATGCCATCTCTCTGCTGGAGGGTTACGAAAAAGACGAAACCATCCAGCGGCACGTGTTGCAGTGCCTGGAGAGGCTGAGGTGAGTCACCACAGCAAACACTGCCTGGAAGGAAAAACACAGTTTTTGTTTCATTATTGATTCCAGCACAGGTCTGTGGCAACATGAGTGTGTTAGAGTTCACAACTAAAGGCGGTGACAAGCAGAAATGAATTAAACGCACAAGTGAAGGTTGACAGGGGAGAAATAATGTGAAGAGGTCCGTTTTTCTGTCATCACGGTGTACGGAGTGTTTCAAATGTTGTTGTGGAGTTCAGGTGTGCGACAGGTTTTCCATTAATAGAATGAATTTATCATCAGCTCTGCTCAGCAGACTTTGACCTCTGAGACAAGAATGAGGCATGATAGAGAAGCCAGGTGAATTTTAAAAGGTGATCATTCTTTTGAAAACACATCTCCCACTTTGTTACTTGGCTCTTCTACATCCTCTAGTTTTCCTGTGTTTCGTAATTTGGAGATTTTAAAGAATGCAGCTGACCTGGTTTCACTGGTCTGGTGTCACCACAGCTCTGAAATATAATAACTAACCTAAAGATAGACGAGGCTTCGTCACACAGGAAGCTTTTTGTAAAGATGGCCAAATCCTCCCTTCCTTGTCATTAACAAGCCCAACTTTAAAAATTTACATTAAAAAAATGACTACCGGTAGCTTGTTTACATTAAAATGACTTGCTTGTTTAAGGAAACCAGTCTCAAGTAAAACTGGTCTGCTTCCACCTATTCACTTTTAAAAAGGTCATGCAAAGCTTTACAACCTCTTCAGGGCTCTGTAGGAAGACGTAAAACAAACCCAAAACAACACAGAAGCTTGTTTTATTGAGGCTTGCAAAAATGAAGTGAGATTCTTGGGATTATTTCTGGCTCAGAGGCAAAAGTCGGTGCTAAATTTTGGAGTTGTGAGAAAAGTTTAACTTGTATCAAGTCTACATTTATAAATCCTGTTTTTGTTGTGTCTTTTCATCCTTCCTTTCAACAGGGCCATTTATCGGGAGTGGTAAGTCTCTGAAATGGTTTCCAGCATGAGAATTACCGCATGTTTCTTTGCTGACTAACTCTGCTGGAAATGATTTTGCATGTGAATATGCGTGTGATTACCTGGAATATCAGAAATGTTCCCGTTTCTGTTTCCTTGCTTTGTCCGACTATGTTGTCATTTCTGTGTGCATTTCTATGGTGGTGGTGCGTTTGTGTGTGAAAGCTGTGTGCTGTTGTGAAGAGAAATTCCTCCAGATATCCATAAATCTCTCTTCATACTGTTGACCTGGGAAATGCTTTGACTGCCACCTACTGGACAAAATTAGCAAATGTACTTCACAGGAACATCTAGGCAACAGATAGTTTAACATTTTATATAGCCCTATAATTAGCTCACATTTCGGCCTTTCAATTTGCTCTAATCAAATAATAAGTAATACAATTCTCATTATTTCTACCTTGATATAATGTGATGAAACTGTTCATTAATAAAATTCTAAATTTTTTGCATTTCCATAACAACTTTGTCCTCTAGGTTGCATTTAATTTAAGCAAATAATTGTGTTTTGTTTTTGCGCTTTTTGCCTACTTTGATGTGTCATTCAGTATGCATTGTTGTATACCTTATGAGATGATACATATAAATAGATAATACAATATACACAATATAAGTGGCATGCAACAACAATAAATGGTGCGTGTTTCTACCCAGGTGCGTGTTTCTCCCCAGTTCTTATCAGAGGCCTTTGTCTGTCCCTCTCCCAGGGGGAAAACAAACTACATCAACCTTGGCTCTTTCTTAATCAAGCCTGTTCAGAGGGTGATGCGTTACCCTCTTCTGCTGATGGAGCTCCTGGGAGCCACCCCGGAGATCCACCCCGACCGGCCCGAGCTGACCAAGGCTCTGCAAGCCGTCAAAGAGATCAACGTAAACATCAACGAGTACAAGCGCAGAAAAGACCTTGGTAAAGAAAAGAAAAAAGAATACCAACATCCAATGAGAGCAATTGACTTGTGTGTGTATGACTTGTACTCCCTCTGCTGTTCATAGTGGTGAAGTACAGGAAAGGCGATGAGGACACGTTCATTGAAAAGATCTCCAAACTAAGCATGCACTCCATTATCAAAAAATCCAACAGAGTCAGCAGCCACCTCAAACACCTGACTGGAATTTCTCCACAGGTAGCTCACTGGTTACAGCTAAGATCTCCTGAGAAATGCCAGGAAAACTCCCTGACTGACATCTCTGTGGTTTTCAGATCAAGGATGAAGCTTTTGATGAGGCTGAGAAAAACTTCAGGCTGCAGGAGAGACTCATTAAGTCTTTTATCCGGGACATTTCCTTGTATCTGCAGCACATCAGGGTAACATTTTAACAGCTTTTTAAGTCACGTATTTGAAGCATTAAGCACTTAAATTCCAGATTTTCTTTTTAAAAGCAAACTTGACACATAAATCTTTTACATCCTAGTCACTGTTAGTTGGACTAGAATGGACGTTAAATGTTTAGTTTTTCTTTAACGCAATATTGATCATATTGTATTAACATATCATGTATTTTTCTCTGTTATATGACACTAATAACATCACTGCCCTCAGGAATCAGTGTCTGTAAAAGTCCTGGCAGCTATCAGTTTCTGTGACATCTACACGGAGCGCAGTGTCCTCGATCCTGAGCGCTTCCAAAGAGCTCACCGCTGCATCAGCGACAAACAGTTCACACAGTTTGTAAGTCCTCTTCCGTCTCTGAGTCTCACATTAATCCAGATTAAACCACTTTCGGAATCAGGTCCAACCACCTCCCGCTGTCTCTCAACCCTCTTCCTTTCTTCCCTGAGTAGAAAGAGCGCACAGAGGTCTTGGTCATCAACCCGCTCACCCAGCTGCTGCTCATGTTCGCTGGGCCGCACAAACTCATCCAAAAGCGCTTCGACAAACTGCTGGACTACGACAACTGCAAGGAGCGCGCCGACCGCCTCAAAGACCGCCGCATTCAGGACGAGCTGCAGGTTGCACGGAACAACTACGAGGCTCTCAACGCCCAACTACTGGATGAGCTTCCCAAGTTCCACGCCACCGCAGAGGAGCTGCTGACCGGCTGCGTGAGGGCTTTCGCCCAGGCTCAGAAGGACTTCATGAAGACAACACTTGGAGAGCTGAAGCCTCTCCTGCAGGTGGTGAAAGGATTCAGGATGCATTCAAACTTTTCCAGATGCTTCTAGTTGTGTAACTGTGAACTTTATTTTTGCATGCGTAGTTTTCTACCAAAGCTGGGAAAGGGGGCAACTTGATCGCACAGTTCCAGGACGAATACAAGAGGATACTTCAGCTTCTGCAGGGCTTCAGCTTCTTCCCGGAGACCCTGCCTCCGACCACCTCCACTAAGAAGCCCTTTGAGAAGAAGACTTTGGAGAAGCAGACCTCTAAAAAACAATTGGCTGGACCTGTGAGTTGAAATTTCAGACAGCTTTTATCATGTTTAATCACAATAAGATGATCCAACCACAAACCTTCTTCTGGGTCTTTTCAGCCAAACTGCGCCGTGCAGACAGACGAGCACAGAGCAGAACTCCTGGTACGGTACGGTCCTGAGAAACTCTTCCAGGCAGAAAGAAACTTCAATGCAGCTCAGGACCTGGATGTCTCCATCCAAGAGGGGGACCTTGTGGGTGTAATTAAGCAGCAGGACCCTATGGGCAGCAACAGCCGTTGGCTGATTGATAATGGAGGTAGGCTGTCTGTAATTAAATATATATTTCTTCCAAATGGTCACTTTTTTTCAGCTGTTTCCACATCTTTTGTTTTTCAGTCGCTCAGGGGTTTGTATACAGTTCCTTCCTCAAATCCTACAACCCGCGCAGAAGTCAGTCAGACGTGTCTATTGAGAGCCAATCTTCCAATGAGTCTGGATACGGAGGCTCCTCACCCGTGTTCTCCCGCCAAAACAGCAACAGCACCCTCACCTTCAACCAGGACACGGCTACAGTCAGTTTTTCCACATCACAGCCTCCAAGCCACTCTTCCCCACACCCCTCACTGGACTCGGCCTCATCGCATCGGAGTCATCCAAGGGATGTACCCAACGCTGACGCCAGTCTGAGCTCCGTAAAATCCTCCCCACGAAACCACAAAGAATTTCAAGATCGGACACACAGAAACTCTTCCAGTCATAGAAACGCCGAGCACACAGCTGCTCACAGAGACACGTATGACGGGAGTCACGCAAGCCCGAGCAGCCGGAAGGAGATGTTGGACCCGCAGGAGGCTTCGCACGGGAGCGGCGGGTCGCAGCGGTATGGACAGGCGGAGAAGAACAGCTCACACCAGTGGAGAAACAGAGAGAACAGTGGGGGCAAGGGGAGGCCTGTGTACAGCCGAGACGAGTACATCGAGCCAGAGGCGGAAGAAGGCGAGAGTGAATTAGACAGCAATCAGGTGAGATTCTGTTTGGCTGCATTAAACATTCAACCTAATGAAATTAGCTGAACTGTGTCTACCAGAGCAATCTGCTAATGTTGCTTTTGGTTTTATTTGTCTCCCTTTAGATTTACTATGCGCTTTACTCCTTCAAAGCTCGTTGTTCCAACGAGCTGAGCATCTCGGCTAATCAGCGGCTGCGGATACTGGAATTTCAAGACATGAATGGGAACAGTGACTGGTGGCTCGGGGAGGCAGACGGCCAACAAGGTTACGTGCCTTCCAACTACATCCGCAAATCAGAATACACATGAACAAGTTCTGCGTTGTGGATCGAAATGTACTATGATGAAGGCTTAATCTACATGCAGATGGAACAAAAGACAAACAAGCACCGGGACGCACTGTGATGCACCAGGACTTCTGTTGTTGTAGGGTTTGATTGTCGGAAGGAGTGATTTTGCTGCTGACTCTTCTCATCAAACCTAGCTTATATTTATAGATTTTATACATAATTGGTGCTCACTGGAAGCTTCATCATATCCGCCTCCATTCCTAGAGGAAAACCTGTGAAATGCACCAGAGTTTGCCATATTTTTTTATGAAATGAAGTGAATGTGTCAGAACAATCTACAAGCTACAGTAGCACATTGGGAGATTGCAATGGGAATGTGAATTTCTAGTTTTATATTTTTAGCAAACATCAAGTATTAAGCAGAAAAAAACCCAACTTAAAACTTTTTAAAAAAAGGACTTTTGTTGTGTATGAAGTTTACTACACCACAAGAACGATGCATAAATCTTTACACCTGTATTACAATGAAGGATTGAGGCACTTATGGTGATCATCAACGACTGCTGGTTTGGAAGTGTCCATTGAAAATATGGAGTGTTGTACTAATATTCCAGGAGAAAGTTGAATGTCATCTTTAAATTATACAAGCACTCCTCTTGCAAAAGACATGTAAGCAGTTTGACACCGGTGATCCACTTTATGTCAGGGGTTAACGAACAAAGAATGGGAGATCATTATTTCCTCTACATACATCTACTGTTTACTATATATCATTCTGTATTGTAAGAATATGCTATTTCCACCTCTGTAAAGTGATCCCCGAATAAAAAATATGAAACTTTCTTGTGCTCTGAAAGTGTTTTCGTCATTGAAAATACGTTTTGTTTGTAGTTCTTAAGTGCGACACCCAGCACGTGCGTGTTGCCGTGTTTCGATCGCGATTTCTTTCTCGCGGCAACGTACTACAGCGCGTGATGGATAATGTAAACAAACCTATGCCTGTGCATCAACTATTTTCCTGTCCGTGTAAACGAAGTGGTCGTGGTTTGGCGCAGTGAGAAGGTCAGTAACCAACACAAACACCGTAAAGTTTAGTCAAGAAGAAAGATCCGGTACATTCAAATTGAGCGTTGAAGTGACCTCGCGCACAAGCACATTTTGCTCAGTTGTTGCACAATTACAACATAAAGCGGTTTGTTTGATCAGTACAGGCAAACCTTTGGGTTGCTAATGAGCAAAG
This sequence comes from Takifugu flavidus, assembly GCF_003711565.1. NCBI lineage: Eukaryota > Metazoa > Chordata > Actinopteri > Tetraodontiformes > Tetraodontidae > Takifugu > Takifugu flavidus. The sequence continues at coordinate 15,227,059 of NC_079520.1, forward strand.
TTAAAAGGAAATTTGAAGTAAGTTATTGTCATGGGGGACTGATATGACAATAATGTATCACTAACGTTTCCTAACAGGCCTCTACTGTACTTCAGGCCAGCACGCGCCCGGAACTGTGCGTTTCCGGTCTCGAGATTTAATTTAGGGGAGGGGCCCCCAGTCCTGCGAGGGTGGAGCTCCAGCAGAGCCACCTGTGTGGGCGGGGCCAGGATCCAAGCGCTTGAATATGGGTTGAATTGATCAGCTATTTAATTCCACGGACACGATTATCCTGTTGATGTCCTCACTTTGTGTAGCATAAAGCAAAAAAAAAAACGTGTGTTATAAACATGACAAATGCGTTGTTTATATGTATTGTGAAAATTCTGATCAGGTAAATTATTTTGATTAAGCCCAAAATTCTCAACCTTTTCTTTTCCCCCAAAAGAAGCGATCAGACTGTGGAACCTGCTTTTGGTTACTTAAGCAGAGATAAAGTCATGACATGAGTTTTCTTGTCAAATCAATTGCCAATCAATAGCCCTAATGATTAACTGATGGGGGCAGTGTTCTGGAATCTCGGGTCTATTTAGAGGAGATGAGACAATACAGTAGAATGTTGTCCTCGTGGCTGGGGTCTAAGATGGGCTGGTTGATAGCTTTAACCTTATATTTGTGTGCTTTCGCTGCGTTTGGGCAGGATTATGTTGTGAGTAAACTAAGTCTTGCAAATAATTACAGCTGCTTAACAGAGTGATGTATTGTGATTTTCTCACAGGTACTCACAGGTGACACTGCTGGTGAGCCACTTTTCTTTCAGTCGAGCCATTTGATATTCACGAGTTAAAAATGGTGAAATGCTTCTCGTTTCTTTGCAGATTATGAATACTACTACGATTACGCCACAGAGAGCCCCGCAGAAGATACTGATTTGAATTTTGGCGACTGGTTGTTTGAACTTCTGGAGGTGACAGGTAACGTGTTGTGTAGTTTGGCTTTGGTTTAATTAGGAAAGCTGCCGACTGAGGATTATTGTTGGCAAGACTGGTTGTAGCTTTTGCTTCTGCATTTCCCTCTTCGTTTAGATCAGTGTGAGCCAAACCCGTGTTTGAACGGGGGGGTCTGTAGCGTGGGTCCAGACGGCGGGTTTGTTTGTTCCTGTCCTGAACTTTACTCGGGGAGAAAGTGCCAAAACGGTTTGTGTTCGATTCACAACATTTCTGTCGAACAACCTCTGCTCTTTACTGGATTTTCCCTTTAGAGTTTCAATGTCCTTGGGGGGAAAAAAAAGACTTCATCATTGCAGTCGTCCAATTACATTTTTTCTAAAATAATGAAACAAAAAAAGCACAAAAAGGACAAAGAAAAACAGACAGATTCTTTTTTCAGTAAAAGATGTTTGCAAGAATGTGAAATGTGGCCATGGAAGCTGCACCGTCAAATCGACTCCCCCGTTCTACGAGTGCAAGTGTAAACCGCCATACAGGCCTCCTGACTGCAAAAAAGGTGCTATTATAGATTTAAAAAAATCTTTCCCAGCCATCTCATTCATTCATTAGCATTTTCTTTCTCGCAGCCTCTCCCTGCAGGCCCAATCCTTGTCAAAATGGGGGCACTTGCATGAAGGGTCCCAAACGCTCCAGTTTCCAATGTTCCTGCCCTGGCGGGTACAGTGGAACCTTCTGTGAAGTCGGTAAATCCTTCATATCACGGCTGCTTTACTGACCACCCAGAACACACCTCGCCCTGCTGAACTTCTCTTTATTTTTGTCTCTCGAGGGCCAAACGACTGTTACCAAGAGGATGGGGAATTTTATCGTGGTATGGTGAGCGTGACGGTAGAAGGGGAAGAGTGTCTGGACTGGAATTCCTACTTCATCCTGCAGAAAGGCAGTGACCCGATCCAAGAGTATGCAGGCTTTGATGGAATTGGGCCACACAATTACTGCAGGTGAGAGGTTAACACGGGTGAACAGTGCACACGCTGACATAAAGACGTGCATGCGTTTTACACGGATCTGTCTTTGAATGAAATGTGTAAAAATTGTAATTGGCTCCTTTAACAGTGATTTTTTTCTTCTTCTTTTTTAATTCTTTGTGTAGGAATCCTGACGGTGACGATCAGCCCTGGTGCTTCATTAATAAAAATAACAGGCTGAAGTGGAATTACTGTAAAATTAGGAAATGTGCCAGAGGTAACACACACACACACACCACACACACACCACACACACACACACACACACACACACACACACACACACACACAGGTTTTTCCAATTCTCTCACGCACACTCACACTTTTTCCTCCCAGCTCCAGCCACCCCACCAACCATCGATGAGATAAATCCACCTAAACCAGACAATACCCAGTTCTCCCAGTGTGGGAGGCCGCAGCCCAGTCGCTCAGCCAGGATCTTTGGAGGGAAGAAGTCTCTCCCAGGGGCCCATCCTTGGCAGGCTTCCCTGCAGATCAGGTCCAAGGACTATTCTCAGTCCTTCAGACACATTTGTGGGGGTGTCCTCATTGAGTCGTGCTGGGTGCTCACTGCGGCCCACTGCATGTAAGTGTGCTCTTAACCCTTCTGACTGGGGCTGCACTGATATTCACACAATAACCTGAATTCTTCTGAAGAAAAACAGGAGTGGAAATGCAAGTGGTACTTGGAGGAGTGGATATAGAGAAGGATGAAACATACGATCAGGCTATTCAGGTGGAGCGAGCCATCGTGCACGAGCACTACAGGGAGAGCCATTTTGCTCTTCATAATGACATCGGTGAGCTTGGAAAATAAGGCGTTTATTATCCAGTAGGCTCCCTTTGTTATTCTTTCTCGTAAAATATGCAGATGTGAGAATACATTTTGCTTTGGTTCCGTCCCACGCAGCCTTGCTTCAGCTCAAAGCCACCGACGGGCCGTACTGCGCCAAAGAAACCCGCTTCGTAAAGACGGCCTGCCTGCCAAACCAGGCCTTCAGCAGCGGCACCGAGTGCGCCATCTCAGGATGGGGCGTGACAGAAACACGTAAGCGTTGTGTTAAATCCATCAGATCGTTTTTGGATATCTGATGTTATCACATGTTTGCATCAGTTGGAATCATTCAGCCTTGTAATAATGTATATTTGTTATATTAGTACCTATAATTATGATGTGCATTCACAATCTGGATATAAGGAGAGTATCTGGTGAAACTTCCTGTCTTTGTCTCAGAGCACTACGGTACGAACCAGCTGATGGATGCTCGCGTCCTCCTCATCTCCCAGGACAAATGCAAAGCCCCCCATGTTTACGGGGACTCGCTGGATGACAGCATGTTCTGCGCAGGCAACATCAATGGAGGCGTCGACTCCTGCCAGGTTTGTCAGAGACACTGTCTTTTTGTCTCATGATGGGGAAAAGGAGCGACTTCATTACTTCCTCCACCCTTCAACACCCGCAGGGCGACTCTGGCGGTCCGCTGGTGTGTCAAAGTAACGGGACCCATTACGTTGTTGGCGTGGTGAGCTGGGGAGATGGCTGCGGGAAGAAGTACAAGCCTGGCGTGTACGCCAGCGTGAGCAGGTTCAGTGACTGGATCACTCGTCTCGTCTCATGAGGACGTCCGCAGCCACGAAGGGCGTAAATCATGTTGCCCTTAAATCAAGACACCTGTGACGACTTCAGTGGACGTCAACTGGATAAAAGACGACAATAAAATAAATGAGAAACACTACATCTATATCATGCCCTCTTAGTTTCCAGACAACAATGGTTTCTTGAATGCAACAAAAGTAAAAATAGATTCTAGTTAGTCGCAGACACCTGTGAACCTCCCCACTGTTTTCTCTTGAGGACCTTTTTTTCAATGTTGCACGACTGTACTCCTGACAGAAAAGCACAAATAAACCAGCTGTGTTCACGATGCGTACTGATTTGTACTGATCATTTGACTGTTTAGCTTCATTGTTTAAACTTCAACTCAGTTGTTCTTTCACAGTGAAGTCTCGAATGCACAAATGCCAGACACATGCTAAAAATTGAAAGCAATTTTCTAAAAAAGCTAAATCCACCAGGCCCTTTGCAAAAAACAAATATTGCAAAGTAAATAACTGTGATAACAGATCAGCTGTGATCAAAAACACACAGCCCACGAGCAGAGGATCAATGTACCCGGCTAAAGGTTGACGACTGCCTGCAGGGATATCGTGCAGGCTGAGCGAAGACCACCAGTTTCCAACGTGTGAGCCACAATTAGACAAGGCGCCATGCTAACCGCTGGGGCTTTCCTCATCATCCTGAGCGCACTCAGCGTTCACGGGCAATACCTGAACGTGAGTTTCCTCAACGCTGACTCAGCTCCCCGTGATTTTAACAAATGAGGGGAACACTTGAAGCTAATCTCTTCTGGTTTTGTCGTTTTCAGTTGGACTCTCGTAAGAATCCGCTCTGCGTCGAACTGTGTGATGACACTTCATCACGCCTTACATCAAGCATGCCTTTTTAAAGCTCATGTTTAGTTGCTCTTCACAATGTGTTCATTTCTTGCTTGCTGTTCTTGGCAGATGTGAATTATGGGGAGTACAGCACTGATGCTCCCCCGCCCGTTTTCGACCTGGGTGATTGGTTGTTTGACCTCCTGGATAACAGTAGGTGCCTCTTGTTTTTTTTGCTCCTCTGGCTGTCTCTCCTCCCAGCGTCTGGACTTGTGTTTTATCTCTTCTCCTCCAGATGTTTGTGATCCAAACCCCTGCTTCAACGGTGGCTCGTGCCAAATGAAGTCTGGTGGAGAATTTGAATGCTTCTGTTTGGAACCCTACGGTGGCAAAAGGTTCCTCCTTTGATGGATCTGATGTATTTCCAGTCAAAAACCTCTGCGAGAATGTCAGGTGTGGCTACGGCGACTGCGTGGTCAACCTGAAAAAACATCCCTACTATGAGTGCAAGTGCAAACCCCCCTTTCAAGGACCCAACTGCCTAACACGTGAGTCAGCAGCAGTCGTCACCCGTTTGTAGTCGATTTGCATCTTTAGCTCGAGGATATCAAAGAGAAACACGTCACCCTTTTATGTCAGTGCCAGCGTCGCCCTGCGAGCCCAATCCTTGCAAAAACGGGGCCTCCTGCATCAAAGGGGACCGCCGTTTCCAATGCGCTTGTCCTGAAGGGTACACTGGGAAGTTCTGTGAGACTGGTCAGCCATCACTCACACACTGATCACGTTCACCAGTCATTTCAAATGTTGAAATAACACCCCCCCCCCCCCTTCCCGCTGTTCCACTCTTCTCGAATTCCTCCCCCATAGCTTCCACTGACTGTTACTTGGGAAACGGGGAGACATACAGGGGTGCTGTCAGCATGACAGAGAACGGGCACGAGTGTCTGAACTGGAATTCCTACTTTATTTTGACAAACGGGGAGGATCCTTTCATCCTGTTCCCAGACTTTAACGGACTGGAGGATAACCACTGCAGGTATATTCACATATTGTGATGTTTCAGTTTTCAACAGAATCCTTGGCCTGCAGATTATTCCAGGTGCCCTCGAGTTCATCTGTTAAAACTCATTTTTCCACAATAGCACCCACAGTCATTTCCAATCAGGAAGTGTATTTGTAGCTCGACCTTTAACTGAAGGTTTTATTGAGGTTTTTAATATTCAAAATGAACAAAGAGTCATGTGTAATTATTTTTGATGACTTACAAGACATTTGGAGATAATATATGTACATACGGCTCATGGATTCTTAAGTGGCCTTTGGTTTTTATTTAAGTTGTTTCTCAACCAGCTTGCTAAACAATCAAATTGATTTGTCTGAATTCTTATCTCTGACTGACCTTGATTGTTGCCAAAATATAGTTGTAGTACACAAGTGTTTCAACCTGCACGCCGATACAAAACTAATGAACCCTTGTAATGATGAAGCATCTCTGCAGGAAGCCTTTCTTCTTGATTCATCATTTTCTTCACTTCAGAAATCCAGATGAGGATGAAAAACCATGGTGTTACTATAAACAACAAAACAGACTCGAGTGGGACTACTGCAAAGTCCAGAATTGCTCTCAAGGTCTCACACACACACACACACACACACACACACACACACACACACACACACACACACACGCACACGCACAATATGCTTAATGTTTGCCTGCTGCTCTTCAGTCCCAGTAACTCCAGCTCCTCCAGTGGTCCCACCAGTTCCTGGATCTGCTGCATTCTCTCAGTGTGGAATATCTCAACCTTCTCGCATGAGCAGGATCTTTGGCGGCACCAAGTCCTTCCACAGTGCCCACCCCTGGCAGGTCTCAGTCCAGGTCCGGCCCAAACGCACCTCCATCCCATATGGCCACACATGCGGTGGTGTCCTCCTCTCCTCCTGCTGGGTCCTCACTGCTGCCCACTGCATGTAGGTGATTCTAAAGGTTTTCGGTGGCATCGAAATCAAATGTAACTCATTTCTTTTCTTCTCCTCCAGTGGAACTAATGAGGAATTCCAAGTTGTGCTGGGAGGAGTGAATATTAACAAACAGGAAGACATGGACCAGACCATCCCAGTAATCAGAACAATTGTCCACGAGAACTACAGGGACGCCGGCGTTGCCATTTACAACGACATTGGTTTGATACTATTTATAGATGATCCTTTTTGACTTAAACTTTACCGATACCATATTATGTTTTAATCTCTTTTAAAACTCTTTGAATCCAGCTGTTTCTCACTGTGCACGCCGTCTTTCACGCAGCTCTGATGGAGCTTAAAGTGACGGACGCCCCCTACTGTGCAAAGGAAACCCGCTACGTGAGGGCCGTGTGTCTGCCAGACCAAATGTTCCCGGCTGGAAAAGAATGTGTGATCTCCGGATGGGGAGCCACTGAAACCAGTAATGCTCCCCCCCCCTCCAAAATATCCTCAAGTTTGAACAGATTTTATACGATGACGGAACAACTCTCCTCAGAATATTTCTGTCTTTTGCCCTCCTCATGTTTCAGAGGCATACAGCAGCCAACTGTTGAATGCTCGTGTTTTCCTCATCTCTGAGGACCGCTGCAAAGCCCCTCACGTCTATGGGGACGTTTTGGACAGCAGCATGTTCTGCGCGGGGACTCTTCAGGGGGGCGTTGACTCCTGCCAGGTGCTTGTTTTGAAAGCACAGTTAGAGGTTGAGCAGCCTTTTGCAAACGGTGTTTCAAATAGTGTTTGTCGCTCTCTGCAGGGCGACTCAGGAGGACCCCTGGTGTGCGAGAAAAACGCAACTCACTACATCACCGGTGTGGTGAGCTGGGGAGACGGCTGCGGGCAGAGGAACAAACCTGGGGTCTACGCCAACGTCCACAACTTTAACAGCTGGATCAGGAACAAGATGAACTGAACACTTTGAGCTGAAGGATGCACGATTTGCCTTGAAAAATAGAAGTTTATTCCATCGGTAAATGCGAAGGCGGTGAAACGAAGTCCCAAAGCTGAACCTGCCAGTCAAATTTAAAGTATCATCATTTCAGGGTCTTCTGCTGCCTTCCTACTGAGACTAGCTCACAGTGCACCTCGGTGTGACCCTGTGCGTCTGCATCGCAGCGTCACGGTCGCGTCTTCCGGTAACATTAAAAAAACTGTATGAAAAGCTTTGTAGAGAGTTTCAATCTCTCATTTAGCTTCACATCCTGTAAACACACTTAAAATGAAGTAAGAAAATGCAAACGTGCTGTCAAACATTTCTGTCTTCTGTCCTCAAGCAACATGCAGATTTCAGGGACCTTATAAACGCTGACACAGTTTCATTAAAACGTTTTAAATACCTCTGTTTGAGTCAGTTTAAGAGTCATCCCGAATATTGCTGCTTTCCACATAAAGTATGTTGACAATCTTAACATCTGAACAAGTTCTGGCCTGATCAACCTGCTAAATCCTGCTTTAACTTGCAATTCACTGTTGCGCCTACAGTAGCTCAGTGTGACACACTGGTCACAGATGTGGCATCTCATAGCTACACACACTTCCTCAACACAGACACTACGGGCAAAATCCTCCACTCGGAGGCAGAAGTCCACACTCTCTTAAAGTCTTGTCTCTGATCTACTCATCCTCTATGGCAGCAGGTTTACTGGACATGGACGTGTTGATGGTGTTCTGCACGGCAAACGATGAAGACCTGCTGGATTTCTTCTCTATTGACTTGAAGGAAGTTGCGGACGTGGACGTTTTCTGCACCCTCTGGATGGTCTTATTCCTCTTGACCTGAAGCACCTCCATAGCATCCATGTTGACCCCTGGTTGAAGGTGCTCAGTGGTCTCTGCCTGCTCAGACATCTGCTGCTGCTCCATCTGCTGCTGATAGTGCAGCTGAACGGACGTGCGCACCGTTAGAATCATCATTTTTGAAACAGGCAGCTACATTTCCTTACCATCATCATCTGCTGATATCTCGCGATGGCTTCATCGGCGCTGACTCCCTCGGCGAGCCCCAACTCTGCAGCCCGGCGGGCAAGTTCGGCCTTGTGGGAACCAGGAGGGGTCCAGCCCACTCCTTTGATCCAATTCAGGTCCGATTTGTAGTTCACCTGTGACACATGATGCAATAAATTTACTCGTAGCCTTCGGCAGCTTTTATACAAGCTGCATCATCTCTTACAGATACAGGCATTTCAGGCATTTCAGGCATTTTAATATTTTGCTGGTGCAAAAAACACTAAAAAGCATCTTTTCTTCTTCTTTATTTCAAGCCTATGTGCCACTTACATCACTCTGTAGCTTGTAGGCCTTCTTGGCGTGCTTGATGTTGAGCTGCTCGGGGTCACAGGTGTAGTCGTGGAGCCTGTTGCGGTAGGTGATGTCACTAGTTTGAGCCTGACTCTTTTTCGCCTGCAGGAACTCGGGCTGGTCTGCGTGGATTTTGTAGTGGGCCCGGTCCTCCTTGGACTGGCGTTTGTACTCCAGGTTGCTTTGCAGTTTGCTGGCTGCCAGGGAGTGCACCATCTTGGGGTCATCCTCCACACAGCGGAGCCCCACCTGTTGGCCCCTCTCCTTCAGGTGGGACACTTTGTAGTTGAGCTGCAAATTATTAAAATATGTGGCATAAAACAATATACCTGAGCCTTTCTGTCAAACAATAAACAATATCAACAGTATATTTGATTAAAAATGCTACAAAATGCTTTCACAGATTGATAACTGAAAGACTAAACTTACATCACTGGCGATTTCTCTGGAGGCCTTGGCAGTCTGGAAGGGAATAGCATCCAGCCGCAGATCATAACCTGCCGTCCTGACTTGCTCCCCAGATGCCTTGTAAACTTTCTTCAGGGGAAACAATAAAAAAAAATGGTTAGCCCTTTACTATAGTTTGCCATTCATTTGAAACAGGATTTTGCTTGAGGGAAGCTGTCCTACATCGCTTATCTGCTGGGCGTTGACCTTGGCTCGGACAAAGTCTGGGTCATCTGGATGTAAAGTGTATCTGTGCATGTCGTCGTTCTGTCCGGATTTGTACAGCCGCTGCAGCGGGAAGGCAGGAACATGGTCAGGAACAACACAAACGCACCCCAGACAGCTTTGTGAAGGACTGATCATAAAGGACTTGATGTCTTTCCTCTCACCTCACTGCACTGCTGATAACTCGCCTTGGCGTGCACAATATCCGGCGAGTCCGTCACTGAGGTAAACTTTAGGCTGTCGGGCTGCTGCCGATACTTTTTCTACAGGAAGGAAGAAAGCACATGTTTCACTGAGTGGACTTGTATTAGAGCAACTTCATCACAAGAGTGTTGCAGTTACACACTCCCCATGAAAGATTGCATAGACTCAAATATAAACACAAGCGCAGAACAACAACAACAACAATTATATGAGAATTTCTGCAAAAATTCAAATGTAACCTTTTGGAAATGCTTCATTTATTGGAAGGCCTGACTCTCGGATGGTTTTGCATTTACTTACCTCGCTGATGAGCTCGGTGGCTTTTTTAGCTGACTCCAGCTGAGGTGCGCCCACGCCATCCCAGGCCACTCCCTTCATGAAGCTCAGGTCTGATTTGTAGAGTTTCTAGTAAAAAAAAGCATTGAAGTGGTCACCTGAGTTCAGAGAGATCAGAATGTGTGTGCGTGTGTGTGTGTGTGTGTGCGTGTGTGTGTGTGTGTGTGTGTGTCTCACCTCACTCTGCAGGTTGTAGGCCTCTTTGGCCCATCTGACCTTCATATCATCGGGAAGCGCCGTGTACTCGTGCAGTTTCTTCCTGTAGTCCTGCTCGCTGGCGAGGGCCTGCGCGTTCTTGGCCGTGACCAGATGTATCATCTCTGGGGTGAGGTGGTACTGGCCACTGGCCATCAGGGCGTCCTTCCTGTACTCCTGGTCGCTGGCCAGTCGGCCGGCGTGGAGGCAGTGCAGGAGACGCGGGTCATCGGAAACATTTCTGACGCCGATGTGCTTTCCTTTATCCTGCAGGTGGTTGTACTTGTAGTTGTACTGCAAAAGGAAACAAAGCTACAGTTTACTGTATGAACACAATGCTGAGAAACACCATTTTACCCCAAACAGATATATTTTAGCTTATAATAACAACATGAATTTACATCACTGGCGATGCCCGTGGAGCTCTTAGCAGCCTGGAAGGGGATGTCCTGCATGGTGAGCTTGTAGCCCTGAGCCCTCAGAGTGTGCCAGGACTCTCTGTATTTCACCTGTATCAGAGAATCCAAGATCATTCACCTTATAATAACAGCATATGAGAAAAGGCAGGGTACATTTAGTCCAAGTAAAGAGGGGAGTTTGTTGGTCATTACCTCACTGAAGTTGGCTGCGTTAACCTTTGCTTGTGTAATCTCCGGCCTCTCGGTTGTTATAGTGTAACTGTGTTGGTCATTCACCCCTTTTTCTTTGTACAAACGCTGGAGGACAGAACACGTACATGTGAAGTCTGAGCGAGTTGCATGAAAAGGGGGTTAGCACGTCGTCTCACTTCATTGGTGAGCTGCCCGCTGAGTTTGGCGTGAACGATGTCCGGAGAGTCAGTGACAGACGTGTGCTTGAAGGTGGACGGCTGCTGCCGGTACTTTTTCTGAAGAAAAAAAAAAGCAAAGATCAACTTAGAAAATCGTATTCTAATCTAAATGGGAACTTGTGGTTTATCACGAAACATTCAAGGTGGTCATACATCACTGATGAGGTGGGTGGCCCTCTTAGAGCCTTCAATCTGCAGAGCTCCTGTGGCGATCCAGGCTGCTCCACGCAGGTAGTTCAGGTCAGAGCGATAAATGTTCTGCAGCAAACACACCCATGACAGTCAAGATGCGGCTCATCCGAGCAACAAGGTGCTTATGCTAAGTGCGCTGTAGTCCGATCAACTGTGCAGGGGCCAGATAGAAGCAGCCTGCAGCCATCTGTCTCACCTCACTCTGCAGGGCATACGCCCTCTTAGCTGCCTGCACCTTCATGTCGTCAGGCAGAGCGGTGTACTGATGCAGCATGAGCCTGTAGTCCTGATCGCTGACCAGCGACTGGGCCTTTTTAGCGTGGGCGACCTCCATCATGTCCATGGAAAGACGATACTTGGAGAGGTCCTTCGCCGAGTTCTCCTTATACTTAATCTGGAGACAGACGAAAGGACATAGGAGTGGAAATTAGTTTTATGTTATACAGCCAATGTTCTTATTATTATTATTGACCGAGGCCTCACGTCGCTTTGGAGCTTTGTGGCGTAGACAGAGTGAGCGATGTTGATGTCATCCTGGAGTCCCTTCAGTCCGATCATCTTCCCTTTGTTCTTCTCAAATTCTGCTCTGTATTTTTGCTGAAATAGCAAGTTGGAAAGGGAACCATGAGAGAACATTGCTGAAAGGTTACACAAATGTTGCTACATGACTACTTTACCTTAGGAGTATGTTGCATTAGCGTAGCATTAGCATCGTACAAATGTTATAATATTGTTACCATAAATTTTAAAAGTACGATTATTTCCATCATGTGTTTCATGTCCGGATAAATACAGAACTTTTACTTGTAGAGCACTTTCAGGCAGGCAGAAGGTCAACCAACTGGACACTCACATCACTGAGAATCTCTGAGCAGGATTTGGCCGACTGGAAAGGAATGGCGTCCAGGCGCAGCTTGTAACCGCCGTCACGGATCTTCATCCAGGATTCCTTGTATGTGCTCTAAAAATGTCCATGAGCAGATGTAGGAAATGGGTCGGATGCAGGAAACACGTTGCAGACGGAGCGAGGGCGAGAGTGAGACGCCTTTTACCTCGCTCAGGTTTCTGGCGTTCAGCTTGGCCTGAACCATCTCGGGCAGATCTCCGCTCAGCGTGTAGCTGTGCTTCTCGTTTTCTCCTTTCTCCCTGTACAGCCTCTGTAGAGCGATAACACGAGCATCCGCGGGATGAGCGGCAGGCAGCCTTGCTTTTTTCAAATCCATCCCTTCATTGTTGGTTCTTTCACGAACGACACACTCACATCTGTGGCCAGTTTGTTGCTGACTTTGGCCTGGACCATCTCTGGAGTGTCTTCCACACTGGTGAACTTCAGGTCACTCACATTCTGCCGGTACTTTGTCTACATGCAAACAGAAATATTTAGTTCTCTGCTCTAATTGTGGACAGTCACTGATCGGAGGGTCTAAAATTGGTAACCGAGACACCAATGAGCTTTAAAATACATGGCTGGTATCAACAGGTGTGAATAGAAGCTGCTCTAGATGCATCACATGCACAGTTAGGTGATATATCTGCATTAATGCGCACACGTAATACCTGCATATAACTACTGGGAAATAATAATGGACAAATAATGAAGAGAATGAGCTGTATTTAGAGGAGCTGAACCATAAGCAGTAATTGTTACAGTCTGACCTCACCTGTAAACCAACAGATGACCCTCCAGCTCACACAGCACCGGCTTTCTTGTGCTGATGTGTTATCAATATATACTGATATCACCTCAGTGGGGTTGGCGAGTGCTTTGCCTACCTCGCTGATGAGCTCTCCGGCCTTTCTTGCCTGCTGGACGTCCAGGGATTCGGAAACTTCCCATCCGACGCCCTTCATCCAGTTCAGATCGGACTTGTATTGTTTCTACGAAGAGATGCCGGCAGAGTCAAACGGAAATTTTCCTTTTGACATAAAGGCATTTGTATTGAAGCCCAGTGGGGAGACTCACGTCACTCTGCAGCCCGTAGGCCTTCTTAGCCCAGGAAACGTTCATGTCTGTGGGCAGACTTGTATATTCGTGCAGGACGGTCCTGTAAGTTGTCTCTGTCGCCAGGTCTTGAGCTTTCTTGGCATGGCTGATGTGCAGCATGTCCAGGTCAACACTGGGGACACAACTCATATTATACAGCGGCTCACATTTGTGGAGTTAATCATCTGCCGCCAGATTGCTGTTCAGCCCCGGTTCTGCTTCGAAGAGAATCCAGATGTTTCCTCACCTGTACTTGGTCTTGGTGTCCTCGTATTCCTTCTTGTAGTGGCGGTCACTCTGGATTTTAGTGGCCAGAGCAGAATGAGCCATCTGAGAGTCGTCGCTCACCGATTTGATGCCGATCACCTTGCCTTTGTTTCTCTCATACTCTTCCCTGTATTTGACCTGCGGGGAGGGAGGGGGGGCAGCATGTTAGCACCGAGGCCAAGGCGTCTCCAGGTTTGCCACCTCTGACCACGGCCCGTTTACAGTCTGACTCACATCACTTGCGAGGTCTCTCTTGGCTTTAGCGGTGAGGATAGAGAGCGAGTCCAAACGGAGCTCGAAGCCCTTGTCCCTCTGCTTCTCCCAGTTGCTCTTGTACACTTTCTAGGAAAGGAAATGAAATCACATGGATTTCATTCAGTGTTTGGTTTGGAAAATGAAGACTAATTAATCGTCCTATAGCTGTCGAAGGTATCTGAGTCACATGACTTACTGCATAGAAGCACAAAATGACCTCCCGGAGGTTTAGTTGGTGTTAATAACCACTCTGTTCACTGTTATATCTTGTAAACACTGAGCCCAAATCAGTTTGTTCCCATTTATGTTATTCATGTTTTTAGGGAAAAGAGAGGTGAAAGCTCTCTTTATATTGTAACAATAACAACAATAACAATAACAAGTTAACTACCTCAACGGATTTGCACGTACTGAGGCGTCTTCGTGTCGGGGGGATCATTATTCCTACTGGGATTTGATCCCCTGAACTCACCGCGCTGAGGAGGTCGGCGTTGGCCTTCGCTTGTCTGAAAAGGGGCTCGTCCTTCGTCATGGTGTACTGGTGGAGCGTCTGCTCGATGTTTGCTTTGTACGCCAGCTGGAAATGACAGTCAGTCGTATGAGAAGACTCACCCCCGGGGACGCACGGATGATTAGAGTGGAAAGGCTTACGTCGCTCTGCAGCTCCTGGCTCTTTTTGGCGTGCTGGGTGGCCAGGTCATCAGCCACCTGGGTGAACCCGATGCTGTCTGCTTTCTGACGGTACTTAGTCTGAGGCCAAAGAGGAAACAGGTTTGATGCAAACAGGTTTTGGACGATCAGACGCACCAACACAAGGCTTTACTGACATCACTCAGCAGCTCTCCAGCTTTTTTGGCCTGGGTGATGTTCAAACAGCCTTCGGCCTCCCAGCCCACTCCCTTCATCCAGTTGAGGTCCGAGCGATAAAGGTTCTGCAGGGAACATCAGACAAAGCTCAGTTTCGTGGCTCTGCGCCAGCGACGGGACAGACGTCCTTACGTGATGTCTCACCTCGCTTTGCAGGGAATAAGCCTTTTTGGCCTGCTGGACCTTGATGTCGTCGGCCATGACGGTGTAGTCGTGCAGCTTGGTGCGGTACTCCAGGTCACTCGCCAGAGCCTGGGCCTTTTTGGCATGGCTCAGGTTGACCATGTCCAGAGGAAGGCTAAAGTTGGCCTGGTTCTCTTTAGAGCCTTTCTTGTATTCAATCTTTAGTGGTGAGAATTGAAAAATGAGGCCATCGTGTTTTTCTTTTTATTGCCTGTAATTGCTGAGCTTCTGCTTACATCACTGCTCATCTTGCCCACTTGGAGAGAGTGCAGAGTCTTGGAATCACTCATGTTGAGCCCCACTGCCATCTCCTTTTCCTTCATGAAGTTCCCCTTATATTTGATCTGGGAAAATAATGTTTTATTTAATTCCATATTCAACTGAATCGTAAATGAAAGTTTCACATACTGTGGTGGTCAAAGTGTGTACAACATCTGAGAATAGAGCTCTTTATTTTACCCTAAAAGATTTCCCAGAAATATGCAGATGATTTCTCTGAACTAAATATGTTTTTGAATATCTTGTGTGTCCACCTTTGGCAGCAGCACCTCAGTCAATATAGTATTTCCTGAAAGCTTCAACAGTAACGTTCTCCCATATCTTCTGCAGCCCAAGCCAAAGGCCTTCCTTTGAATCCACAAGCCATCTGTCCATTTCATTTTCTGTCTCACTCTAAAGTCATCTCACCATTTTGTCCACCACTGTATACATACAAATCTGATGTCATATCACAAATTAAATTCTGGACCAGTTTAGTGACTCACTGACTGACCTGAGTAGCTATAAAAGAAGTCATTTTTTCACATGTGCTTCTGAAAGTAATCTGTACAGTAACTATACTGACAGACCGACTTTTATACTTTCGTTATTATGATTAGATTACATTTACCACACTGAAGTTGATGCTTAAAGGTTCAGTGTGTAATATTTGGCACCATCTTGTGGTAAGAGGATTGCAAAACTTTTAGGATTTTTAAATTCCACTTTTAATTTTATGAACAAAGTGGATTTGTATTAATATTTATAAATGTCACCTCTTACTCAACTATTCAATAATTATTCTAAAGTTATTGTACACTACAAAATGTCCATATTTGTAATACTGCCACCAAATTTACGATGAAAATATATTTACATCAAAATTAAGCATAAGTAGTCAAGAAATATGATGATTAGATTAGATTAGATGTTAGTACACTCTTCAAATGAGTTTGAGAAGAGTGTGTGTCGACTTACATCGCTGGCGAGGTCGCGGGATGCTTTAGCGGCTCTGACGCTCAGGTCGTCCACGCTAATATCGCAGGCCTTGGACTTGCTTTTCTCCCACTCTTCCTTATATTTAATCTATAGGGAAGTGTTCAGTTGAAGAAGGGGAGTCTGAAGGATAATCCAAGTGCGCCTGCACATACGGGTCAACTTACATCGCTGCACAAGGCTGCGTTGGCCTTGGCGGTCTTGATTTGGGGCAGGTCCTTGGACAGCGTGTACTGATGTTTGTTCTTTTCATAGTCAGCTGTGTAGTTGAGCTGAAACAGACAGAATGTGGAGTCAGAGGCTAAAGGAGCCGGCGTGATCGTGGCTGGTTGTCCCTTTACCTTGCTGACCAGCTGAGCATTTTTCTTTGCCAGAACAATCTCAGGGGTGTCTGTCACCGGGCTGTACTTCACTTGGTCAATGTGTTGCCTGTAATTCTTCTACAGTAGTTAAAAACAATAATAAGAGGAATTAATGCAACTTACTGTCGATCAAAAAGCAACTTGCACACACAATGACTCTGTAACTCACATCTTTCAGCGGGTCCAGTTTTCTCTGGCTCTGGTATCCGGGGGTCTGGGTGGCCGGGTAGTTGTACTCCCCCTGCTCCTGCTCACAGCCTTGTTTATATGCAATCTGATATTCACACAAAGACTTTAATCAGTCTCAAGATTTACATTTATACTTCATTTCTTGTCAGCTTTAAGTCAAATATAATGACACTCATTTGTCTCTTTATTTGACAGCAGCTTTAATATAATGCTAACTCATGTGAGGTGTCCTGTCTGCACTTGGGTTTAGCTTACATCACTAGCCAGCTTCCTGGCCTTCATGGCGTGCATGGTCTTCCTATCGATGCCCTCATAGTGGCCCTTCAGGTTGCTGTTGTGCTTCTCCTTGTATTTGATCTTTTCCAAATGCAGAGAGGTGGAGACTGATCAGTGTGCAGAGCAGAGCAGCAGCTTTGGATTTTATGACTCGGCAGATTTTTCACTCACATCGCTGGCGAACCTGCCGACTTTGGCGGCGTTTTGAAACTGCGGCGTCTCACAGAAATTGATGCTGTGACCTTTACTGTTCTCCAGATCCTTCCTATACTCCACCTGCAGGGAAGCACTGTTACAACAGGTTGTTGGCAAAGCCCCCTGGTCCTCCTTGTAACGCTCTCATCTTAGCAATGACTGGAATTTAAATTCCACAAAGTCTCACATGTGTCACCTTTGAAATAAGTCAGAAACATTGCTCACAGAGAGGGAAATGACAGAATGCCTTCTCCAGGAGCTTTACAGGAGACGCTAATGGCTAATATATATACGTCCCAGCTAAGAATAGTGATTGAGGTAACATTAGTTGGACGTGATGCTGTTTGACCTTGGACGTAATCTGTTACCACGCTGGGCAGGCATGTCAGAGGTGGCAAAAATGCACGTTGGGTGGTGTCATGTCTATAGGAAACTGACACGGTATCCCTGATATTTGGATTTTAAACACACACACACTGGGCAGCAACATGCCTGTGGGCATACTCTGTCTGTCTGGATTTAGAGACGTTGTTACGCAACGACAGGGAAGAGAAAGCTGACCTCACTGACAATCTTGTTGATTTTTCGGGCGTTCTTCAAAGTCAGGTTGTCCTCAGAAGTCAGGCTGTGGAAGTGCGAGGTCCCCTTCATCTTGCTCAAGTCTTTCTTGTATTTTAGCTGTAAAGGGATATTAGTTTGGAGCTTAATTCATTTTCTGTGTTGCCAGCAGCTGATGGCACAGCTGTGACCAGGTTGGTCCTTTTTTTACCCCCCAAAAATCAGATCAACCTCACGATTGCATTGCATTAAGCTCAAGATCGCCGGCCTGTGTTGATACTCACATCGCTGGCGTTTTCCTGAGCCTTCTTTGCAAGATAATAACCAGGAGTGATCATTGCTGGGAAGCTGCCTTTGCCCCGCTGATGCTCAAACTCTTCCGTATAGGCAATCTGCAGGAAATGATTAAAATAAGTCCTTTATACAGCAACGCATATGAGGGATAAATTCAGTAATCTAATTAGATCAATAACATGTCTTAATAGCTATTGTGCAGTTACTGAAAAGAAAAATACAAATTTAACAACATACATTCAGAGACTTTAGCTGATCTTTTTAAATGGTTGATTTGTACTTAATTTTCCTGCACTACAAACTAAAGTTACTCAATTGAAGGAGTTCTATTCTAATTCATTTTATGGAAACATAAACTTGTTTTTCATTATGGGAACTTAAAACCAAAAACAACAAATGCATGGATACAGAAGCATCTTCCTCCAAAGCCCCCCCTTCCCCAGCTCTTAAGACTCTCGCAGTGAAGGTGCAGAACATTCCTGACCTGACTGAAGTTCTCTCCGTTTTCTCTGGCGTGGACGGCTTCGGCCATGGCTGCTTCGGTGCTGGCTTTGCCTTTGATCTCCTGCTCGTACATCTGTCTATACTTGATCTGTTGGTGGCACGAGACTCATTAGCAGGGGTTAGAACGGAGTCTGCATACTGGGTAGCGTGCCGACTCACATCACTGGCCTGCTCGCTGGCCTTCTTCGACATCTTGTATCCAGGTGTGAGATGTGCAGGAAAACTGCCTTTACCTCGCTGATGCCCATATTCTTCCGTGTAGGCGTACTGCAGCGAGAAAAAGACCCTGATCCAGCTGTTGAGAGATCTCTATTTTGAAATCTGTTCTATGGAGCTTACATCGCTAACAATCTGTCCTTGTTTCTTGGCCAGCAGCACCTCTGGCGGGTCAATGAAGGCGGTGTACTTGGAAATTCTCTCCTCGTGTCCTTTTTTGTATTCCAGCTGAGGAGAACGGATGCTGCCATGAGCCACAACAAATACATGCAAACATCTACCTGAAGGAATTCCTCATTCAATGGTGCAGAGGTGAGAGGCCAGCGTACATTACTGGCCAAAGCACTGGCTTGTTTTGCAGTCTGGTAACCTGGTGTGATCATGGCGGGGAAGCTGCCTTTTCCTCTGGACTGCTCATACTCTGCTGTGTACTGCTGAATAGAAGCCAAATCAGTCTTAAAGATGCAAAGATCCCGTATTGATGCTACAATAATCTAAGGAAACTCACGTCGCTGATGGTATTTTCGGTCTGCGAGGTTGTCACTATCTTCTGGTTGGTCACCGTGCCTGAGTACCACATCTGCTGCTGGGAAAACTCCGACTGAGACTGGAACGCCTGTTTGGACAGTTAGGACTTGTCTGAACAGTGTTCCCACTTGCAGTGTAAATCAAGCTTACAGAAATGCCAAATTAATTCTCATAAAGATCAGAATTTGCGCTGGGATTCTTCCTAAATGATCACAGGGGCCAGTTGCTCTACGGGGAGCTCACCTGGCCGGCCAGCTGATTGGCTAGGCGAGCCTTCTCCAGCTCCATGGACCTCATGTCATAGTGAAAGGTGGACAAAAAGCGCTTGCCATCCTCACGATACTTCAGCTACAAGTGCACATAAGCGATAAGCATTAAGCCAAAGCCTGCACCGGACCACTGCAGTGCACACTACACACACCACTAAAGTCCCCTCTTTGGCAGCTAAAACCCAGAAATAAACCATCATTCTTCTATGATAAAGCTGGAGGATAATGTTTGAGTTCTCAGCCTCCAAGATCCAGAAGAGTGCTGAGTAATCAAATACTGGAATGTCTGCAAATAGTAATCAAAACTAATTTTAGAGAAGCTCTGGGAGATGTGAGAAACATTACTGGCAACTGAATCCAACGTTTCTAAATAGCAGCAGCTGATTAGCTTGCTACTATTAGTTGCTGCTAATATAAGCATAAGACCATTGCATGAGTTTGCATTAGTTTGTAGAGGCAGACGGGCGCAGACAGACGTACATGCACAGGGACAAACAGACAGAAACAGGTGGCTGGGCAAGAGGAGAGGAAAGGATGTGGGGCTGTTTTTCTCCTGACGTATAATTTTAGACGTACATAAAAGTGGGCTATGGGGAGGAGGGGGGCAGTCTCTCTTGCCTCATGAACAGAAATAACCCCCAGCAGTGCCCTCCATTCCTCCCCACTGCCGTCACCGTGGACTCAGGGCAGTCATCTGCCCTTCTCCCTCTCCATTAAAACATGGAATGGCACCTCTTACTTGATGAGACGGTAACAAACTTGTCTGCCTCCATTTATAGCTCAGCAGATCCGGGTCAGAGCACATTAACACCAAATGTGAGAATTTGGTTGCTGCTGATGATTCAACTAAGTTTAAGTTCGGTTTGGCCGCATGCATCCACTTCTATTATTAATTCAGTCGTGGTATAAATATATCAGCTGCTACGCCATCACCTCACCTCGCTGCTCGCTGCGCTTTGCTTCTTGGCGTTGATGTTGATGGGTGCCTCATAGACGCTCGTGAACGTGTTGTTTCGGGGATTGTGTCTGGAAGGTCAAAACATTCAATTTAAAGCTCTTTTTAAAAAAACAAAAAACAAAAAACATCCTATTTGAAATGGCAGCTGAAGAGATGAAGCCCTGGAGCGCTGCTGACTACTTACACGGAGCAGTATGGCCTCTTCTTGTGGCTGACAAAGTTGTTGGCGGTGAGCACCATCTTGCAGATGTCACAGTGAAAACACGCTTTATGCCAGTTCTGACAGAGGGGAAAAAGATGAGAATTTAATTGTGATTTCACAGGCTGACAGTCAACGAGGGGAAACGTGTTCAGGATCTTTATCTTTGGGGTGGTCGGCTCTTTACCATTGGATACCAGAGCAGTATAATTTCTATAGCTGTTCTTCTTGTGAATTAAATGTGAAAGTCAGATTAAAGTCAGATGTTGTAAATCCATAGAAACATAAACATTGTCCTTATTAATTACAGTGTCTCTGGACACTCCTGTTTGATTGAGGATGAGTTTTAGATCATCTGAAACTTTAATTGACAAACTTCCTTAAAGCCTTTTTTGCAGTTCTTCAAATATTTGGAATAGTTGCTTAAATTCCCAGTGGGATTTACCTGGTCAATGCAGTTGATCTTCTCTGCCGGGTAGACCACAAACCCACACCTGGCGCAGGACTGCATGGCGAACACTTGTCCTTTCCTCCCAAAAATATCAAAAAATGGAAAATACTGATAAAGCGAGTGAGGCAGGAGTTCACAGTTCAGCTCAGGGGACCTGCGGCGGCTCCTAGCCGGTGAACACGGTGCATCTGGTGGTAAACTTAGCTCTGGGTCTGCCAAACTCTCTCAAGTCTCTTTTACATGACCAGGTCCCAGGATGGTCCAGCCCCTCTCCAGAAGACTGGCTGAGGCCAGCTGTCTGTCTGTAGGATGACAAAGACAGAAGGAGGGGGGGGTTCAGATGTCAGGGTATATGAATAATCCTCCTGACTGGAGTGGTGACACTAATGCATTGTGTAATAGTTTTACTTAGCTCCATAATCTACTGCGCTAACAGCAGAGTTCAACTGTCAGGATCTGGACACATGGCAAATATAGAAAGATTAGTCACTGTTGAGAAGAAGTTGAATTTCTGCACCAACAGTGCACTTGTTTTTAACAAGGGGCCAATTATAGCGTAGAACTTATCACCTCTATACTGTGACAACATCTATCAATCGTGACTCCTCTTCATGTCCACAGCTGAACATAGAACTTCTATTATCCATGAGCTCTGGTCAATGAATGTGTTCAGTCAGGAATACATAGCATATCTTTTGTCATCTCATACATTTTATTTATACAGTACTAGCAAACTTAAAAGGTGATACCTTAAACATGTAGGGCAGTTTTAGTTCTGTGAAACCCATGGCCATTCACTTAGACCCTTTAATCAGCTGTGTGTTGTTAAAGCTGACTGAACACACACTCACACCATTGTAGCCCATTTTGAATCCATACTGGCCCCAGACTGACATGCAGGTAAATAAATATATACCAGGATGTTCTATCATATTTATTAAATGAGTTCATTTGTTATTGTTGAGGCTGTGCAGGCTTTTAGGCATTCATCCCTTAAAAGAGGCGATATCAGGTCCGCATTTAAGGTTTTCTCTCGAGTTTTAACTGCCGCTATTCACGCCTAAGAGGTAGATTTGTTTACGTTTCCTGTCCGGCTCCTGTCCAATCACAGGGCAGACCTGGCTGACGCAAAGCTCTGACGTCATGACGCACCGCCCGTACCCGAGCAGAGCGAACTCTTATCATTCCAGGTTTAATACGGAAACTGCGTTCAACTTCAGACAAGAACAAGAACAAGAATACAAACACAAATACGTATGTACAATAAAACTGCCTCGGAATAACGTAGAACGGTAAGTCGAAACTTTTGCTGACTTCTCCAATATGAGCCGAAGATATTTTAAAAGTAAATTATTCTGTTGCTGCTGATGTCATCAGCCTGCAACGCCCTAAAGTGGTTTACGACGAGCAATAGTAGAAGCGTACGTATTATATAATATGCATGATATTATATTGGTATAATATGCGCAAATCGATGCAGATGGCTGGAGAACCCACTGAGATATCTGACCTGGGGGCTGAAGTGGAAGAGGGAGGCCAGAGTGAAGACGACGTAGACGCCAAACCAGATCGAAAAGGGAGATTTCTGCTCTTCAAGAGGTGATTTAGTGATTTCTGTGTGCAGAAAACTCGGGGGGAAGCTGGAATCTCCATGAGAAAACCACACAATTTTGATCCAGGATATAAAAAAAAAGACTAACTTTCAATTTCCTTGCCTGGAACTCAACTTTCACTATCGTTTCTCGTAATTTCCTCAGCAGGGTGCTTTTGAGCTATTTTTAAAAATGTATCCATCAAGTATTGGAACTCAGAAGGAACAGTTTTTGAGTGTTTTTGGCATATTGTAGTGTCATGATTTGTTTTTTATCCATGTATCACATATCTGTAGAACTGATAAATCCAGTGTGAGATCTTTAACCTCTCACAGGTCAAACATACCATGTAGACAACATGTTTCAGTGTATAATGACATTGGTATACAGATGCTGTCATCCAGTACTCTGTCATTCAGTACAAAGATTTTTATTCAAATATCATTGCAGATTCCCCTACATGAGTGCTATGCTGTTGCTCCACCCTGTCTCTCCAGCAGCCTGGAATACAGAAACACTTTGGAGCTCAGCATTAGTAGATTGTTGTTCCCACTCTGCCCCTCTGATCCAATGATGCAGCTTCAAAGCAACATCAGTTGAGAGAGGCGCTGAAGGCTGTAAACACACAGAGACACATGAATACAGAGCAAAGCGCTCAAGGTCTGTGCAGAACGCCGTTCAGGGTTCCTGGGTGGAGCCCTAAAACAGTTCACACCATCATCTCTGTCTCCAAAAGGGACTGAGTTGCATCACTGGCCACAGACCGGCGGCAGTAACTTGTGCCCCAGTTGGCTTATCACCAATGCCATCACCACTGCTCTGCACCTCCTGAGCCACCTGGAGAGACTGTCAGGATGCCTTTTGTTGCTTCAGAATGGACATCTGACACGTGCCAACCTGACAGATCACTGAACCTGGCAGTCAGCACAGGGATAGCAGACGACCCAGCACGGTCCACCAACATGTCAGCAGCATTAATAGGCCCCAGCAGCAACTGCCGCAGGACATTAGTGCCACGTAGAGGCCAGGCTGCTTTATGTCAGTCCACCACAACAGAAGAATGTTGCACTTCTGTTTGGTGTGGCGTGCAGGTTGCAAAAAAGCCTTGCGCAACTCCCTTCTGCTCTAGCTGGCTCAGGATTGCAACACACAGACTGTTGAGGGTGGAGGGCAGGTGGCAAGCTTGAAATCACATGACCTCGCACCAATTTCTCACAGCACTCCATGGCCAAGGGTGTTAGTGCCACCAGCCTGTACTCATTGAGGATGGTGATGGTAGTCTTTTTTGGCAGATGAAAGATGACAGATGTCTTTAGACAGGCTGAATGGTGAACTGGAGGAGAGCCTGGCTGAAGATCCTGGTAAAGGCCTTTTGTCCTATTGTAGAACACTGATGGCATTTCAGGAGCTAATGCTTCCAATGCAACATGGTTTCAACCTGCTGCCTTCAGAAGCAACAGGTTTTGGACAATTCACATTCTTTTCTCCACCTTTGGATAAAATAATTATAGTGGTAAGGTAGGGCTTGTTCAAGCTGTCTTCAATTCAGGTTTATGGCTGATATCAGTCCTCAAGAGGCAACCCAGAACTAAACCCTACAGAAATAAAAATATTTATATTTGATATGATGTCGGATAATGTGGGGCCGCCCTTTGAACGTCTCACTTTATCTCTATTATAAGTATGAGTACGTTTTAATATGACCACATTTCGAATGCTTTACCGCTCTGAGCCACAGGGGGGCACTGTGAACCTTTGAGGGTTGGGGCCAGCAACAGTGGAGATGCTCCTTTGTGCTCTCCTAGTTTGTTATTTATCTAAGTCTTATCTTAAATCGCCTGGTTTAGGTTAGATTTGCACAGTTGCAAGGCTGCCCACAGAATCCACCACTTTAAAATGAGTCATCTTAAGTTTGTGCTTTAGGTTTGTGTTATTTGTGCTTTAAGAGGACATGACTCACGGTTCTACAGAAACCATACATTCAGAACTACTGCAGTTTCAGTAACCTTGCAGCGTAACCTCACCAAGTCCAAAGCTGGGTCACCCTTAAGGACTAGAGCTTTGTCAAAGGCACCACAGTCCTGAAACAGATCTTCAGATCGGCCCTATACGGTCAACTTCACTCTCACTCCGTGTGTGTATTGTATTGATTCCAATGATAATTGTCTACGATTGGGGAAATGTATTTATTTCTCTGCTCTTATTTTGAATTCAGACATAATAGCTAAGATGTCAGGAGAGTTTCCTCTAATACTTTAGTGCTGCCGCCCTGCTGGATTGCTTGAGCACTGTATCAGTCCAGGTGGATTCTGTGCCCGTCAGCAGAGGAGCAACTCGTTGCCCTGTCTGACCTCAGCAGGGAGCGAGGCACAAGGGGCCATGTGTGAATAGGCCTTTAGAAAGCACTGGTGTGGTGGCGAGGGTGCTGACTCAGGGGGCTCACAGTGCGCCGCCCCTGTCCTGAGCACCTGCTGGCCCAGTCAGGTGTCCATCCAGCACAGAGAGCATGTCAGTATCCTAGCACACAGCCAAAAATTAAGCTGCCAGATCTGAAGAAACTTGGTTTGGGAGAGCAAAAAACAAAACAAAAAAGAGACAAAACCAACGAATTTCAGATGCAGAGTGGCGTAGCGCTTAATGACGAACCCAGGTAAGGAGACCCGACCGCCTCTTACTTCTCTCCGCTGGCCTCCTGCCCGCTCCTGTTTCTGGCGGGACCAGCCCACAGCCGTACTGAGCTGCAGCTCTTTGACCACCCTCGGGCAGTTGTTTGGTGCAATATGATGGCACGATTTCAAGGTGGGAGGGGGTTCTCCAAAAGTTCTGGATCACATGTTTATTGGAATATGGTTGTGCTGCCTGTGAGTGTAAGAGACTGTACGCGTTGCTGTGCATTGTTCCCGCGACTACTGACTCGATGACTAGGCTTTTCTGGAACGAGCTTGGCATTTCGAAGCCCCCCAATAGGCCGCTGTCAGTCTAGGTTTCCAGACGGACCTTTTAAAGAATGAAATATAACAAGTCTGTGACAATTCTCACTGGTGGAAGATTTCCTCTTGCTCAGTCTACATCACCGCGTTTACGACTTATCGATATCTGAGCGAGGCGAACATGTTCTAGTTTCTTCTCAAGCCTCGTCCTGGATCAGTGCAACCACATTTGGCTGCAAAATTAATGCCTCATTTGACAACGTATGTATTCTTTGATTTTTGAAACTCTTCCGAGTGTGTGCTTCTTATTTGTTTTATTTGTGTGGTTCAGCATATGTTGTGAAAAATGGCAGACTTGTCGGTCACAACCACGTAAGATAGAATTTACCATTCTAAGTGCTTTCTCAAGGTTGCGGACCTGCTTTTAAGTGTTTTTTTCCCTCTTTATCTGTGCCTTCAAAGAGGCTTTACCTGTGTTGGGGATTTGTGTGTAATTGTCCATTTGTTTCTCTTTTTTTTGCTGTGTTTTGTCCTTTTTTTAATGACCTGGGTGCACAGATTTGGATGTAAATCTGGCTTTTTTTATCGATGCTTCAAAATATTAACTGATAGTACCTTTTAAACAGCCTTAAAAACAGCGTTAAAAGCTGCTCAGCTTTAAAAGGTAGAGCGAAGCTGTCAAACTCTGCCAGGACAGAACAAGGCTTTTGTAAACACTAGTGCACCTTATTTTGTACTTTGGACAGCTCAAAAATGATGATCCAGATTTACATCCAAAAATGTCCAGTAAAGTGTTTCTTTTTTCCTCTGAATTTGTCAGTAAGAAGAACAAGGATGGCCAGATGCGGGAGCAGGACTACTGTTCTGAAAGCCATTACAGAATTGTTTCACCAACATTCCAGTATAAGATGAGCCACCAACGCGTGGGAAAGTGTATCATCATCAACAACAAAAACTTTGATGAGAAGACAGGTAGAGAAAAGACATCTAATCTAACTCTTGTAACACGTCGTCGTGCTGTGAGCGTTCACCCTTAGCAGAGGGTTTGCCTGTTTTTAACAGGGATGAATGTACGCAACGGTACGGATCGAGATGCCGGCGAGCTCTTCAAGTGCTTCAAGACCCTCGGCTTTGATGTCTTCATCTACAACGATCAGACGTGTGAGAAGATGGAACGTCTCCTCAGAGAGGGTGAGACCGTCAGGTGTCGATGTATCTGATTGCGACGGCCACACATTTCCTCTTGAATTCTCACAGGGACGTACTGAAATATAACCACGTCCTGTCCACCTAACCGCCTCCATTAGCCGAAGCAGATCCAGTGTGATCCAGTGGTTTTTACATTGAACCTGCCTTCATTCAGGACAGCTTTAGTGTCCCAGCAAAGCTCAACTGTTGTCTCTATAAAGGCCAAAGTTTGTGGGGTCTTTTGTCTGTAGGCTGGTCAGTTACAGCAGTGCCCCGTTGTAGCAAACGCTGTTTCCTGCTCCTCAGTAATATCTGACCACGCTGTTGACCTTCCAGATCTGGGTTCAAATCACATTTTGCTTTTTGAGATTTAGAAATGGAGAAAGCTAAATAAGCAGTAAAGCAGTGGATATGCTGCCTGTTCCTGAAGGCAGCACCAAAGCCAAAGTCCTGGCTTTGGTAATGAGCCAAACCCATTTAGTTTCATTACTCATTCTGAGTGGGCCACAGACTGTCCACTACCGACACCGGCCTCAATTTCAAACCGCTTCATGAATGAAGGAATGGGAATTCAATTCCAGATGGATTCACTCCCGACGATGAGTGAGACAGCAGTGTGCATGTTCATAGAAGAGAACCTTTACCGATGGAGTTTTATAGAGGACTGAGCCAAGCTAAGAGTTGGGTGTGTGTGTGTGTGTGTGTGTGTGTGTGTGTGTGTGTGTGTGTGTGTGTGTGTGTGTGTGGGTCAGCCTCAGAGGAAGACCACAGCGACAGCTCGTGTTTCGCCTGCATCCTGCTAAGCCACGGTGAGGAGGGCATGATCTACGGAACAGACGGCGCCATGCCCATAAAGACCATGACCTCTCTGTTCAGGGGGGACATGTGCAAAAGCTTAGTCGGAAAGCCCAAACTCTTCTTCATCCAGGTAGGAAATTGTAAAGACTTTTCTTAATTGGCATCAGCTCTATTTTACTATCACCTTAAGTTGCAGTGAAATCCATTATACAGTAAGGCTGAATCCCAATTCTACCCCTTAGCCAAGCGAAGGGGCGTCTCAGTTCTCCAGAAGGTCAAGGGTAGGGCTAAGGGGGACAATGAGGACAAACCGAGACCTTGTTTGAAAGGAAGGAGTAGAGAATACAGAGGTACACCATGCTTAAAGACACGATGGTAGAGACAAGAAAAGGAAGCAATTAAATGTAATTAAGCACGGTTGATTTGATTTTCACACCAACGACGCTCTTTTGTTTTAAATCATATGTTAAATTGTTGGCTAATGCGCCTAAATATTTAGCCCTGTTTTGAATTGGTAGTTACATTTTAAATCATTTGCGATCATGCATCTGCTGCTAATGCGCACTTCACCGATGGCAGATTCACTGCAAATAACACTAGAGCAACTGTCGCCGTGGACGACGGCATATTGATTCTTTGTGATGTATCGCTCATGCTTGCAACAGTGTTTGATAACACAGTAGTCAAGTGGCCGACACTTCTTAGGGGAATGTTTTCTCCCTGCCACTGTGTTTTGAGGGACAAAAGTAGACGGAGGGGTCAAAAGGGGAGTTGGGATTCTGCCTGTGTGTGATGCTTTGGAGGAAATGTGCAAATAAGCTATTAAAAAGGAAGTGGAAAACATGTCAATGCAGCTAAGGTGATTTCCACAGGTGGTTGTTCTGTGAAAATATTCCCATCTCAGCTATAAAAAGATCATTTTTAATTGCCTCACCAGGTCTGCGCTGAGAAAGCTACTCAGGATCACAATGAAATGTCATTTCATTTACTCCACCAGGCTTGTCGGGGTTCAGAGTTTGATGATGGCATACAGACAGATTCTGGCCCGCCAAACGACACCATGGAGACGGATGCTAACCCAAGACACAAGATCCCCGTGGAGGCAGATTTCCTGTTCGCCTACTCCACAGTGCCAGGTAGACACATGCTGAGGTTTCCTCACGTGAAATAGTGTCTGTTACCACAAATGCATCTCATGCTGGATTTTCAGGGTATTACTCGTGGAGGAACCCCGGGCGTGGCTCCTGGTTCGTTCAGGCCCTCTGCAATGTCCTCAGCGAGTTTGGCAAACAGCTGGAGATTATGCAGATCCTGACGCGGGTCAACTACATGGTGGCTACCAGCTTTGAGTCCTGGTCGGAGGACCCTCGCTTCAGTGAGAAAAAGCAGATCCCCTGCGTGGTCTCGATGCTGACAAAAGAACTGTACTTTAACTGATTGTTAGCGGACCTGACTGACTGACTGACTGACTGACTGACTGACTGACTGACTGACTGACTGACTGACTGACTGTGCTGATTATTCAATCAAAGCATTCAGGGATGACTTCGAGGCACACTTAACAGGTTCACTTGGGCCTGAAAACAAGCACGCTGTTGGACAAACAAAGAAGGAATTATATATATTCACATATATATATATGTGAATATATATATTAATGAACCACTCCTTGTTCATGTGTTTATGGTGGAACTTCTTCTTCAGGCTCTTCTTCAGAATAGTGGCGTCACACTTGAGCTGATCTTCTATTTCGAATTTTTTTTATTTATTTTTCACAGGCACTGTAAATTATCCATGTTAAACTACCAGCCCAGAATATGTGCTGCCACTTGTTGTGGGTTTAGGGAATGATATCTAAATATGTGTCTCTCCATTTTCCAGCATTTCCAGTGATCAGTGTAGAAAAGAGCATAAAACCCTCTGTGTGTGTGTGTGTGTGTGTGTGTGTGTGTGTGTGTGTGTGTTCTGAATGGTTTATTTAGGTGTGTTTCTCAGACAACATTGTCTTTGTCCGATAACACAAGGACAGTTACATCATTATAATTGACCATTATTAGACCGGCCTTATGAAAGAGTTTGAACCATTTTTAAATAAAGCACAAGTATTAGTGTTTCATCAGCTCCGAGGAACCCTTCAGAACCCTCCGTATGGACTTGAGAGCGCCACATAAGCAGCACATGGGCCTATTAAATGAAGGCTTTTGTTTGACATCCAGGTTCTGAGTGATGAACGGAACAAATACATCTGGAAAATGGGTCAGGCACTTTTCATCTCTCTGTTTTCTTGTATCCACAGTTGGGGGGAGGGGGGGGGGGGACACTGAGAAAGGCAATAGTGCTTTGTACCGACGGCGTTGTGTCCCAGCCTTCCTAGCAACTTCAGATCAATAGCAGCATCCTCAGGTTCTTTAGCGTCTCGTGTCGTGGCTAAATGTTGTAATTGGAAGCGGCGAGACAGGTCGTGTTTGGCTGGGAAGGTACGGTCATTCTGCTGTGTATCACACGGTCCGTTCCCATAGTTGATTTGCAATTTGCCCTTTTATTAAGCATGAGGATGAAAACGTTGACTTGCTCGTTGTTCAGCAGAAGTGCACGATTTGTGTAGTCAACACACCGTGTGATTTGATTTCCCCTTTTTCAAATTGAGACACAAGTTTCTTTAAAATAGCAGGAAGACCCGCTGAAGGAGTCTGATGGGGAGGGAGAGATGTGTCCAGAACTGTGTCTTAAATTAAGGACACTCCATAGAGTCAGGATGGACTGAGGCCCAAAACACAAACACCACATTTTACTGTATATCGCTGTTGTACATCATCATTTCATTACACTACAATAGGATATTAAAGACAACTAGTCTTTCAAAGCCTAAACAGTATAAAAAGCACCAGATTTAGGGTTCGGTCTGAAGTCATAGATTCAGATTTTCCTCCCAAAAATCTGTTCCTGCAACGTTGCTTTTTGTCACGTTAGGAGTCCATCAACTACAGGCAGCTATTACTGGTGGTCTGCACATACTCAATCCACACGTCTGCAACGCACTTTTGTCATCGCAATGTGAGTGCGTGTTTTTATTCTGCCATTCACATGGTTCACATGTCGGTCACGCAGGGGGAGGTTAGCGATAGCCAAATCTGTCAGTTCCCCTGTTTTTAGTCAGATTTTACACACTATAAAAGTCTGCTGGGAGATGGGACGCGTCCCCGCGGCCACAGCTGTTGACCTGTCTCTCATGGATCTCTCATCAGTGATGTGATGCCCAACCTGTGCTGAAAAGAGTGTTTGCTTGTTCCACTTGTTTTTGAATGATTTTTTTTTTTTTTTTTAAACAATTTGAACGCTTTCAGGTGTTAAATGCTGTTGTCCTCAGGAATATATTTGATAAGACTTTGGGAAATAAAAGAATGAATGAAAGTATAATCTGGCCCTTTTATAAAAACTATTTATTTTGGGGGCGATTTTATTTGAAGAAAAGAATCAAAGCAGATGCTTGTGTAGACATTTTCCTGTATTAAAACTTGAGCAATCATTATGTAATAATGAGCTGTGTGTCATTTTTCTTGCAAACAATAAAAGCTATGCTGTTTTCTAAAGACAGGTGCTGTTTTTAAAGCGGTATTCCAGAGTACAAACCGAAATAGTGACATTTCTAAGCCCTTAATGACCAAAAAAAGAAATCATTTAGATGTCTTCTGTGTCTCCAGAATGAAGGAAAACCTGAATGACTGGAACTGTTGTGATTAGATAAGCTTAACCCAAAAACCCAACTCCTGTGGTAACTCACTGGCTGACTGAGGGTGGGAGAGCCGACCGGGATCAAGGGGCAACTGGGCCATTCTCTTTCTTTCCTCCAAAAGATCCCTGAAGATTGATTGAAAAAATAAAAAAATAGCTGCATTATTGGATGCATTCAGATGGTCTGGGACCTGAAACATTTGGTGTCTGGAGGTCAGAGGTCAGTCCCTCTGATTCAGGCCAGAATGCATTAAAATCTGCAGTTAAGAGAATGTCAAAGTTCCGCAGCTGTTTCCAGGATAGAAATAAAGCTCCTCACCAAATATGCAGGAATGAAAACAACAATAAGCACAACTTATTCACTTCTGATAAGGAAGTTATCGAATGGTTGCAGGATACTGATTAAATAAGGGTGTATTCCCGTACATGCCTGCTAAATTAGGAATATTTCTGTTCCTCTTTTTCCAGCACAGAACACACACGTCATGGGGCATTTCCTGAAACCTGATCCTACCTTTGCTCTGTGTCAAACATGATTTCAGCTTCAGAAATCCCCCGAACTCCCGAATGCTTCAGCGTCCTTCCTGTGACCTTGTGCTTGGTGTCCAGCTGGGTCAGGGTGAGTTCAACTGCAATCGTCCCACCTTACGTTGCCTTATTACTGGTGTTCATCTGCATTAGAGAATCATTTCCACCTCTGCTCACAGCACCTTTCCTACAATGATCCTAACGTGACATTGTGAGTCTTCTTTAATAGCTTCTAGCTCACTGAAGGGAAACAACATGTGTGCAGCCATTTCAGGACAGTCGTTCTGCCTGTGAGCATGAGTGTGGCTACAATACTGACTAGAGGATTTCTTGACGAAAGTTTTAAGCTTACAACTTTAAAAGAAACCTGATTTGTTAATGTGAGGAAATCCTCAGCAGCTGGGTAACGCAGCTGTTGGGCTCGCATGCCTTCATCGCTCACTTCACTCGGAGTGACGCCTGATTCTAGATTATTTCGTGCGTCAACATGCCGGCCACAGCAAACCTGCTGTTAAATTCATGGCTGCCTCTGACAGCAGCCCCAATGTTAAGGGAGGAACTGAGCAAAGTTAATTAGCGAGTGACAGATGCAGGCAGGAACACTCGGTGACTGACTCAAGCTTGATTCCGTCTGCTTTTCTGCCTGTAGGTCATGACTGTCTCTGCAGGCGCTGCAGGCAGAACGGATGATGAACCGCAGGTTCGAAGAGGGCGTGGTGCTTGGGCCTGTTTCTGAAAGACCACATAGCTAAACTTAAATCAGCAGGAACAAACCGATCGGTGCACTCCAAAGCCTGTTTATATGTTTGTTTTTGTTGCAGCAATGTTCCCTGGCCATAAATCTACACCTTGAAAAGTTCATTTCCCTTTTGAATGGTGCAAAATTTACAAGGAACACACATTAGCTGGATGTTTTCGGCTAAGAGCTACGTCTGCTGCTGACTCCAGGCCAGTTTTAGAGGGAATGGCTGATGGGATTAAATGCTCGGTGACTCGTGAGGGGTTCGGATTAGAGCTGCTGCTGCTCCAAATTGAGAGGATCCAGATGAGGTGGCCCCCCCCATGAGTTATTTTTGGCACGTCCCACCAAGAAGAATGATGACACCCAGAAGGGCCCCAGAATGGATGCATGGATGGATAATTACCTGCTCATTATCAAAACAAAAAATAATCCACCAACCACACATTTAAAGTCTGTAAAGTGTAATTTGACCAATGCAAATCATACGTCTTTTTCCACCTTAAGGAATTCTGTGTGGAATTTCTGCAGCTCAACAGAGTGCTGGGTGGACCTTAAAAGGCGCCGAAGTGACGAACAGGAAACTCCAGTTCCCAGTTTGAAAACCTTGCTGGTGTTTTCCAGTCGCAGGACGACAGAGAGCTTCCAAATGAATCGACGCTGCTGAGCAGAAACTCTCACAGGTAGGAACAGGAGTTTTTTCTCCAAGTATCTGAGTTTGATTTCTTACTTTAGAACATTAAAGCATTAAAGGATAATCTGCTGCAAACACAGGCATTTGGCTGTCATGGCTAAGTTGACCGCCGCGCTGTGAAAACAATAACAACGTGTATTTTTCTCAGTCCTGAAATCATCCACAAATAATCAACAACATTCAAGTTCTGTGTTATTTAAAAGCAGCAGTGGTGTATTTTTCGGCGCTGCAGAGGTTAATAGGGTAACTATTTCCTTCTTGATGTTTCTACAGTGACAAAGTCTGATTGATTTGTGTGCGTCACCATGCAAAAGAGCCAAAAGAACACAGGTAGTGTTTGCATTTGGAGACGTGATTCATGGTCTGATTAATGTGGTGGAATATGTAGGTGGGACACCCCAACACCAATATTCACAGTCTACATTTTCATTTAAATGGTTGGCGACTGAACTATGGAGTAGTAATGTACACATACGTTTGTTAGTCTATTTTTCCCCCCAAAGATCTTGATGGATTTCAGAAAACAGATTTAAAAACTATGTTTCTTTCCTCTCAGTTGGAAATGCAGTTTTCTACAAACCAGCCGGCATGACCAAGGAAATCAGAGCTGGATTTCTGTGCAAGTCTCCCCCTGAAAAACAGTTCAAGACAGAGGTGACGTGGGGAGACGTGGGAAGGGGGGCTTTTGGGCGCTCCGCTGTTATTGCTCATGCAGGTTTAATTCCTCGTTGTTCTCCGCATGTCTCCTGCAGAAATCATGGAAGCAGCGCTATTTTGTGCTGTTCAAGGTCAGCGAGAAACAGTACGAGCTGAAGTATTTTAAATCCGCGGACAAAAGAGACGAGCCGCTCGGGGGGATAGACTTATCGCAGTATGTCCCCACAAGCATACACATTTACAAGAGTCTGCATGTGTGTTTGTGCCTGTATTACACGTGAGTTTTACAGCAAAGCATTGAAACAATGTGTAATCCTGCATCAGAGTCTCTCTGCTGAACGTGAGTCCTCAAGAACACCAGAAATGGGGATGGATCCAGAAGAACCTCAAGTGTTCCCCGTCCTGCGTGCTCAACATGAAAGCTGGAGAGCGAGATTTCTTCCTCATTGGGAAGACCAGGTCAGTCACCTGCTTAAAAAGGCTACAGGTGGAATTTAAAGGTGTAAAAATGCCGCAGCTGTCAACCTAGAGATTAAACAAATGGGTGTCGTTGCATAGTTACACTACAAAAACACGCAATAAAGGACACTTTTACGGCACTCTGCCAGTGTAATGGTGAAAAGGTGCACTTCATCATAAGCTGGATTTTTATGACTTACTCATTAATAGACATTGATTAGTACTGTTTAAAGGATATTTTCTTTTTCCCTGTTCCTGTTGTCTTTAACACTGTCTGCTTTTTGGGGATATCTAACAATCAGATGCGGTAATGTTTTCCTGAAGCTAGGAACAATCTATCAGCCATGAATTGCTTTTCCTCTCCCCTCAGCGCACAGTAATTTGCTACTGTGCTTCTTGCTTTATATTTGGATTTTCCAATTGGATTTAAAATGAACACAGGCTAAATGTTTCATTTCCCCATTTGAGGATGATTTGCTTTTCTTTAGTCTTTCCTGTACAATTATTGCTTTCAGTGAAGACGTGGATGACTGGTTCCGTGACCTATATGAAGCCATGAAAGACCGACCACATAAAATTATGGATTCAAAGGTACTTTTACTTTTAAAATGAGCATTTTCACTTGGAGTGTTGCTTTCCTGACTGACCATCTCTCTTATATTGAAGGAAATGCCAAGTGTGCCCCCGTACATTAGGGTAAATATTCAAACTCTGCTTTTCATCTATTGATCACAAACCACGCTGACAAAAAGGAGTGTTTTGATCAATCTATTTTTGAATAAATCCCTTTTTTTCTCCTTCCAGGTTATTTCCAAACCCATCCAGTCGAAGGCACTGCTAAGCCCTCTGACAGCAGAGGTGGGGCCACATTACAGGATTTTGCCACATCTTTATGTGGAGCTAAATTTGGATTTAGACAAGCTAAATACAGATTGGCAGGCCTGATGCCACATGGATGGACGGATGAATGATTTCATGTGGTTTTGTGTATCCGTTTTTTTTTCCAGCAAGATTTAAAACAACGGTCCCTGTCTGACCCCTCCTCAAACCACATGGATAAGGATATAATAATGCCCAAGGTGCAGCTCCTCTCCTACTGTATTTGTGCATTCTTTAAGACTCAATTATTTCTTGTCCTGTGTAATTTTGCTGTTTGATGGGCCAATAGTGTGAAGAGCTCCCTAAAAGACGGGCGTCTGAGCCGGTAAATCCCATCTACAATATTCCCAGACCCATAAAAAAGGTAGAAAGAAGATAAACTGCATTTGTTTTGTTTATGTTACTATATGTGATCTCTTTTAGTGCTTTTTTAAACTAAGTAACATGTTTTTGGATCCTTTTTCATGATGTGATCAAGGTTGGGGATAGAGTTCCATCTCATCACGGCAGCATTGACTCAATGTGAGTGATTTCTGACATGTTTTGTATTTAATTGTGATGGAATTTGTGATGCCAAGTCCTACAAACCTTAAATTCATCTGATGTAGATACGAAATGATGTACAGCTCCACCAGTGACCAACTGGCTGCGTAAGTTTCACTGTAAATCACTGCAACAAATGCCAGCATGTGAACTGGAGCCGTCATTGTTGTTGGGAACGCCTGCAGGGACCATGAAGTGGAGGCGGCTACCAGAAACTCCCTGCTGAAATCTGCCACCAGGAAAAACCCCAAGGCACAGATTTACCCACTGTCTACCTTTCGCGAGGAGCCGTTTCCCAAAACCAGGTAAACCCCAGATCAGTCGTGCTTCAGTGTGATGCGTTACCTTTTCATTTCCTCGTGAATTTCCCCGATGTTGTGAATTTCCCCGATGTGGGATCAATGAAGTCGATCTTATCTTATCTTATCTTATCTCCCCGTCCTTTGTAAAGCTTGTTTTGCCCGGGTCCCAAAATAAAGGACTGCTCAGTGGAAACCAGTCTCATTTGCTGAGACGTATTATCTTTAAAAGGATAAAATCAGGACAAATCACTAATCTTTGAGATGCAAGGCCTCTCGGCTTGTTTAGCAACTTCCGCAGGGGCATTAAGTGATCAGCCTTCACTGGGAGACTGCACGTCTGACGTTGGAATGACATGAACCTTCAGGACCTCTTGGGACGTCCAGAGGTCAGACTGTTGCCACCCGTCGTGCAGCATGATTCCCACATCACGTTAGCCATCAGTGCTTGTATCGCGCCCTTTATGTTAAATTCGCGGTCCTTTTACCTTTGCTCATCTTGTGCTCATGCGGCAGCAGAAGGTAAATAGGTTTAACCTCCTGGTGCCTCTTCCAGTTGTGTCGTGTCTTGTGTAAAATGCTATTTTTCCTGTTTTTCTTCTCTTCTGAGAATTCAGGCGGTAGCTCCGACTCTTGCATTGATTTCCACCTAAGTGGCTGACTGCTGTGCTAGCAAAACTTCCTGCTACATTTGACATGAAGGCCAAAGGACTTGCGTCTGTATCGCCTGTCCATTAGAATTAGGGCTTATCTTCTTATTCTCTTTCCGTGCTGCATTTGTCAACCGCTGCATTTGCCACAATCCTCTTTTCTTTATTTTTCCCACCTGCTTTTGCAGAGACGAAACGCGTCTGTCTTCAGACTCCAGCGGCAACTCCAGCGACAATGGTTGCACCTCTCCTGTTGACATGGTTAAGAGAGCAAGCTTCTTCAGACTTGACAAACAAAGCTCGACGGAAAGGTGAGCGCACGTTTACAGTAACACGTCAGTGACGCTCACGGAAGCAGTGTTTGAATCTATGGGATGGGACTGGACAGTGGCGACAGTGATTCAGTGGCGTTGCCACGAACAAAGTCAGAAACATCTTAGAGGCCTTAAAAGATTAGTTGGAATAGTTAGTCATGATAAGATTAAAAAAAACACAGGAACGCAGTCACTCTGACAGACACGTTGGACCGGTTTGAGCTGTTTCTGAAGGTTTATGCAAGAGGAGGTTCGGCTGGTGGATGACATGCAGTAAAAGTCCATCTTTATGCTGTCGATACACGTCTTTGCCGATGCAACCCGTCCCAATATTAATTAAAAGGCCAGTTTCCCTCCTTTGTGTGCCATTTAAGCTTTTGTTCTTCTTGCCTCCCCTAAGCCTTGACGACATCTCCACCGAAGAAAAAGATGTTGTGGTCAAACGGGCCGACCTGAAGAAACACCTGACGCTCATGGACGTGGAGGGGAAACCGATGTAAGTCCGCCGGGGATACCCAGGTGCATCCCAGCTCCAGCTGAGCTTACGGCAGCGAGGCGCCACAGAGAATCAAAGCCAAACCAAGTTGCCTTTGAACTGTGCTCAGTGGAGCTCAGTTGGGGCAGAGCAGCAGAGCAGCATCTGCCTGAGCATCTGCAGCAGACTCATACAGATGCCTGCACACGACCCATAGACTTCATTAAAACCAGCAAGGGTGGGGGCACCTGCTGCGACGACTTAGAGTTATAACAACCTGCTGAAGAGTGTCAGTGATCTTTTGACTGAAGGTAAAGGCAGCAGGAGTGTTCTTGGCCGAGATATAAGAGGCAAATGAAGTGCAGTTCTATGAGGAAAACGTCAAGACCTTTTATTAGAACGGCGTTTTCAAGAATGCCATTTTTAGGGAAAACAAAAGTATACTTATACAATATGTTTAAATCATTCAGCATTATCCAACCATAAAAACAAATTACAGCCCATATATAATGAAGCGCATAGATGGATTTGATGTGTGTGTGTGTGTCAGTGTGTGTAGCTGGACCGGTCAGCCTCAGTCAGTGTGCCTGTTCCACAAAGGAGATGAAATCCTGGCCATCAACGACCTGCACGCTGGCACCGTGGAGGAGGTCCACATGTACCTCAGCAAGTCTCTGAAGAACGAGGTGAATTCCTCCTCCCATCCTCACAAAGTTCACATGCATAAAACCTGGAACTCATTAACAGATCAGGATAAACAAACCCAAAAAAGCAACCCTAACGTCTCCTTTCAGGTGAAAGTAACCATCCTGCGCCTCCACGGGTGCCGCCCTCTGCATTCGCCCATCAGCATCTGCAGCGGCTGACCACAAAACCATCCACCCCAGGAGAGGCTGCGGGTCTGGGTGTTTTCCTAATGGCTCTTCCTTTCTCTGAGTGGGGGGGGGTGTTCTCTGCACTGACCACTTTCGCCACCTGAGCATCATTTCCCACGGCTGTGGGCGGTTCCCTTCTGACTACGACTCTTTCAACGAATCTCAAATGCAGCACCCGGCGTCACCGTGAAGCCGATCGGACAGAAGGACTCGTTCCCCTCGACCTGCGCTTTAGTCAGCATGCGTCATCATAGTCAAAGACTTTGTTTTTAAGTTTTGCCCTAGAAGGAAACAAAAGGCGGATGTTTCGTGTGCTTCCTTGTATCACCTGCATGGTGATAACAAAAGGGCACAAAAATGTAGGACAGAAATGGGGCATCGTGCACAGTAACTGCAGAAATGTTCACCGTTGCAAAGCTTTGGTTTAATAATCATAACTCGGAGGAACTATAACTATAAAAACTAATAGATTTCTGGTGATTTTTAATTTTTTTTTCTTCTGACTGAACTAATGTGATTTCTTTTGAATGCTTGTGTTAGAAATCAGCTTCAATCCAGGAGTTTAATCAAATGACAGGCACAGGACCAGTATTCACACATTAAAATAATACCGTCTTTGGACGGGGCGGGAGTATAAAACGCTCCCTTCGATACTCGGGTTCTAGTTGTGTGCCAAAATGCAGCTTGAGCAAGAAGTTGCGCGACCAGTTTGAATGTCATCCATCAGACGCGCTGACTGTAGGCCAACACTTTGTTTTTCTAGCACAATAACAGACTAGGAAAATGTCAACGCGTCTTTGCTTTGTGCGTCCTCTGTCAAACCTGTGCTTCTATATTTAACCCGCCCTGTGTTTATCTTGGGAATTCTGTGAGCGGCTGCCTGCTTGAGTGTCCCAGTAGAGGCTGATACTGGTGTGGCAGACGGGGTGACGCTGCGCCTCCACCCAATGCTTCGCCCATCACTCCCCAGGCAGGAAACTGCACAATATGGCCTTAATCCCATTTGTAATTGCACCTGGTGACTGATGTCACATGGTGGGCAACTGACTTCGAATGGGGGGGGGGGATCTACATCTTTTTTTTTCCATTTCCAGAGGGGACAAAGGACAAAGCTCATCTCTAAACCAATATCTGACGTTGACCTTCGTCATGAGTCAGTCCAGTCACAATGCAGACACCTTGAAATGGATTTTGTATTTAAAACCTCTCTCTGCCAGGCCCCAACTGTATTACAAAAAACAGTTATTACTTTTTTTTTGTGGAGGAGGGGGCGGTCGTGTTTTGAAAGATGTAGCTCTACAAGGGCATGAAAACAGCCTGTGAATGTTTTTCTCTTCTAATAAATGATGTACGTGCCCAACATTCATTCAACGTGTATTTTAAGATTTGTGACGTCCAAAAGCACTTTTGTAACCGAGCTTTTGTAACCGCGCTTTTGGTTACATTGTTGCTCAGATTACTTTTGTTTTGTTCCAGTTATAAAACACTTGGAGGTGTGTCTTCAACAGGAGAAATGACAGAACCTGACCTTCCAGTTTCCCCAATTTAAAACAATGATCCATAGCTATCTTTGAACGTTGCAAAGTTTGCTATTCATCAGTTCAGCCTCATTGAGAATCCTCCAGAATGAGTAGCTGCCCACTCACCCCGAGGAGCCAGTTCCATTTTAGTGGGGTTACTCAAGCATAATTCATGCCCATGGGTGAAGAATCCAGCTTATTATAGCGACTCGCAGGGGGCAAATATACAGCTGTTATAACATCTGTCACCTCGTCGCAGCGGGTGATGAGCGTAAGCATGACTCCATTTTGGTGCAGAGAAAGATGTCAAACTGATGCCAATCTGCATTTTAATGCTTCGCGTTATGAAGGGCGGCTAAACATCCAGCCACTCGATGCCACAATACCAGCAGATTCATGTGTTCATCCTGGGAAGCTGCAGCAAAATTTCACCTTTTCCGTACTGGGAGTTTGAACCTTACAGACGGCACATTTAGCGAGAGGACGTTCTAATCTCCACACCATGCGTCTGTTGCCTTGGAGATAAATACTGAGGGATCTGCCAGAGAATCTTCAAGGCAAGTTTGCACTTACGAAACCACTTCACAACATTGGTATTGAATGTGGAAGCCAAGTCCCAGAAGCAGTCCAGACGAGGCTGCATGTGAAGTAAAACGGCAATAAAACATTTATTTATTCCTCAATCACATTAAAACAATCCAGTTCACTGATGTCACGTCCAATTGTTACATGGTTTGACCCCAGACCTGCTCACAAATTCAGTCATTTTAGTTCAGCCTGGGGACAAAAGCGTGATGCTTGAAAGGTTATCCAGCATTACTTTGAGCTCTCTGTTCATTAATTGCCAACGTTTAGAGCTCAGAAATCTGAGGTAAACTTAAAATGAGGCTCTTTAAAGTATCACTGCTGCAACAAAAGCAGCGATGATTACGTCATTAACAGCAGTTTTGCTCTGATAGTTAGCGCCTAGCTTTAGCTTCCATGAGCCATTCACCAAAGATCTTCTCCATAGCTCTTCTGCTCTCCCAGCTGCCATTGTTGACGGTGGGGATGATCTTGAGCGGCTGCAGCCACTGGACAAAACGCTTCATCTCCACAAAGCTGCTGTGTTCACTGTAAGGGATCCCTGTCAACAAAAATAAAGACCGTTACCGTCGCAGCTTACATGAAAGGATTTATTCAGGGGTTGAGGTCAGCAGAAATGCTTCACTGGCTTCTGCAGTAGTTTAGTAGTTCCCAGTTACTTCATTAAAAAAACAAACATAAAAACATGGTGGCTGCTGAAGAACAAACTGCTTTAAAAATCTGTCATTACATCTTTGCTCCCATTTCTTCCCACATGCCCCTCCATTATTTTTATTTTATTTTTAAATGCCTAGCAGAACCCATAAGGCTATCGTAGCCACACGCGATGTCCCCCACATGCAGAGAACAATATTGGGAGCAGGAGTAGCATCGACTGCAAAGATCAAGGAGGTGATTAATATGGGCCAAGAGGGGGAGGCCAAATTGGTGTCTGCCTGACTGATACACAAACCATTTAAACGTGATGTGCATCACAAAAGCCTCTCGCTGGTAATGGGAGGTTGCAGCCAGATGGCTGTTGCATTTATTAAATACATGGTAGAGAAAACAGGAAACTGCAATTACAACAAATTATATCCACTGTCAGCAAACGCTCGTACTTTTTAAAGGAAATGAGCCGGAAAACCTGGTAAGACTACAAAACCTGGAGGATTCTGGCAACAACAAAAATAAATAAATCAGCAAATCCACAGACTGAAAGCAAGTGTAACAAAAAGGCTCAGTTGCATGTGTTTTTTTGTTGTTTTTTAAAATTTGTTTTAGGATCAGGTTTTTTTCCCCACAGGTTTGGCACTTGATCTTACAACGGTATCAAAAAATGATAATATCTGAAAATATAGACTTCTTTTGCCCCCAAACAAATTTCATAACTGTTTATTTTAAGTCAATTCAACAAAAACCCAAACTAGGCAAATCAGCCAATTGTTTTGGTGTAATACAGAATTTCAGCACTTGAATCATGAATTTCTGTGCACATTTAAAAGCACCACTTCACATGATGGCAGCTGGAGCTGCATCTCAGCTCCGTCAGCAGAGGAGCTCAAGAGCTCCGCCGTCACAACGCTTCTGACCAGAAGGGGGCGCTGTCGGGCAAATGGAATGAGGACAATGATTTCTAGGACGAGGGCCATGTTTGCAGGTCAGCATGTGATTGCAAAATTACCGTAAAAGAATATACTTACACAAGTCTGATTAATAAAAGCAGTAACAGCTCAAGCTGTTCCAAATTGAAAAGGGCAAAATCAACCAGTACAACCTTAACCTAAACTGAAGTGTGTGTGAAATTGTAAATAGTGTTTTGTTATTTTTTAATTTTTCTTTTCAGAGGTTTATCTTTAAGTCATACCATAGATGGAGATGTTGCCACTGACATCTGGCTCAATCCCTCCCACCGATTCCACCTGCTGGCTGAATGTCCATCCTGTGGGTTTGAAGGCCACCAGTTGATCATACTGGCTGGAAAAGCGGGCCAAGTGTTGCTCCAGTTTCTGGAAGCCAGTTGAGAAGGACAAGCACAAAGTGATGAAAAACCTATTGAAGGAACTGTATAATCTAATATGCCATTTTTATTCATCAAAAATCAAAGGTATCCTACTTAGCAAGCGGAATATTAATGAATTATGTCAAATTAAAAATCAGCTGAGTCACACTTTAAAGGTGAGCTGCATCATGGGTAGAACATGGACCCGGGCTGCCTTCCAATCTGTGGTTATACACTGTTTGACTTGCTCCGACTCCAGGCAGCACATGGTGTTGTATTTGTCTCTGGACAGGCTCACTTTAGACCCCAGAACGTCTGCGAGGGCTGTGAAGAGAGGACACAATAAAGGTAAAACCAGAGGGGAATCCATCAGCTTGCATTTAGTCCCAACTACATCAAGGCTGCGTAAAAGCTGCTTTTTCCTCAAAGTAACTGCATCAGTCTTTGTTTCATGTGAAGATTATCAGGGCACAGGGGGATAAGAGGACGAATTCATGTTGTTTGATTACGTGACCACACACCCATCAGCTCCAAGTCCTGCGTCAGAAGACCATTTGTCTTCACATGAGAAAAACACACAGAGAGCACCTTTTTTCTAAAACCAGACTAATCCGCCTGTTCTCCACACCACTCCCACTTCAATTTGTCAGCTCTCATGACCTTTTCCACAAGAGGAAAGGCCAGGTTGCTCTACAGTAACATTAAAAGAAGCCCTCCCCCCCTCTACATTAAACTCAAACACTGAGACTTTTAGTGACACTACTTCACTTTTTCCAAATGCAACAGCTATTAATCATAAAATTAGTGCAAAAACTCACCAAAAAAGACCTTCTCTTTTCCCACAGAATAAGATCCACACACTACAAGTGTGCGCGGGTTGAGCGCCACCAGTTCGAAAGCAGTGCTGGCTGCAAAATTGATGACTTCCTGCTGTGTGGGGAACGTGTACTCGGGGCTGCAGTAACTGGAACAGAAAAAATGCCATTTCAAATGGGAGCATATTCCAGCCTATGAGGATGGAAAGGGGAGCTCACGTTGTGTCAAGATAAAGAGTCTGCACGCGGCAGCTGAGTAACTCGGGATAGAGCTCCATCGAGGGATCGGCTCGGAAGTCTCCCGTGTGGAGGACGATTTGGCCGTCGGGCAGAAAGAACAGAAGCATGGCAGCTCCCGGACAACTGGAACAACAAGAGGAGGATTGAAGTTAGAACTGGATCGAAGGGCTCGCCGATCAGTAACTTCAAAGTAATGGATAAAAGAGCAAAACCACCCTAAAAGGGTGAGCTGGGGCTCAGGGCCTTCAGTACTGCCCTAAACCAACATATTTATTGTGCAAAGTCTCTTTTGAAGCTTCAAAACTATTACAGACGTGTTCCCCAGCCTGTGCCTGAGGTCCAGTGGGTAACTCACTGGTTGGCTTCTAGCAGGACGACAGTGACCCCCTCCACAGTGACCTGGGTGTTCATGGGGAGGACGTGGATGTACGGCTCCGCTACCTTCAATTTGCTTTTCACCAAGTTCCCTGTAATCTGACCACGAGACAAACACGGGCAGCAGCCGCAGATCATACACAAATGTAGAAAATCTGTGTTGCTGATACTTCATGGAGGAAAAAAAAATAACAACCCCAAAACTTACCCAAGACCTACCGAACAAGCTGCACAAACAGGGGCCCCAATAACAAGCAATGAAGGAACCCATTCAATCAATCCACTTTATATATAATTATTTAGCATTCACATGCTGATAATGTCCTGTAAATATTCGTGCATGGTTAAATGGGAGGTCTATTTTGAGACCCCTCCAAAAGGATAAAATGTATATTTCAAAGCCTTCCAATTATGAAAAAGAACATTACCATAAAAAGTCAGCACACTAAACCCATTTCTCCCAATCAAGTCATAGATTGTCTCTAGTAACTGCTGCCTGTTTTTTCCCTTTTCTGATATACACTGAAATAACTGAGGGAGATGATGCTTGGGAGCTCATTCTTTACAAAACAGAACTTACTTTATTACAGTAGACTGGAAATGTGGAGCTTTTGGTCAAACCTCCATAATGGTCTGAGTGGAAATGTGTGAGGAAATAAGCGGTGATGCCCTCGATCATCCCGTAG
This sequence comes from Takifugu flavidus, assembly GCF_003711565.1. Classification (NCBI taxonomy): domain Eukaryota; kingdom Metazoa; phylum Chordata; class Actinopteri; order Tetraodontiformes; family Tetraodontidae; genus Takifugu; species Takifugu flavidus. The sequence continues at coordinate 15,271,566 of NC_079520.1, forward strand.
CGGAAGGCATCTATGGCAAACTTTGTACCTGAAGAAAATAAAAATAGAGTTGTTAAAACAACAAAAAATTACAGATGCAAAAGCATCGATTCCTCGTATGTGTGAATGTACTTGGCCAACAAAGAAGAGTCTGATTCAAGCAGTAAAGTGTGATACATGCAACAACGCACAGACCTGGAATCTTTTTGTAGAAGGGACAGCGTGGTAGCTCCACTTCTCCATCAGCATTCCTTCTGTTCCATCTTCTTCTTCTGTGGTTTTTCAGTTCTCCCTGATCATCCACAAGGCTGTTTACCCCTAAGCCCCTGGAGGTACCCGCAGGTGCTTCACCCTTGCTTCTTCTTTGCCTGTTGTTTCGTGGCTGCCTCTGTCCCCCTGAGGTTTCCCCCATCACCAGTGTAGCGGAAGCATCAAGCTCATTCGGTCCACTTTGAACCTTTTTCTCACTTTCTTTGAGTGGTTTGAGGCCAAAAAACACTCCAATGTCCATCTGCTTCAGACAGGACGCCTGGCCTGGCTTGGCGTGGCCCTTCTGTGGTGGCATGGTTTGAGATTTTTCAGATGAAGACGATTGAGGAGGACTTGTGTGAGGCCCCCCTGAGTCTAAGCTGTCTTTCAGGCTCACTGAACCTTGAATCGTTTCTCTGAGGCGCTCCAACACGAGACTTTCTGGAGACTGAATGATACTTTTACTAAGACTGGTTGAGCTACAAGGAGCTTCTTTTTCCACCATGAGACCAGCTCCGATTTCATCAAAATCTGAAGCAGCTTGCTGGATTGGCTGATTAGTGGGCAGGCCTGAGCTAACTGACTCCAGCTGGATCTTTAAGGGCGCATGCGCTTGTGCTTGCACATAATTAGACTCCATATTATCAATAAATTCAGCCAGTAGCTCATCTTCACTTGAGAAAAAGTCACTTAATCGTTCCACTGAGTCTTCATGTTCACTTACAGATGCATCTTTATTAAAAAGCATTTTTCTAAATTCACTATCTCTAACTTCCTTCTCAACAGGAATCTCAGAAATAGGAGAATAGGATATTGAGTCCTTAGTGTTAAGAGAAGCTTCGCATTTGAGTAAATGTTGAGTTCCCTCTTCTCTCTCAGCCTTCAGAGGAGTGGATGAAAGGTGGGTTTTACTTTCCTGGGAAGAACTGACTGACTTTTGCCTTTTAGCTGACGACGACCAGCCTTTCTTTTTCTTAAAATCCTCTGGGCCTGGGGAACGCAGGAGCTGAAGGCCATTGGTAATTTTGGAAGATGTTTTGGTCTGACTACTTTGAGGGGAATCGCTGCAGTTGGATAAAGTAGAGAGACTCTCCTGTGAAGTCTCTAAGGTAAAACCTTTCAGCTCGCTGATGGACAGTCCTGGGCCAGCGCTCTTCTCACCAGTTCCTTCTTCTGACTGACTTGGAAGAGATAAGCTGCTGTTTGCTCGACTGTGGGCCAGAAGTGTGTGGTTGAACGTCTTGTAATGGTTTGGATTAGTGGAGAAGCATCGAAGGCCATCTGAACATTCTGTTTAAAAAAAGAAATGAACAAATAAAAAACAGAGACTAAGCACGTGGAATGGAAAGAGTACCAAAAAATGCAGTGACTCACACAATAAAAATCATAAAATCACATGTTTGTATGTTTGTAATTGATTTTAATAATCTCTAATGCCAGAAGTCATAAAAATAAAGCAAACAAAAAAATCATAAACAAAATTATAACAAATTAACAGTATAAATGACTTTCTGATTTAGTTGTGAGAGAAGATGAGTAGCTTTAAATTTGTTCTTAATTTGATTGCAATCATAATCAATCTTAAATTTCCCCTGGATGTGCTGCATGTACCTTGTATTTGTGTGTTATTTGCCAGGGCTTATTTGTTGGGGATGTGGCTGGCGACAAACCCGATCAGAGACTTAAGGCACAGAAACGCATAAGTATGGCAATAATGCTTCCATAAAATCTATGTATGCTAAGTCTGCAGCAGCACCTGCACATCTGTGTAAAATATGAGCAATACACCACTGTGCAATAAGCACGAGCACTTAACAACCTTGCACAATAGGGTGATATAATCTATTAAAAAGTTTACTTTTCCATTGGTCTCTTAATTGCTGGACTGTCTCAGTAACATGAATTATTTCATTGCTTTCTGTGCTTCTAGTTATTATTCCTATTATATAAAATTCATGCATATTTACATGTTGATGAATATGTACTGACTGATCTTTACATTTAAAAAAATCTACAATCCAATTTTATTAGTGGCGCATGTTGAATGAATAAAGCACATTTTGAGTCTGATTGTGGCTTCAGACATCTTATGGCTTATGAAAATATGGTTTTATCCCTACTTTTCAAACCATGAGAATCTATAAAAGTAGAGTGGATGTCTTGTCTTTACCTTCACATGTGTCCCTCAGAAGGTCAAGACATTCAGCAATATGCCATCTGGGCGTCTGCACCACCAAAATGCAAAAGGGCATCTGACATATTGGGCAAAAGTCTCCAGAAGGATCCTGGGCATCTTCATCCCCGTTACTGTTAGCAGAAGAATCATTTTGGCGGCCTGCTCCGTCAACAGCAGCGCGCTTCCTGCTGTCAGCTGGTTGGGGATCAGCTGCTTGGACTGTGTTGACTTTGTCAGCTGTACTTCTTGCAGACGAATACGATCGTGCAGACAGTCTATTCCTTTTCTTCTTAAGTGGTTTATAATCCCAAAACTCATTTTCGGAGTCGTCCTCCTGTGACATTTGGACAAAAGGAAACTCAGATGTCCCACCAGGATTGTCCTCAAAACCCACGTTTCTCGACAAGATCTAATAGTTAAGAACATACCGCGGTTGCTGGACATAAAAAAAGATGTAATCATAATGGATAGAGGCCATCAACAGATTTTTAGCTTTAGCTACAAAGCACGGAGAGTTATGCAAAGACATGCTGGCGATTACCGCCACTGACAATGAATGAAGTAAAGACAAGCACCTACACACGAGCACTTTCCACACAATTTGCCAAACTGAATTAAGTCGCTGTTATAAAAACTGATCGGAGAATATGTGTGTGTAGTTGTGATTAAAAATGTTTAATTCATCCAATTGTTCAGGGAAAACAGAGTTAGTAATATTTCTCAAGATAATATTTCCGTCGTGTCGAATCATCTGGAATGAACACAGTCGTGGTTTTACCTAAACAGTTCGCTGACAGAAACATGGCGTCTCAGTGCAGCCTCTCCACCTTATTTCCTCTACAAAGTCAGCTGGATTGCGCACTAGATGAAGCCAAGACCCAGCAAGAGAAAGAGGACCTCGTCTACCAGCATTTGAAAACGCTGGACCAAAGAGACGACCTGAAGATACCCGATTTCCAGCCAGGTTAACTCTGTTTACAGCCCTCTTAGCGGTCTCCGCAGCACTTTGACAGTTCGGCTTGAGTTTGCTAACAGTCAATTCCTTGACACGACTGGACTTGTTTTTGACTTTAGCAGCTCCATTCTTTACCAGCGTTCGTATTCAGAACCCTTTAATCGTCACGTTGTAATTCATTAGCTCCGTTTTTGCAGAATCTGATCATCTGGAGTAGAAATCCAGCGTTATTTCTATCTTAGTGTTGTCGAATACACTTAAAAGTTTCTATCAATCTTCAAACAATCTATCAAAATCTAAGGTATCCTAAACTTACAATGTATGTAATTGAATTTGATCGATTTTACCAACAATACATTTTAAGATAGAGAAATACACTACTCTTCTGTGATTAAGTAAAGCACAATTCATTATGATGGGGTTTTAACTGCTTTAACTTTCAGTAAAGAGCTTCGAGACAATCTAGAATTGTAAGAGATGATATATAAATAAAGATGAACGTGAATAAACGATGAATTCAAGAATAAAATCTTTGACCACAGTAACTAATCCTGTGTTGGTATGGAACCTGTTTCCATACACCTATTCGGGTGTAGAACATCAATTATCAGCAGAAGAGTTTCATTTATAGGCTATTAAATGGTTGTAATAACACAGCTTTAAGCTTGCATGGATATTCTTTTAAATGTACAGCAAATTTATGATGTCAGGTACTCACTGAGTCCAGCCAAAGTAAAGTAAATGGAAAAAAACCAGAACAGAAATATCTGATTTTGGGTGTATAGTTTTTCTCTTTGGCGTGCTTCTTAAGATCAATACTGAGAATTGTTGTAGTCATTATTCAGCTTTTAAGTAGGCAATGTGCTACATTTGTAAGGGGACATGCATTAACATTTTCTTCTTCAATTTCTACATTTTTATATGTTACAGGTGCTGTTTTTGAACATTTTTTTTTATAGGAATTCATCAAAAATTGAGCTTTCTGCTCTCAGCAGTGCCATGTATACAGCCAGTACCAGTCTGCTCAGTTAGCCATGTGCATATGCTGTGTTAACGAGAGACAGATCATTCTTTTATGTGTCAGAAAACAAGACTTTCCTAAATATTCCTTTTCCTGATGTCATAAAGCTGAGGTTTAGATCAGTACCGTGGATTGTCTCCATCTCTTATGCTGAGGACCAAATGTGGGAATTGCAAAACAAAGAATATTTCTTAATTTTTTTCCCTGCTATATCCTGAATTGAAAGTATATCTGCAGAGCATGTGATATTAGTGACAGGAAGGAAAAAATGTTTCCCTTATTTGAAGCTTTGAACACTTTAATATCACTATTTTGAATCATTCGCCCTCTTTCATAATATCATAAAAGCCGCATCAGTCCTGTGGCAGATTTGGCAGCTGTAAACCAGTAGCCTGCAGTGTGACTAAATATAATTAATAAGATAACAGTATCATGTTCCAACTTTGATTCTTGCTCCAGGCTTGGAATGGATTAACACAGAGGGCCCCCTGTCTCTCAACAAAGAGCTTGCTGGTAAAGTGGTGCTGCTGGATTTCTTCACTTATTGCTGCATCAATTGCCTGCACATTCTGCCCGACCTGCACCAGCTAGAGAAGAAGTACTCTGCTGAAGGTATGGCCTTTTTAGCATGCTTATTATACCAGAGACAAATATAAGGAGTGAGTTCAAATGGAGCTTTTTCTGCTGACACCTAATTTGGAAGAGCTTGTTCACCATTGTTAACATGGCAGGAACAACACGCCAGTGAATAAATGACTTATTCATTGAGACCAAGTTCTGCAGTTGACTCTGGTGTAGCTTTGAAAAGCCGTCAAGGTGAAAACTGCCATGTCATTCTCAACCAAGACCACACTGATTGTCTCTGAATTGACTTTTTTTTTTTTTCAAACGTATCCAGTGAGATTAAGTGAGCAACAACCAAAGGTTCCTGGAGAAGATTTGGGGATTAAGTTGAGGGTGGAGAAAGTCAATGCAACACACCCGAACCACCCTGTTGGGACATGGATTTGAATCAGGAACGTTCGAGTCACAAGCTTGCGTCTCTTCCCTCTGGGCCAGCGCTCCAAAACCAACCAATTTGGACATCAAACTCTTCAAGCTTCCCACCATTTAAAGAAAAGTCCTGATATTTGCATTTACATTATGTTACTTGCATTCCAACAATTCATTTTTCTTGCTGCCGACTGTGCATTTCTCTTAAGTTGCGATGCCTAACAAAATAAAAGCAGCATCAGTGTACCAGAGTCAATTTTAAGGCCCTCTTCCATTACACAGCAGCTCCACTGACCCACACGGGGGGCAGTCTCCAGGCAAGACAAAGCAATTCCATAAATACATCTCTGATTCTGTTGCATCACAGTGACATGTTTAAGGTCACTGGGGCACAGAAGCTGCAGCACACCAGGGCTACTTTGTTTCCAAGCGCACGTGGGTCCTTATCTGAGCTGTGAATAGCTAACTAAATATATTTCCAGTGAGCGCTGTCGCTGAGCGCGGTGGCCATAATTGAAACCTTCTGCTGTTCGCTGTATGGAGCTTTTTATGGCGACGCTGCATTAAGCGCTGTCACAACCCACTGGCTCCGCCTTCCCGCTGGCCCTAGAAGAGATCATGAAAGGAAGCCGCATCTTGAAATTTCCGAGGGAGAACGTGCACGGTCACCACCATTTCACTTATCAGCCTAGTGCTTATCTTTGGCACCGCTGTGGGTACATTCTGTTTACTGCTCTGGTCAGTGAGGTGTGGGCGCCACCCAGCCCAGCTGCTCCCTCAGTCCACCCGCCCATCGCCATGGCAATCTGTGCCGGCGCTGTATTGCCTGGCAAACGACGTGGGTGATGAAATCCACTGCAGATAGTGAATCTGGCGGTTTGAAATGGAAGCGATAGCATTTGTGACACAAATAGGAGCTCCTTTCAGTGTGGCTACTCTATTACCGCTGATGGTCGGACGTTATTACAGTGTTAATGACAACGAGCCAACGCATGTGATCATTTTAACAAACTGCTACCCTGGTGTTGCAGCTGCAGCTGTAAAGCTGCATCTGTTTTCAACATCGTTTTACTCTACATTTTGAAACTTCAACACTGTTGAAGTCTGTCTCTGTAAAGCCTTTAGGTTGTAATGAACCAAGTTGATTTAGATTGAAGAGACTAATTAAAAAAACCAAACCGAGGCATTAATTATTTGAGAGCTGAGACACAGGAAGTAAACAAATTGAGATATCAGCTGTGTGAGGCTACTTGTGTAGCGTTTCTACAGAAGAGTTTGTTCAAAGGAATATAACAAACACATGTTTTCAGCAGTTTACAGGCAATTTGGTTGCATAACATTGTAGCATCTGTTCCTCATGTCCAAAGCTGTAAATCAATCTAATTGTTTTATTGTCTTGTATTGTTCTCGGAGGTCCGAGGAACTAAATCACTTGCATGACGCTGGTTAAAACATTCTGATGACCATTGGATGGCTGATCGAGGCCTTTTTTTGACAGTGATAGATTTTTTTTTTTGCCCTATACATCTTAACTAGTGACTTTTTTGTGCGCGCAGGAGCAAAAAATAGAAAAAAAAAACTTTTCGCCCGTGTCAGTCAGTGTCTCTCAGAGCCTCGATTATGTTAAACAGCGAAGGGCAGAAAAATGGGCTCAGTTAGTCGATCAAATACTCCTATTGTGTGTTTTTTCTTATGTCTTTGTGTCTCCCTCAGATGGCTTGGTTGTTGTTGGAGTGCACTCAGCTAAATTCCCTAATGAAAAGGTAAGAGTTTTCCCTGCTCTTGGTTAATTTGGATTTTTTTAAGGGATCTCTAATAAAAAAACATTCCAGCAAGAATTTCTGTCAGCGAAGCTAAAAGCCTTGGTCTGGTCATTTTCCCAAGTTATATATTGAAATGTTTTAATCGGTTTGACATATAACATAACATTTAACATTATATTTAAAAAGCAGGCGGCTTAAATTCCTAATTTTGTGTCTATTTGCTGCCAATTTCTCAAAGGTCCTGGACAACATCCGCAGCGCTGTGCTCCGCTACGACATCTGCCATCCAGTGGTTAATGACAGCGAGGCGTGTCTTTGGCATGAGCTGGAGGTGTCCTGCTGGCCTACGCTCGTCTTCCTGGGCCCTCGCGGCAACCTGCTCTTCTCCCTGGTGGGCGAAGGCCACCGAGACAAACAGATGCTTTTCTCTGCCGCCGCCCTCCGTTACTACAAGGAGCGAGGCCTGCTGAAGACGCACACAGTGCCGATCAGGCTGTTTCGAGACTCCCTCCCCCCCAGCATCCTGTCATTTCCAGGGAAAATAGCCATAGATGACGGGAATAAGCGACTAGCCATAGCAGACACCGGCCATCACCGCGTTCTAATGGTGTCCACAACCGGGCAGCTGTTACAAGTCATAGGAGGTAAAACATAGGAAACACATGGAGGCTGCGGAAAAGCTGTGTTTAGGAACAATATTAAACTCAACTGATATTTTTAGAGTGCTTGTTTGCCTTTTCAAGTCCTCAAAGGAACCTGTTACAGGCCTTGACCAACACGAAGGTTAATCTTAGCAGGGGGCATGCTGGGAACTGTCACTGAGCCAACTCTGGCAACACAAGGGGGCAAAAATATTTTTCTTCTTTGACCTGCCCTTATTTATCAGTCCATTCCCCCTAGATAAATAAAATGTCTCTGTTCTCACAGTATTAGCAATTAGATTTTTATGAGAAGTTTAAACAGGCGATCAAATCTTTAAAAATAGTCGGCCATTAAGCTGTGCCCACACCGCATATCCTCTATTAACTGAATTTGGGGACAAGCTTGTTACATGGAGTCCCAGCACATTAGACCATATCACATGTTTAAATAATGACTGAAACAGAAACTGCTTTTTTCATGATAAATTCTTGAGCAGCAGAGTTAAAGATAAGAAAAAATTGTTTTGAAATCTGGAAGTGCTTTAAGTTGACCGTTTTAATTTTAAAACCAAAGTCTTGAGAGCATCTGTGCTGGGTGAATAGATATCATGTCTGAAGGATAATCTGACTATTCACTTTTGTCTCAGGGCCTGAAAGCGGGAGGAAAGATGGTGACTTATCAGAAGCTTCTTTTAACTCGCCTCAGGGTGTGGCCATCAAAGGGGACACTGTGTACGTGGCCGACACGGAAAACCACCTGATCCGAAAGGTCCCGCTGATCACCGCCTCTTTTTGTTCAGCCGTATCTCCCATGATGCCTATCTGCATGCCTAAATGCTTCTGTTTGTGTCTATCAGATTGACCTGTCAGCGGGAAAAGTCAGTACGCTCGCTGGAACGGGCGAACAAGGCACGGACAAAGATGGCGGAGCACCAGGTCCTGAGCAGCCAATCAGTTCTCCTTGGGATGTGACTCTTGGTACTGCAGGTGGGTGTTCCAATTCCCTTCCTACCATTGTGCTTTGACCCTCCCCCCACTCCTATATATTTTGTTCCTTTCTGTACTCTCCGACACGATCGATAAACCCAAGAGGGAGGTCGCCCCGGCTGCCTATCCTCCCGCTCCTCCCCCTCCTCCCTGCGAATAGACTTTGTGGGGTCTGGCCATTTTTCAGGTCACAGCTCGGCTAATGGAGGCAGGTTCGAGGCAGGACGGCAGGAATTGAATGTAGTTCCTGAGGCCTGGATTCTGTGGTGACCAGGCAGGTTAGAGGGACTGTCAACATGTTGAGAGTGCAAGATCAAAGAGGGATCAAGCCATTTAATCTGCCTGAGCGAATCCGGTTACTATGCAGAGGGCTGCCTCTGTCAGCGCACATCCAGTCAGCCGATGAATATTGATGCTTTGTTGTCCATATGCACGATCAACCGAAGTTCAAACGGTTTGAACTGTGATGTACGACAGTAACACCGAGGCTGTTGGTCACCTGCCGGGGATGTTAATGGCTTTGGCAGTCCTCCAGTTGGCGATCACGACAGGCCTGAACATTTAAAAAAAAACAAAAAAAACCCAGATGCTACTCCTGTCCATGTCACCAACACGGCATTGTCTCTGCAGAGCGCCTTGGAGGTGGCGTCTGTCACACCCCAGCTGCTGCCGCTGCCCTCAGGGCTGCTGTTTTTTAACGACAATAAGAACACAGTTTTATCCACATCAACAAGTAACCATAATTATGGTACATCACAATAAAGCATGACTGAAATATCTCATATCTCTGCCACCATTAATTCATTTGTGTGCGTGCGTGCGTGTGTGTGTGTGTGTGTAGGTGGAGATGAAGGTAACGTGCTGTGGATAGCAATGGCAGGAACCCACCAGATCTGGGCTCTGTTCCTTGAAGATGGGAAGCTGCCCAAAGGAAGGTGAGAGACTGGTGCATGACCTCTACGGCCAACCGGCAGAGGGGGCCCCTCTTCACACCTGTGATTTAGCGTTGACACATTCCTAGTAATAATATTATTGAGTCAAGACATAAAGATAAGAAGTGGAGCCAGCTTTGTGTATAATTGTGTTGTTTGAACAGTGAGTCGAAGGCCGGCACGTGCTTGCGCTGGGCGGGAAGTGGCAACGAGGAAAACCGTAACAATTCCTACCCCCACAAAGCTAGCTTCGCACAGCCCTCGGGCCTGGCTTCGGCCCCGGAGGAGCCCTGGAGCTGCCTGTATGTTGCCGATAGCGAAAGCAGCACCGTCCGCACCCTGGCGCTGAAGGACGGAGCCGTCAAGTCTCTGGTCGGCGGAGAAAGAGACCCAATGGTGAGTCAACGGTAGAATAGAGGAAGGGCATCGCCAGTTTAAAGCAGTTTACTCAGCAACAGCACCTCATTCCTTCAATGTCACGAAGACCTCGTTCCTCTCGGGTCAGAAGAATAAATGGTATTAAAAGTCTGAACGCTGAAGTATGCGTCAAAGTTAGGAAGATAAAATGTGGTTTTATTTGGCCAAATTATGAACTCATCTTTCACGTATCTGCACGTCAATCTGAAACAGATTTTCCTCCCCCGCTGAGACAAAGACTGTCGGCTCGAGTCTCTGCACAATAACAGATTTCATAAAAGATCATCCTCTGGGACTGTCGAGTAAAACCTAATTATCTTAAAAACCCCAAAAAGTTAAATACTTGAACAAAATGTCTTACCAGCAGATAATATTCTTGTTAACTCCTTTAAAACTTCTCGAGAACTTCTTGAGAATGACTCATCTATTAATAAATGGATGTAGTTCAAAGACATTTATTCCCATTTTCTCTTATTTTATGAATTATTCAGAAACCTTGATGGTAAAGAAGTCAGCATCGTATTCATATTCTCATTTCAAGTGTTTTTCAAATGGAAACTAATCATATAATAGTTTCAGCCAGGACTTTCTGATGATGATCTTTCATCTGGACGGCTGCATAGCCTCCATTCTTCCTTTTGCTTTTTGCTATAAATGAACAGTCAAACAGCCGTTCACGAGGCTGTTTCAGATGCTCTCCTCTCTGATCCGTTTGGGGGAGGCAGTTTGGGTCCTCCTGTTGTCATTTAATCCTTTGTGAACATTGTGAACCAGAACCTTTTTGCTTTTGGGGATGTGGACGGAAAAGGGGTCGACGCCAAACTGCAGCATCCTTTAGGCGTGGCCTGGGCTCCTCAACAAAGCCGGCTTTATGTGGCCGATTCGTACAACCACAAGGTAATTTTCCCTGTCACAAGACTGTAAATCGTTTTGTTCGTTCTTATTGACGCACAAGGACGGTACCTTGGTACTTTTTTTTAACCCAACTGCTGAAGGGATCCTTTTGAAAATTCTGTTTGTTTTCATGTGCCGCCAAGATCAAGGTGGTGGATCCAAAGGCGAAGCAGTGCAGCACATTAGCGGGGACGGGTGAGGCCGGCGACGCTTTCGGCCCTGCTTTCCACCAGTCTCTCTTTAACGAACCCGCTGGGATCTGCGTCGGCAGCGGCGGGAAGCTGCTTTATGTGGCCGACACCAACAACCACCGGGTCAAGGTGCTGGACCTGGACTCCAGAACCGTCAGTCCGGTGAGAAAACAACCTCCCGACCCGGATATTGCATCAGAGGCAAACGGCTTTTAATTTAAATAATCATTGTTAAAGAAAACTAATAACTGTTCTTCCTGAATGCTGTAACAACAAAGGTTACTTTAATGTTGTCCACTTCAACAAAATATGAACAAAAAAAGCAAAATTAGAACCAAGTTTGAGCTCAGATTCAAGAAACCTGACACACTTTCAGTGTAATTCAGCCTTTGACTCCACTAAAAGGAAACACGTCACCAATGACCACTTAGATGACCTGCCAACAGTATTTTGCTCATCTTAATGAGTTATTTTGAACTCAGCAGGTTCTCAGCTTCATTCTTTTGTCCGTCTCTCCCCTCTCTTCTCCAGTTCCCCATCTCTGTGGACTGCACAGACTCGGCGCCTTCGGGTCCTGCTAAAGCCCCTGCGCTGCCTAAATCTGCCACCAGGATAGAAATGCCACCAGTGGAAGTGTCTGCAGGCCAGACCCTGGTCATGTTGCTCAGCCTGACGCTCCCGCATGGAACCAAACTAACGGCAGAGGCCCCCAGCTTCTGGGCTCTCACGGCTGAGGGTGAGATTTAGTCAAGCTTTACTGAGAAGTGAAATATGACACTTATCTAATAAAACTTCTAAAACTACATTACCTACATGAGGAACAAAGCTGCACAATTATCCATCATCCTGGTGTTCAAAATGCCGCCCTGTCACGTAATCGGTGAGCTTGAAAGAGGGCCGTAAGAACCTGCTGAATGATGCGTACCGCCACCTAGTGTCGAGGAGGAGTACGCCATTAATTCGATTTTCTCCATGTAAACTGGGACAAGGACCGAACTGCAACGATGCGCTAAAGTCGAAGTTTGAGCATAGCTTGATTGAGCTGTTCACGTCAATGTACGGACTGTTTCTTCCGTTGCTGAGGAGACGGGAGCAGCCAACGGCTGCACATTACCTGTTAATGGTGCCTCCGACTGTAGCAAACGTGAATAAATCACAATGTCTTTGTGTCAAAGATATGAGGTAAACATGGCTGCCATAAACAGGAAGCACGGCTTATCTAAGATCATTCCACCAAGTTAGTCAAAGCAACAGTGTTTTATTGTTGCAAGAGTGTGTAAAAAGCTGAACCCACCAAGTTTTCAGCTTATGTAAGAACACACAGTCACTCCTTTGCACTTTTGCTCTTGAGATTTCGGTTTTATAAAAGCTAACAGGGCACAAACACAAGTGCTTTGTGCACCAATTTTAGCCACAACCCCGTGGTGACTGCTTCAAGATGTGGGCAGAGCCGGCGATCAGCGGCTCGGCTGCGCCTGGTTCCCACTTGTTACAGCGTGATTGGATCATTCCTGCATTAGGGAACCGTCAACCCGTGAAAAGCACAGCTGCGTTTGACAAAGACGGAACAAATACCTGTTGAAATTGGGGTTATTTGGCGGGTTTTAAATGACAGGCTGGCCAAACAAACAGAAAAAGCCCACTTTTCTGCCCCTCGGACATGAAAATGAAATCAATGCTGGAATTTCAGTAGGTTTTAAAGGAGGCTTGACTCATATTTTAAGTATTTTTCCTTCCTTTCACAGTTGTTTTGCATGCAAACCACTGTAGCTCTCTATATTTATACTGGCTCTATTGTGAATGTGACCCACTGATCCTCTCCTACGAGATTTTTATTTTGGTCTCTGTGCTCATGAGCCTGTCAAAGGGTGAATGGTCCTCAACATTCACTCTCCAGCACAACCAGCTTATTCTCTCTGTGCCCTCCGACATCTTGCTAAATGCTGCTAAATGCTTTTCAGAAAGTTTGGTTACCGTAACTCCTCTCAAATTGCTTCTCCTGCTTGTGTGAAACAAATGTAACACTTGGGGAGGATCCGGGGTCTCCTGGCATTAACATCGTGAAGGTTTGGAAGAAAAGTGTGGCTGTATGTCCAGGGTGATGCAGCGTGGAGTCGGAGATATCAGCGGGCTATTTTTAAAGCCTTGCGATAAGGCAACATGCCTCGGTTCACATAATTAGCCAACAGCCTATGTTACGTGATCCTGCGCTGTCCTGTTGTACTCCGTCTAGACTTGTGCTGATCAGATCAGAGCCCTGGCAGGAATTTTAATGGCTGGAGTGAGAAGTGCACGGCAGAGCGAAATAGTCCTTTTTTTTTCAAAATATATTTTAGCCTCCCTGGGACCTCGTGTTAGGAATAAGCTTCATTAATCACCGCTGGTGTGAATTTGACCATGTCCCCTGCATATTATGTTCTCACAGTGGTGTTCTTTCATTTGTGTCATTCATCTTTCAACAATGGTGTCATTACGTCTGTATTGGTCCCTGAAAATATCTTCTGTGCTTCAGCACGTTGACGTCCTCGCGCCACCATTTCACGCGTTAGGATTTTCCTGGTATTGGCCAACATTGCTGAGGAAACACAGCAGAGAGTCCAGCCCACATGTTCAGTAACCAGCTGGTCACGTTGTTAGCTGCACGGCTCTCAACGGTAGTCTGGCACCGTTTTTATTTTATTTATCAGATTGGCCCGTTTGTCTCTGCGCACTAATTTCATTGGTCATTTGCACACTCACTCACTCTGTCATGTGGTTTTTCGGACTATTCTGTCAGAACCGTACCCTGAATGTCATGCTAACAGTGTAGCTGATGGGCAGCAGAACATGGAGGAAGTGGACTGGTGAACCAAGAAGAAACCACTGATGATGGGTTCTAATGCAAAAAAAGTCAGCAGTTTTCAAGCTCTTAAAGCTTGGAATACCATCTCAGCCCTTGGCACGTTTTAGTCTGTACATCACGTTTTGGTCCAGTTCTGGGGTAAAAATATGTCTCTTAATAATTTATCCATTATTTTCTAAATAATCTGAGGATTCTATGGAAGAAACAACCAAGATTTAACATTATCATATAAATGGATGCAAGTGCTCAAAGCACAATGATTAGAATCACTGGTGGAAAAGAGAAATTTAAGTTTTACGGGAATTTAAACTTGTAGGAGATGCTAACATTTACCCATCGGCCGGGCTGTGCTTCATCCCATTGATCGCTGTTGTTTTCTGCCAGGCTGCGAGTGGCTGCTCGACAGTCCAACGGTCACCGGCAACGTCGTGGACCTGTCGAAACCCCTCACCATCTCAACGAGGCTTCCAGTCCCTATAAAGGACTCCACTGACGTTCCAGGCCTCACTCTGAGCGTCTGGCTTTACTACTGCAAGGAGACAGACCATACCTGTATGATGAAAGCAGCCTCCTTCAAGCAGCCTCTTCGGATTAGTGCCAAACCTGGAGAGGACGTGGTCACCGTGGCGATGGCTCATGCCTTCTAGACCCCTCGGGAAAAAAGCTCAGTGTTAAAAAGAGGAAATGATGGGATTCTCTCATTTGTTACCACACCAGCTTGAGCCTGGTCCTGGAAAACCTTCACAGTTTCTGCAACGCTGCAACCAAAATGCCCGTCTGACTGTCCCCCGCGTGCTCATATGAGGGGGCGTGGTGACTGTCACACAACGGGAGACGTCCAGCAGATTTGATTAAAAAAGAAAAATTAGTCAATGGAAAAAAATTAGCGTTGTGCTTGAAACCATTTCCTGTGTAGCGTCGTTGGACCTTTTTCATTCACTCCCAGGAGGATCTGCAAAGTTTCTGTGCGGTTGGGAGATCCGAACTTCCGCTCCCACAGACAAGCGTCGGCTCTCTCGTGATCCATTTTCTCACAGGGAAACCTAAAATCCTGACGTTTCTTTTAAAACTGAGAGCAGCTGCCTTGATTCCTCCCCTCCAACAAATGACGGCGTTATGACTAAACACTGTGCGAAACAGCTCGAGCTGCTCTCAGAAAGATCTTGATTTCTATGATTGTGGATGTTTCTGCGTGTGCAAAGCAGCACTAAATAGATCTTTAGACTTGATCTTTGCGCTAACTCATGCGAGAGAATAAACATGTATTTTTACACTTGACTGAATAACATAACGGTAAAGAAAATAAAGTTTACACCGATCACAACACACCAGCTTTGTTCTTTCTCCAACTTTACTCTTTGAAAGCTTCTCTCATAAGTTTATAATTATTTAGGATGAATGCAGCTGCTTTGACTCAGTCCGGATTGAATATAGCTCTGGTTGAAGGCAACATAATGGATAATGTGCCTGTAATAAAGCTAAAGAATCTCCCTGTCATGCACGTAGATGGACACGGTTCCCCGTTGTTTACGCTGATATTCAAAACATTCAAAGAGATTAGATCGAGTTGCCGGACATTGTTTGGTCACAGTGCCGTGATTCACTGGGCTCATGTGCCCGGACTGTAATTTATGACTGTACGGACGGCGTAACACTGATACTTTATCAAGAGCAGTAACGTCGACTGGAGACAGAAATCTCCTCCATGTTGTTGCAAATATCCTGCTAACGTGTCACACCTCCCCCAGATGAACTGGAATCCTGCTGGAACCCAAGTTGCTCGTGTTTGTCAGCTCCCGTTTGTTGCTTTGTCAGTATTTCTGTCACTTTTGTCCCTCTGTCCTGGTCCATGTCAGCTCTTTAGAGCGTTTCAGACCGCAGAAAACGGTCAAGATGTTGTTGTACCTCCCATTATCCTCTTCTTTACAGCGAAAAGAAAGACATTTAGGGTGTTTTTGTGTTGAACAAAGGCAGACGCAATGTCATTATCAAGTCTCCGCCCGTGTGATGACAGCTAGACAGCTGTTGAAAATGGATGGCGCGGTTTGATGCAGATTCAGATCCTGCTAAAGACAAAACAAAACAGTGTTTTCACCTCTTTCACACAGAGGCAATAAAATATGTCTTTAAAAGCTCTCAGCACGACAGGAACCATGACCCAGTCACGCTGCAGAGGCCACAGATGTGACGGGTGTAATTGGGACCCAAAAGCAGCACTCTGGAAAGCCGGGACCCTTGGTAAGGACCTTTATTAGTACACGGCCAAACAGGAACTCAGGCAGACAAGGAAACAGTCTGTTCTTCAGGCTCAGGGCCCACACAAAGTCTATCAGGCTCGGGGAGTGGGTTGAGCTGAGCCAGAATGCGGAACAGTGGGGGAGGACGTGAACCCTCGGAACCGTACAGGTCCGTGTAGAGCAGGCAGGAGTGACAGGGAGGGGCGCACGAGAGAGTAGGCCGACGATGCAGCAGAGCAGACTGGGATGAGCAGCAGCGAAGTCGGGACCAGGTGAGCGGACAGGAACCAGAAACGCTGAGGCAGACGTCGTGGTCAGTGGTGAGTTTACCGGGAGACAGGCGGTGCAGGCAGGTCAGAGGCAAACAGGTTCGGCAACAGGAGGTCAGGCAGATAAGAATAATGATGGATGAGGAGATTCTTGCATGGAAACGCTGAAGAACAACCTGGCAAGGACTGAGCGTGCAGGGGGCTGGGTGGGAATGAGCTGCAGCTGTGCTGCAGGTGAGTGGAGCTGAGCTGACGGGGCGGGAGTGGCTGGCAGGTAGAGCGGAGCAGAGGCAGGGAGAGTGGAAAATTACTGGGGCAGAGGGACAGGAGGGACCTGGGGGAATGGGGCTGTGACAACAGACCTTATTCTGCTGTTTTAGGAAGCATCTTCCCTCCATGTTACTGAACAACAGGTGTTTCTCAGTGTTTTTAAAATCACAGCGCCTGTGCACATCTGCGACCGTGTATCGTGGTGCGTTCAAGTACTAAAGCAGCATAATTAATAGTGTGTCTGTTTTACCGTGAAACTTTGACCATCATCACTTTTCTTGTTACTGCGCCACATGTGTAAATAATTGATGCAGCTCTAGTGAATTAAGCTGCAGTTTCTGTGTCGAAGCAGACACTTAATATTATCACACATATTTTAAAATATGAGTTTCCGTTGCTGCCAGAAAGACAGCGGCTGGCCGCGGCGTGATGATCAGCGTTTCTCTGGTCACGGGGATCAATAACAACAGGCCAGATGTTGTTATTACTTTCCAGAAATGTGCCACATCTGTTGCTTCAGTCTGCTTTTCTTTTCCAGTTGCCCTCTTGAGCTTTCTGTCCCTGCTACTGGCAGTAAAGGTGGAGAGGGGGGCATCTTGATGGAGCTTTGGGGGGTTCCATGAAGTCTAGCAACGGCTGTATCTCCATGAACAAAAATAGATCAGGAAATATTCGCCCTGACATCCGAAATGGCCAAATTATGCAATCTATTGTTTGAAGTGGTGTCGCATGTTCTTCCAGTGTGTGTGTGTCTGTTTTTTCTTGTACTTACGAGCACCAAAATACTCCTTCTACTAGCAGAGTGGGGAATTTTGGCTGGTCATCTTCAAATGACTGGAAGGTTAAGACACTCATGCTTGGGTATTTAGTTGTGATGCTGTGCTTGGATGTTGGACAGGGTCAACCTGAGTGATGATCCAGGAGCCACGTGAGGAGGCAGCGCGCACCACGGCACAAAAACACGGCCATAATATTTATTTCCGCTGTGATTAGAATACGTTACAGTGCTGAAGGTTTGGCCTCTGCTGCGGGCTGAACCAACTGCCAGGACGTCACCATCTACAGCCAGCTCTTTCTTTTGTGATACAAGCAGTTAATCTCTCTATAAAATTAGCAGCTCCCTCGAGTAAACCCTCCTGACTCTGACGGTCTGATGCGATAAGCACGGAAAGGTTGTTTGGAAGCTTCCTGGAGGGGGTCACTTCCATTATCATATGATCCTGACTCTGCTTAACAGACACTAGACACTGTTAGAAACAGTTGTACCAAGCGACAAAAGAGTTCCAAATTTGAGGATGAAAGCAGGTCTTTTTCTCCATTTTAATTATCAATTGTCTTCGGTCTTCACTCTGCCTCTGTGGGCTCCATTAAGATCGTATCTATGTGAGAGATAACCGTGCAGTTGTCGGTGCAAAGACAGATGAAAAGTAGGGAAATGATGTTCTTTTGCCAGGTAGAGTTGCTCAAAATGGGCCCCTGGATGCACCAATTCCCTGGAACCCTTGAGGCAGCGACCTTTGACCCCGTGACGCTGTTGACACAAGCCGGGTCGAGCTCCACGGCGGAGCTCTGCCTGCTCCCTCCTGGCTCCCTTTCAGCAGATGAGGGAGACCACCTTGATTCAGCTTCTTTTTGTGAAGCTGGGGGAAGTGTTTGCCCAACAGTGGGAGCTGAATGACTGGAGAAGAGCTGCTATAAATGTAAGTGAGCGACCAGAACGAGGTTGAGAACCACAACAAAAGCTCAGTCATTGAACTCCAGATGTGATCCATGCTAACAGTATTTCCACTCAGCCGCTCGCTCTCCGGGGAGCTTGGTGCTTCGCTACATTCCTCACACGTGACTGTTACCGCTGCTCATCTAAGTCATCCGGACGTGACCGTTAGCACTTTATTAGAGCTGGAACCTCTCACTTCTGATTATTCCCTGCTGGTGGAAGTCTGAGCATTATTCCAGCCTCTGCCACAGAGCAGAAGTGGAGGAATTTATTTCCAGCCTTGAAGATGACATTTTAAAAATTCAGGAGTCGCAGCCCGCCCTGCTTTTGCCCGAGGCGACCCCAGGGACGGCACACCGATGCACGCGCGGGTTAAAGGCCAGCTTTTTGGATTTAGTTGGTCTTATTAAACAGTCCCTGGGAGGCCCATAAATTCCATTTTCAAGCGTAAAGAATAAATTGCGCTGATTTTGTAATACCTGTTTGGTTAGTAATGTCTTAATTCCATATTCTTTTCAGGTTCTTGTTTTTGTTTTCTTTCTCCCAACATTGTGATAAACGGCTTCAATAAATGCTAATTCAGTTCATTCATTCCCAATTTCTGCATCATCACATGAACGGAAATTTGTTGGTTGTAAAAGAGGCTTTTTTAAAACAAGTTGTTTTTTTCAGTAGCTCTTTAGAAAGCGGTGTAATGTGAAACAGTAGAATGTTTAACACTGGAGCACAAAGGTAGCGGCTTATTGAAGAGCTGCATTCTTCAGTTGAGTGCAGATGAGTCCTGTTTTTCAGGGTCAGCCAATGTCACGCCCTCTGGAGCTGGGTCAGCAGCTTCACCACAACACACAAATACAGTAAAACAAGACAACAGCCAGCGTCCCCGAGGCAGCCGCCATGTCTGGATTACCAGTGTAACACAAGCAGTGTTTCTTTTTGGGAAGGGGGGATTAGAATCATTGAAAAAAATCAATCAAATAAATCAAAGTGCATGGGGGGAGGGCGCACTAAAATAAAATTTGTATTCTTCCAATCCAAATGAACTTGATTTATGTGTATTTTCGTGAGTTGGAAATGACCTGTGATAAGGCTCCCTGAAACCCTCTGAATGGGCGATTAGGCTCAATCAAATCCTTCTGAGTTATCTTATGTAACAGCTGAGACCGAGGGCCGCTCTCATGGCCGTGGAATGTCTTCTTCCTGATAAAAAAAAACCATAAAATGCTCCAATAGATTTTGTTTGCGTTGGCGAGGGATGAAAACAGAGAAATCCCTGCGGCTTGCAGCGCCACTGCTTTCATTTATTCTTAGAATTTGGCAACGATTCGACAGGTCGCGGTCAACCGGGGGTCTGAGAGCACTGTTCCCCCCAGAGGAGACGTGCTGCTGCCTAATTTTTTAGAATCAGGGTAATTGTCGGATTCAGGTGTTTTGGGTTTTTTGTGTTCTGCCTCTTCTCCTCACTTCATGTGAGGATGATGAGCAGCGTTGATTGGCCGCTGTGAGTGGTGATGTCACCGCCCGCTTTGGTGTCCTGGCCGACCGCGCAGCTCGGGCAGGCTGAAGGCGAGAGCGCATCTCCTGCTGGAGCTGGCGCACGGCGCACCTCGAGCTGGAGCCTGCGCGACAGTCTGCCCAAGGCTGCCCTGCATTGCCTGGATGAACTCGACCTGGCCACGCACACAGCGCAGCAGCCCGTCATGGGGGACGGCGACCCGTCATCGCCGGTCAACTCGCAGAACAGCTCCGCGTCGGACGCACCGGACTCCGCCGCGTCCGAACACTGGCTGGCGTGCATGAGCCTGGTGATGGGCTTGGTCGTGCTGTTCATCGTCTTCGGGAATATCCTGGTTATCGTGGCCATCGCCAAAACGCAGAGGCTCCAGACGCTCACCAATGTGTTCATCGTGTCGCTGGCGAGCGCAGACCTCATCATGGGACTGCTGGTGGTGCCGTTTGGCGCCGCGCTGGAGGTGCGCGGGTCGTGGCAGTACGGCTCTTTTTTCTGTGAGTTCTGGATCTCCGTGGATGTCCTGTGCGTCACCGCCAGCATCGAGACTCTGTGCGTAATCGCCATCGACAGATATGTGGCTATCACATCGCCGTTCCGCTACCAAAGCTTGTTAACTAAAGCTCGGGCCAAGGCGATGGTGTGCGCGGTCTGGGCCATCTCGGGGCTGGTCTCCTTCCTCCCAATCCTCATGCACTGGTCCCGGGACTGTGTGCACACCGCCTGCTACGAGGACCCGAAATGCTGTGACTTTATCACCAACAAGGCGTATGCCATCTCCTCATCCATCATATCTTTTTACATTCCTCTGGTGGTCATGATTTTTGTGTACGCGCGCGTGTACAGAGAGGCCAAATTGCAGCTGAGGAAGATCGACAAGTGCGAGGGCAGGTTTCACAACACCTTAACGGGCCTGACGTCCAAGTGCAAAAAGAGGCCCTCTAAAATCCTGGCTCTCAGGGAGCAGAAGGCGCTGAAAACTCTGGGCATCATCATGGGGACCTTCACCCTGTGCTGGCTGCCGTTCTTCATCGTCAACGTGGTGCGGGTGTTCAGCGCAGCGACGGTGGACAAGGACCTCTTCGTGTTCCTAAACTGGCTGGGTTACGTCAACTCAGCGTTCAACCCCATCATTTACTGCCGCAGCCCGGACTTTCGGAAGGCCTTCAAGAGGCTGCTGTGCTGCCCGAGACAGGCGGACCGAAGGCTGCACATCAGCTCCTGCGACCTGTCCCGCTGCTCCGGGGGATTCGTGTCCCCGCTGGAGAACGGGACACTGGGGATGTGGTCCGACTGCGCCGCCCTGGACAACAGCGACAGCAGCCTGGTTGGGACCGCAAAGCGCTCTCACTCAGAGTCCACGATGTGACGGGGAACTTTTAAAGTGGATTACAATGGTTCCGCGCGGTGCCCGAGGAGAAGGGCGCAGTTTTTGATCAAAGCCCCCCCCGTTTTCTTTCATCGCCGGAACAATAAAAGAGGCCGTCTTAAGCAGACGTGCAGCGGGGAGTGCAATGACAGACAGTTCGGTGATGGCGAGATGACCCCGTTGCCAAACTGACCCGCATTTATGCGGATATGAAAAAAATCATAACGGGTGCGTGCGTCCGAGCGGAAATCAGGGAGTTGTCAAAGAGAACACGCAAATTACAACCACCGGGCCCATCTTTTAATGATATTTATTATTTTTTTCAGTGAATCATCTGCTCACAAGGATGGAAGGTGGGGGTGAATCATCTCCAAGTTTATGACTGCCTGAACCTAAGGTGACCGCTCAGGCGCGCCGACGGATGATGAAAAGAGGCATTTAGCACTGACTGTACTATAATCTTGATGTGTTCACCATATGTTTTACCTCACAGCCGTCGAAAAGTGCAATTTCTACGACA
The DNA here is from genome assembly GCF_003711565.1 of Takifugu flavidus. Taxonomy (NCBI): domain Eukaryota; kingdom Metazoa; phylum Chordata; class Actinopteri; order Tetraodontiformes; family Tetraodontidae; genus Takifugu; species Takifugu flavidus. The sequence goes on from NC_079520.1 coordinate 15,293,495, forward strand.
GGCATTTGTTTATATTAAACATTTACGTATTTATGTATTTATTCCGCGCCATCTCCTGGAACCGAATCCATGCGCGCCGTTCGGAGCCCACGCAGGAAATATAGGACGTCCAATCTTCCGAAGTTTGGAGCCGCTGTTGTGAGCTTCCTCAGCTTGAGCTTTACATGCTGTTTGTAAGGTGGTGCTCTGACTCATGTGGTAATAAAGAAAAGTTCCTTTAAAAGTGCTGGTAGCCTGTTTTAATGCGATGAGGCAGATCTGAAAAGTGGATTTCACGCACCCTGACGCACAGCGGAAGAATACTTCCGTGTGCTCTGTCCCAATGAAAGCGCTCTATTTGGTTTGGACTACACTACAGTGCAGTTAACAGTCGCAATTTGTTTGCTTCAAAATGTCAAAGTATTGTTTCTGTGTTTTCATATGACGCAGAGGCTACTCGTGTTTTTATGAAGAGGCCCCCTCTTGTGATTTTTAACAATAAGCCAGACAGAGTTACAAAATGGACACACACCGAATATTCATTGCTTTCCAAAGAGAGGATGAGGAAGCTCAACACAGGAGGAACAGAAGGTCACCCGGGGTCAGGGGCAGCCCCGCACAGCTGAGAGAGCTCAGTATTGGAGAAAATACAAGCACGATCAGTTTTGCCATCCTTGGTTTTCCTCTGGCTTATTCCACCTCCTGTCTGGGTCACGACCTGGTGACCTCGTGTTTCTCGGGGGAGACCAATGAAATTGCAAAGACAACCCGAGTCTTCAACCAGAGGATGTATTAGGCCTGATTTACTGTCAAAACTCCTCTTTTCTCTAATAGTCTGACACTATTAAGAGGTTCACAACAAGGAAAATGCCAGTAAAAATGATCACGAGCCTTCAGAATTTTAAAATGTTAAAAACATTGGTACAAATCTGGAGAGCTTTTAGTTTCCCCTCAGTGCATCCACATCCATCTGTTTGGTTTCCTGTTTGGTTGTGTTTGCAGCATACGCCTTCTATGTCTAATGAAAATGCTTTTTTCTTAATTTACTGGTAGTGGGAGGGGTGTTAGTGTGTGTGTGTGTGTGTGTGTGTGTGTGTGTGTGGTGTGTGTGTGTGTGTGTGTGTGTGTGTGTGTGTGTGTGTCCTTGCAAATTGCACGCCGCTGAATGAATCGTAGGGTTGAATTCATGAGCAAAGATTAGATCACAAGGGCAGAGAAATAAGACCAAGAGGGGAGCAGCAATGGAGAAACGTAAGCCCGCTCGGCTTTCTCCAATTAGGACTTTGAAACATTGAGGGAGAGGGAGATTTGGAGAATATAAACTGCACGCTGAACACAGTCGAGGGTTTTCAAAACCTGGACCTTTTCACACATCGGTTATTCCCCAGCAGATTGCTGCCGGCCGGAGCGTGAAAACTTTTTCATGAAAATGTTTTATCACACAGCTGGTGTTCTGAAGAGGCTCTCAGATGACAGATTTCCCCTTCTCCCCTCTTTCTGGGGAGTATTAATTAGCCCCTAAGATGGACGTCTTTGAAATTCATTAGCTCAATGTGTTCGGCTAATGATGCTCTCCCCAAAGCGCTGAGCTGCACATTTCTTTTATAGCAGGAAGAACATTTTTGAAAAGGAGCTGCGTTCAAGAGAGACAACCAACGTCGTGAGTGCCGGTGCTGCTGACGGGCTGCTGCCAGAGGTGGGCTTCATGGTTCAATGCTGCTTGATGGGCAGGAAGTTTGCTTATTTTATGCAGATTTGGGCGCAGGAGAAGCTAATCAGACTCTCACTTGTCAAGCATTACCGGCACGTAAGGCCTTCCTCTCCCAGTCAGAGCTGAGGAAGCGATGTGAGCGGGATGTCTGCAGGGCAAAGACATCACAAGTCCGCTCGGGCTGCAGAGTTTGCCCGACTCTGCACCTGTTCCTATGGTCGTGTCACCGAGACCTATTGATTCAGACCAGATGCCACTGGAGGTGTCTCATTATACCCCCAGACTGATTAGATGACACATTTAAATCTGTCCGCACCCCAAACTCCACCCGAAACCCTGTTATTGCCCAGGGATCCTCTTCGTTCAGAAGATGATCTTTCATTCATTCATTCATGCGTCAGCCAAATCCTCCTCCTCCTCCTCAGGCCATGAATTAAACCTCCGTCTGCAGCTCAAAGAGCCACCTCCAACACCAGAAATCACTGAATCTCTATCCACAGTTTCTGTTCCAACTGCAACCTACGCACGGCTGCGGTGAACCCTCTGCCATGTTTTTGCTGACAGACGTGTCGCGTTCGGGTAACCCGGGGAGAGGCAGACGAAAACAAGAAACGACCAAAACAACAAAAACAACAGTGACAGAGAATTCATTTTTCATAAGGCGAGACGTCAGCGCCAGCAGGTAATTGCCCCAGATTGCTGGCTGCTGATTGCAACCTTATCAGATGGCAGCTGATGGCCGGGAATGGCGACAATCAGCGGGCTGTTTGCTTCGACGGCAGATGCAATTATGCGCAAAGTCGATGAAGCTCATGCAGACTCAGCGTTTCCTGCACGTCGGCGAAGGCAAAGAAGGGAAACAAAGAGATGGAAGTAAAGTGAACGCCGAGGTGCGTGCGCTCACTTTACGGGCCCAGCTGTCCGGGTTCCCATGTGACCCTGGTGCTCGGCGGCCTCCACCTGCTCCGCCCGGACTGGTCCATGTCTGTCGTTGCTGCAGTTGCGCTAATGCTAAAGAACCAGAATCCTTACGTCTTGTCTCACCGAGGCCGCCGTGATCAAATCAGCTGCTGAAGGTGATCGAGACTTTGGATGGAAGCACTGGATGGCCAGACGTTCCACCTTTTCCTGACTTGATTCTATTCCACTAGAGTCTCAAGCAGGTTGACATGGAATCTGCTTTCTCTCTTTCTTCACACAGCAGTCAGCGCCCCCCCCCCCCCCCCCCCCCCCCCCCCGCTGGAGGGTCCTCTTTTTCCCAAACTCAAATCCGGTCATCCAGTGGAAGACAGAAGTAGATCATGGATTGATTCTTTTGCATCACACAAATGAATACTAGTTACAGAGGAAATGAAGGAGCTCTCCCAACAGGTGGCAGCACAGTCAGCCATCGGCTTTGGTTTAGAAAGTTAAAAAGTTCAGAAAAGTAACCTGACAATTCTCAATGCACATCTGAGATATTTGCTGCTCAGACAGTTTTTATTTATTTATTGTGTAAAAGAGTTCAGTACTGAGCCATTATTGCGCTGAATAATTTCATTTCTTTCAGTCATGATGGAAGTAACTTACAATTAAGTCACTAAAGAATCATCAAACACGTGAAAACAACAGCGCTCGATTCTGAATGAATCTGTGCTGCTCAAAACAAAGGAAACACAAGTTGTTGTGAAGGTGGGACAGTCTGATCCTTGGCTAGTCATTTATATTTATGAATGTTTTATCCCAGAGCCTTTCGCCACCAGTGGTAGCCTTTATTCACACGCCCATACGTGCCATCGCCAGAAGGCTCGAGATCGTGGAGGAGATGGCAGGAAACGGGCCAGCACACCAGGACAGTTGGGCCGTAGGATGGCAACAACCCAACAGCAGGACGGCCATCTGCTCCTGTGTGCGAGGAGGAACAAGAGCACTGGCCAGAGCCGTAGGAAGTGATGTCCAGCAGGTCACTGGTGTGCATGTTCAGGTCCCACAAGGGTGGTGTGAGGGCTATTTCCATTGGCCAGAGTACTCAGATGGGCAGATTTGAAAATGCTGCTCTGTCGTTCCTGCGGGGCTGCTAACAGGTTCATGCTGAGCACATGGTGTTGCCTCCATCACCAACACTTACACCACAGAAAGTCCAGGAGCTGACTGACGTCTCAGTCCAGGTCTGGGAGGAGAGGTCCCAGGAGGCCATCCCTGATCTCAGCAGGAGCCAGTTCAGAGGATGTAGGAAGGGCCTACAGGGAGCTACTGAGCCACATGATCATTACATATATTATTATTATTCAGTAGTTGGATCTGATTTTCCCACTTTAGTTCAAAGGTTTGACCTTTTATTTACCCTCAGGAGTATGCAAAACATTAATTGGTTTTTTAACTTTCACGGAAGTGTTCACTCTCAATAGTTTTTAGGACACGCTGGAGCATAAGAAGAGCTCAAAATGGTGTTAGATTGGTTTTTATAGCACAGTCACCACATTTCTGAGGGTCCCACAAAATCAGAGCCTTCCTGTAGATCCAGGCTGAATGTCACAAATGCGTATTTATGAATAAAGGAGAGAGGAAAACGGAAGGAAATGAACGAGAACGGCCTGTAGTTCTGCACATTAGATCAAACATTCCATAAATGCCTCATCCTGCCTGTGTGGAGCTGACTGATGTACACAAAACCAGCCAGGAAAGAGCCCCCGTGTTATCTCCACACCTGCAGAGGTCCTGTTGTGGTTGCTGCCACAGCTGAAGGACGCGGATGGCGTTTCATTAATTCAAGAGTAGTCATCTATAGGCTGACAGGTGAATTCCATTATCAGCGAGCTAAAAATAGCTCGTCAGTGATCACTGGCCTCAATTGGATATGTGAACCCGTCTTTCGCCGCGCCTGCGGATAAAATGGGAAATCTCCAGAGAATGGCCGAGGAATCGGTCTCATCTCACTGCTAAATCATGCATTATTTTTTTTAAAAGGAATTGGTCTGTGTGTGCACATGTGCACGCGTGGGAGGGAAAGAGGGAAAGCTGGTGCGCTGTTCCAAGCGTGGGCATAGATTGATGGATGGTACAGTATGATGTTGACCAACAGGACGACATGACTAATTAAGCATTTCATCAGTCATTCCCTATCTGCGACCGAGCTTTATTCCAAAATGTTGCGTATGCAGGGGGGCGAAATTAGGTTTTCTCCTGCATCAAGTTACAAAAGAAGCTTTTCTTCATCTAATCTGGAATTAAAATGTAAATCTGTTGGGAGCAGAGGTGGAATAAAACGACACAATGGTGCATGTTTTGACTTTTTGTGCTGCCAAAGCTGCTTTTTGAGACCACCTGACTTGATCCGAGTCATGTTCCGCGAGTGTTTCAACAGTGAAGGATGTCAGACGATGACCGTTGTTTCCTCTCTGAAAATGTGCCCATGTCGCCTCAGCGATGGCACTGGAGTGATGAGGGAAGCTTGTTCGCTTTGAGTGACAATGAGGCGGCGCCGTCCGTGACCTCCAGCCCTGCTGACACCGCCGTTTCTGAGAAATGCTCCTAGAGCTGGAGGCTGCAGATTTACTGCCCGAGAGGTGCAAATATGCAAATGGTGGATACGTCCTGCATCATACAGCATACATTAACTCACTGTAAGGTGACAACATGCTCCCGTCAACCGTGACCTTGGATTGATGGAACAGACAAAAGGAGGGAAAGAGACAGATGAGGCTGCGTTTATTCCCCACAAACACCATATTATCATTTTAAAAAAAATGATTCAGCATAAAAAAAGAAACAAAATCTTACAGAATGACATATTTACATGTATATTATAATCACAGTTCATAAATTCCACGAACTAAACCAGGGCGACTCATTGCACTGGTGCAGGAAAGACAACACACATTTAATGTCACATTTACATACTCTCTCTCTCTCTCTCACACGCGTGCGCACACACACGCAACGTGCGTCCAATCTCGGACTCGTATGGCCAGCACGGAATTAGCGTGCATCTGCGAATCACGGAGAATTAGTCAGGAAATCCTTCAGGAATGTAGCGGTTTGCTTCTGCAACACAACAAAACCTATAAATGCTACAACTGTCACCAAATTAGCAGCAAGAAGCTCATTTCCACTTCAGAGGCATGAAAACAGATAAGCTGCTTTAAATTCAACCTGGTTCAAGCTGGGGAACAAAAAAACTGAACAAAAACCTTGAACAGAACTGAACATTCTGGAGTGGAAAAAGTTACGGAGCTTCCTCTAAAAGGAATAAAGATCTAATCTTCACATCTAAATGCCAATCCCGTGTCACACAAATCAGTCTGTCTCACATTGAAGCAGAGGTAAATCATATGGTGGGTGCCCCGCGGAGTGAGAGGGAGGCTTTAAAAACTCCATGACATCAATCCTGGAAACTTTTATCTGCGTTCACGTAGCCCGCCTGCTTCAACGCTGCCCGAGGGTGGATGGGAAATCTGCCTGGAAACATTCATGACCGCCCGAGTGTGTTGAGGAGCACTTCATAAGAGACAGACGGAGACATTAGTTGGGACAGATCGAATAAAGAAAATCTAAAAATTGTGTTAGCCGTCTCCTCCACATCCTTCAGCGTGTCAGCCTTTGTGAGAGAGGCAACAGCATTAGTATTAAGGGGTGTGTGTGTGTGTGTGTCTATTGTTAACCTTCTGGTACCCCTATGGAATAAACTTCATGGTCAATCTAGTAAAGGCCCGGTGGCTCCGACTACTGAAGCGTGCACACACAAACATGTGGTTCGTGTGTGGGCATTAACACAAACAAACACACAGACACAAACACACGTGCACGCACTGTGGAATTTGTTTAACCCCCGTGAGATGCATGTCACACATAAATAAAAACATAAAATTGCGCGTGGGCGCGCCAATACATTCAGCAAAAGAACAGGGGAACAAATCAGTGAGGGGAACAACATTGCACTCTGTCCCTGCACCCTTTTACAGGCTTGACTGGCTTTCCTGAGCTACAGCTCCCCCCCTCCCCCTCCCCTCCACACACTTGGTGACAATACAAAAAAAAGCGATGTGGTCAGAGTAGCTGGTATATTTGGCTCCCCCCAACAGAACAAACATCCGTGGGATCAAGTTGATAATGAAGTTCCTGCGAAAGGCCGATGGCAGAGACGATGAGCCGGACAGTGAGACGCCTGCAGCACCAAGGTGGACGCACGTTACAGCACAGCTGGACGTCCCGCTTCATTTGGAGAGCTGCAGAATAAACAGCTGAGGCTGCCAAAGAAAACCCTGCCGGTCACCGCTGGGGGATCATTTCTGAGCTTCCTGCTCACATTCAGACACTGAATAACTTCAAATCTCTTAAAGCTAAAAGTCCGAACTTTAGTTACGTATTTAGAGGTAAAATTTTAATGTCACTGTCCCCAATCAAGACATGTCTGAAATCATTACCTTAAAGTCCAACATTAAAAAGAATAGCGACAGCACAATGACTAGAGAATAGACCTAGTAAACTAAGGGTTTGAAAATTAAAACATACATTCACAATGGCGTTTTTTGATTTTGTTTTTCAAAGACGAGCTGATGACGCGCTGCTGTTGGCTGCGTCTGTCTGGAGCAGCAGAGCGACACAGATGGACGGGCCGATGCCTCACATCTGTGATTCACCAGCTTGGTTACAAGTGCTAATGGTGCAAGGCCCAGAAAAATAGAAAATAAAAAACAAAAAGAGAGAAAAAAGCGGAGGTGGGAAGGTGTGTTTTTCTCTTTCTGCCCTGCATATGACGAGCTGTTCGTCCAGCAGATGAATGAACACATTTGCTATTGGCAGGCGAGGAGACGAGCAGGGAGGGTGCACCGTGGTGAACTTTCCATCTCCAGCTTTTGAAAAGAGAGGCAAATCCTTTGGAATAACTGACAGTCGTTTACCTGTGGGGCAGAGTTTGGCTGGACCTTCAGAAATATGGCATCTGTAGTTTGTGGGTTTTTTGAGGCAGTCAGAGTTGAAAATGTGCCTGAAGAGGGTTTGATTAATGTTGCTGAGGCTTAGACGAGATGGACCAGAGACTAGTTGTGGTGCTGGAGGAAGCTGAGGATAAAATGCTGACGGTTCAAGTAAGTTCAGGCATGTTCTCCAAACCAGACCCAGGTTCTGCCAAACGGAGGCCCAGGTGCTGACGGCTTCAGCAAATTTCTCTTTACTCCTTTATTTGGGGCAAGACAGTGATCCACTGCCTCTTCTTCATCAACACTTCACTTCCTTTTTGCTCCATCTTCAGGATCTCTGCTGTTTGATGAGCCTCTCGATCTCAGCCCCCAGGGTCTGCAGATTCTCCTGTTGAAGACAGTAAAGACTTGTTGCTTGTAGTAACTGTGGGAAACGAGGCTTAGCATCCTGTCAGAGTGCGCATCAGCCTGCAAGTTGCCTTTGATTTGTTTTTATAGGACTTCCTGCCCACTGCCAACTGTCTCTTCAGCTGCTAGAAAATACTCCCACAGCATTTATCTTTTATTGCTTTATCAGCTTTGACAGGAGACAAAAAAAAGCCCTTTGTTTGAAAAATGTGACTACTTATTAAATCAACTGTAACAACAACCTTTGCAATTTCTAGCTCCGTTAAAGAATACATTCAACTTGAAACTTGCACTATTTCGCATTAAAAACATTTCAAATGTAGGTTTATGAACAAACGATCAACCCAAATCAAACATATATGTAATGTCAAATAAACCTAATACTACCTAAAGAACTCCAAGAGCCATGAGGCTCTACAGCTGAGGGACTGAACCTGAGCTTAAATACATGGGAAAACTTTGAGAACTAGGAAAAAAAAAGACATGAAATTTCTGTTGCAGCAGCTCCCAAACACAAATGGCCCATCTAGGCTGCCATGATTAACGGAGAGCTTTATTTGATCCACAGATCTGACACTGAAGCATGAGAAATGGATTCAGCTCACAAGCGTCAGCGCTAAATGAGGATTAGGAGGAGTTCTCAGGAGGAGCCGCATTGTTAGAGTAAAGCGTGGGTTCTTAGCAGCTTCTCAGTAACACAGTACTCAGGCTCTCAGGCTCTGCTCGCCCAGCCAACTTAAGATAGGGTGCAGCCTGAGGTGCCCACTGAGGTGCCCCCTGACAGCCACGTATGTTACTGCGCCCGGGAACCACTGGGGATTGGGCGCCTTATTCAGGAGCATGCTGTACCTTCAGCGTAATGTTCTTCAGCAGAGTGTCCTCCAACACAGCCTGCAGCTTCCTGTTGATCTCCAGGGACAGGTCCAGAGTCAGGCCGCTGTCCGCTGGGTGTGAGGTATAAAGTGAAGCCATGATGCCTCCCCACCGGCTCAGCTGGACTTTGTTAAAGTCTGAAGCCTCTGACGAGAGCGCCCCTGACTCTTCTCTTAGCACGTAGCTCTGGATTATTCTGAGAGTTAAAAGAAAGGAAAAAAGGAAACAAGCAGGGCACATTAAAAAAAATATATATAGCACAGGAAATGTAGGGAACACGCAGCCTCAGCTGAAGTCTGAATTGAAAGTTCCCGAGGAGTACTGAATCCATTACCTGCATCACAAGCAGCAAATGTTTTTAGAATATCAATTCCAGTAGGATGACACATTGAACCCGTGCGCGCTGTACTAATTAGACCATGCGAAGTATTCACAGTCATGCTCGGAATTCATTTCAATGTTTAACAACATGGTGTCAAGTTTTGGGTCAGAAAAAAACGGGAGAAAATCCAACGTTTATCCCCTTGTCCTGTGTTAACAGCAGCCCCCAGGGAACACTGACATGGTTATATTTATAGCCAAACAGAATGATCAGAATCCTTTGAGTCATCACAACATAGGATAATAATAAAACTCTATTTCTGTTCTTCTCCCCTTCTCCTCCTCTTTTACCCATCTGTCTATCGACCTGGTCAGGCTCTAATTTTGTTCCTTTTGAAGGGAGTTTTCTGTGCTCCTGTTATTTGCTTGGGGGTGAACGCTGACCTGACTCTGCAAAACCAGCGACAGAAACACACAGACCGGTGGAATTAAGGAGCTACAGCTCCCTGTTCTCAACAGTCAGGGAATATTATAAGATGCCCTCAATCCAACCGGAGACCTTAAACAGACCTTCCGACTCGCTGGCCTGGTTTCCTTCACAGAACTGCTATATGCAGATACATATTTATAGTTTGCATTGTGTTGAGAGCTATCATGGATTGCTTCAAGTGTTTTTGTGTGACTGAATGAACGTAAGTGCTTAAAACAATGTAGGATGTCAAAGATGAGCCGAGATAAAAAGAAATAGACCATGCATCAATAGGGGCCATCACGGCAGTCAATTACTGCAATACACTCACCGGCCACTTTATTAAGTCTCCCTCTTCAAGTGCTTGTTAACACAAAACTAATGGACCAATCACAGCTCAACGCATTTAGGCATGTAGATGAGGTCAAGACAACGTGCTGAAGTTCAAACCGAGCATTGAAACGGTGAAGAACGGGGATTTAAGTGACTTTGAACCTGACATGGTTGTTAGTACCAGACGGGCTGGGAAGAGGATTTCAGAAATTGCTGATCTACTGGGACTTTCACACACATCCATCTCTGAGGTCTACAGAGAAAATATCCAGTCAGCAGCAGCTGGGTGGATGAAAACACCTTCTTGATGTGCAAGGTCAGAGGAGAATGGGCGGACTGGGTCCAGATAGAAAGGCAACAGTAACTCAAATAACCAGCCAACATATTGTTAGCCCACTTTTGGCCCTTTAGCAGCAACTGAGCATTGTTTGAATGCTAAAGCTAAAGCTGAGTATTGTTGCAGACCCTGTCCACCTGGGTGGATGTGGCGCAACAGGAGATTTGTGCCAATACAGACCAAAATCTCCGAGGGATGTTTCAATCACCTTGATGAAGGTATATCAGGAAAAATTAAGGCAGTTCTGAAGGCAAACGTGGGTCCAATCCTTTACTCGCAAAGTGTAACTAATAAAGTGGCCAGTGAGTGTGTATTGTACCTTCTCACAGAAATACTGTAGAGAGAAACACTTGAATTTCAAAAACACATTCAAATGTAAAAACACTTGACACTTTAAAAAAAAAAAGAAAAGAAAACATGGCAACTAAAATTGCACTTTAAAAAGGAAGGATACAATTATAAATCCTTTCTTCCCAAGTAAAAAGAACCCCCCCCAAAAAAACCCAAAGAGTGCTAAATAACCCTAAAGGCTTTTTTGCATTACAAACTAATAAAAACATCTAAAATGCAAAATAGCTGAGCTAAATCAATGGCTGTGCAAGCACTACGAAGAAGCCACCATCATAAATCTCCCCAATCCACACACACACACACATGCACACACAACACCTGGGCTTTGGCAAATATAAAATAAGACTTACCTCTCACTAGACCATCGAGGGCCCATATTTTGACTCTAGTTCCCTCACGACAGTGTTGTGTAAAAAACAAAAAAGTGACAGAAATTAAAAATGTGGCCTCGGGGCTGTGCTGAAGTGGGGCAACAGTGATGTGTGCAGGAAGACGAGTTACACGACCTTCTTTCCCAGCTGACAAAGGGCAACCAACAGCTCAATTCACCACTGGGGTGGTTACAGTGGCTGCAGCTCCAAAATTAAAACAATGCCAGACTTCATCTTGTGCTCTTATACTATTATTACATGCTAATGATGAGAAGCCTCTTTAAATACATCCTGAAACATTGGGATAGGTTACAAAGCAACAGAAAAGCAAAGCAAAGCTCAGAGATGTAGCTGAGAAGGTAACCTTGAAAGGACCGTCACAATTTCATGCAGCTTTATAATAGCTTATGCAGATGAGTAGAGCAATTATAGAACGAATGGGAGCTGTCAAAATAGGCCTTATTTATTTCAAATAACAAACAACCAACTTGGATCTAGTCATAACATGTGTAGGAATGGATAGGCAGCAGCATCCTGGGCTGTTTAGGTGTTTAGAACAGTCTTTGACATCTTCACAACACATCAATTGGCACCTTAAAAAGATGACTGGATTGCCTTGACGAGTGTGCCATTCAACAGTTAATGAGTTTTAAATGCCAAAGGTTGATAGAAAGATTAGCATATTCTCAATCTCTTATTTATCCCTCCGTCTCGGGTTAAGATCCCGATGCTATGTCGTTTAATTCAGACCCAGTTCAGGTTTACGCTTTGATTGTCAGTGTTCGCCAGGCCGTGGTGAAGGAACAGGACAAAAGGACATGCAAAAGGACACATGCACAACCTCAGTGCAGAAGCGAACACCTTCTGCTTAGCTGAGATTTTACAGCGCTAATTTTAGACCAGTGGCCGTGGGATTCAGCCTCAATTTTAAGCCTTGAATGTAGGTTGAGTCTAAAAACAATAAAGGAAATGATTGAGGCAGAATCTACAGTGATGTGCAATTGCAATGAACAGGAGGGAGAGAGAGATCCCACTCAGATCTACATAAAATGATGATGTGAGTATGCAGCCTCAGTCCTCAGCACTGATGATCATGAATATTGATGGAGCATCATCAGGGATCCATAAGATGCATCATGTATAATAAGTGGAGCGCGAGACGGGACAAACAATCAGGCTCTAAACTGTGAGTGCTCATAATGTTTCCGAGGGTCAACTGAGTACAATAGAATTACTGTCAATCCATCCATCTTCCACACCTTTATTGGGGTCACAGGAGGTGGTGGGAGGGGTGTTAGTGACAGTGTCAGCTCAAATTAAATGCATGTGTGTGTGTGTGTGTGTGTGTGTGTGTGTGTGGTGGGGGGCAGAGTTACACCCTGGACCAGTCACCAGGGCTAGCACATAGCACAAACAATCACTTTTACGATCACATTTAAAGAAGCCAGACCTGACCCCAAAATAGCAGAACAGTCTTTGGATTGCTGAGAAAGCCAGGAAAGAACCCATGAAAACTCAGGCACGCCCAGGACCTTTCTGTGAGGTGTGATAACGGCTCCACGGTGCCGCCAGATTAGTTTACGGTAAGCCAGTATATTTTCTGTGTCACTCTAGTCATTGAACTTCCCTCTGAAGTAGATGCATCAGTCCTCCAACTATAATGCCACCATTCATTGCATCAATAGATTAAAACATCTACATCATAAAAGTAAAGCCGTTTGTTTTTCTTCTATAGTTCCTATAGGAACACTCACTTGGTCTTTTTGCGAATCTCTTCCACCAGCTGCTTGATGTGATCTTCCATGAACTCGATCTTTTCCTGTTTGCGAGCAAGTGCTTTTTGCAGACGAACAATTCGATCCACAAGCACAGACTTGTCAACTTCTGGAAAATGATCCACCACCACCACGGAAGGGCCCATTTGGCCGTCTGGAGACCGCTCTTCGACACCGCCGTTGCCACCATGGCGGGCATTTAAGGAGCCTGGTGTGAGGAAAGGAAGCAATGGACTGAATACTTCAGTTAGATTTCTCCCAAATCCTTTTACTTTGCCATTTAACTGGTGAGTATATCATTATTAGGGTTACTTCCCTGTGCATTAAATACTAACCAAATCCAGGAGTAGTACCTGAGGAACTTGAACGACTGCCCATACTGCTGGCATCCCTGTCACAGCCTCCATTCTCAACCTGCTCAAGTCTCTTACGAACTGCAGATGATGAGGATGTACAGAAACAGGGTCATGAAAGAGGTCACATTTTAGAAGCTGCTTAATAACGACACATCGCTACCCAGCTGTTAGAGCAAAGCAGCAGTGATCCATTGTGTTCCAGAGGTGCTTCAGCTTCAAAAGGTGCTTTTCTAAACTAAACAGTTTGATGCCTTTTGAATGACTGAAACAAACATCTAAATTTGTATTGAAATGCTTTCCTTCTAACCTTGTGTGAGTTGTTTTGTCAGGTCCTTGATGTTGGCAGCTTGCTTTCGTTTCTGAGTCACCAACTCATCCTTCAGTTCTTCAATCCTAATGTTTGATTGAGCCACCTCTCTCTGAAGTGCTGTCCTCTCCTCTTGCAGGCCCTCCACTTCCTGCCGCCGCAGCCCCTCCTCCTGTTTGAGCTGGCGGGACTGAAGGTTTAAAGGAGGCATGAAAAAAGAAAGAAATCATGACAGTTTATAAAACAATGTCAGAGATTATGAGTTATACAGTATATAATGTGTTCTAAAGAGCTGATTTCCTCCAGTATTACATTAATCTTTAATAACAAAAGCCATTGCAGTTCATCACTCCTGATCTGATCTTCGGCATCCCACCAACCTTTTCATCCAGTAGCTCGGTGGTCCCTTCCAGCCTTGCTTGGAGCTCTGCGAAGCTGCTGGTCAGCTGATCAAGCTGAGCCTGTAAAGCGTTGCTCTCTGACTGGAGCTGAGCGTTCTTGCTGCTCAGCTTCTCGGTGAAGCCCAATAGCTCAGCCTCACGCTCCCTGCTGCCTTGTACATCATGCTGAAAATCGGCCATCTGGTTGGTCAGACATTCTACTTCCTCCCGAAGAGATGCGACCTCTTGTTTATCTCTGCGCGGAAAATATACATGTCTTACTGGTATAAATTGGCGTTCAAATTAGCAAGGTTTGCTCAATGTAATGAGTGAGCAGGGAGAGGGCAGTCTGAAAAACTTATAAATGAATCTGGGTTTGGGCCACCTACTAATTTAAAGTCTGGCACTCACAGAAAGCAGCATTTCAATCAGTAGAAACGTTCCTCTCTCAAATAATCTTCACATGACTGGCAGAGCCACAGAGGGACATGAGGTCCCATCCTGCTATTGGTGCTATATCTGTGCATGGCCTATCTTTAAGTTCAGCCAGGGACAAGAGCTATATTGCAACCAGAATCATAAACTGATAATAGTTAAATGTAAGTAGAAAGGTACAACAAACTGTGGTATCAGCATACATACACTATTGAGCACCGTCATTAAGTGGCGAGTGTTTGTACCGTTGATGCTGTTCCTCGAGCGCGGTGACCTCATCCACTTTCTCTTTCTGCCGGCCGATCTCAGCTTTCTGCCGGTTGATGATCTCCCTGTACTTGCTAAGCTCGTCCTCCCAGCGCGGACGCTCGTCCTCGAGACACTTTAACTGCAGAACGGCAACGTTGCTTATTTAAAACTGGTGACACCGGGCTGCACTGGGCGGGTTTATGGCTTATCTGAATGGCAAACCTTGGTGCGAAGTGTTTCCAGTTCATCTATGCTCTCTTTATAACTCCTTTTTAGGTCTTCCAGCTCCTTGCTCTTTACGCGATGAACCTGTCAGACACATTACTTCAATGTTAAATATGACTCCATCTCATACATGTAAACAATTTCTGCTTCCATCACCAAAGCCATTCGATTACTTTTCTAAAGCACCAGATAGAAAGGCAAAAATTAAACTGAATGCTTGACATTAAAACAAAAGCATTATCAGTCTAACATATCTACGTGATATTTCTGAATTTTATTTTTGCCCTGTGGTGATGAAGAACATCCACATTATTAAAGATGCTGGCAAATTTACTACAATATAAAATCCATTAAAATGATCTCAGCAAATGCTTTTGCCATTTAAGAACTTTTCACTCACATGCGATGACATTTTAAAGACTTGTAAACAAAGTGGAGAGACAAGTCAATAAACTGAGGATTTTCGTTGGTTGTTGCTGAAAGGCGCAGCTTCCTATTGATTATTTCTAGGCCATTTATTTTTAAAGTGCTGTCAGTTCCCTTAAGAATGGAGCAGAGAGAAAAAAACAGGCCATCATGTTTGGATTGAGTTCATGTCTGTGCCTGTGTGGAGCCTTCGTGCTACTTCGTTAATACTTCCTATAAGACACTGATGCCACACCAAAATTAAACATTAGCAGTAAAATGGTGGCAAACCATAATAAGTTAAGTAATGGCCTGGTTGGAACAGGTTGTTCAGCATTAATTAAAAGCAAAATTATATTAGTAAGACCCACTTAAGCTCGTGTGTACACATCAATAGTGCCCATGTGACATCATCTTTGTACTTCTGCACATTAGTCCTCACCTCTAATTGGTCTGTTTGTTCCTGCTTGTGTTTCTCCAGCTCTCCTTTCGTTTCCCTCAGTTTAGCATCCAGCTCATTGGATTTGAGCTCTTCTGATTCCTGCACAACAGAGAAGTAAATAATGTGAAATCAATGGAAAGAAGATGAACAACAGGGTGAATGCATCAGCAGACCTCGGGTCATCTAAAGAAGTAACGGTTAGACTATATTAGCGTGCACTGTGTAAATAAAATATTTATTATTTACCAAACATGTGATAAACCCACTCTAGATTGTTTCTTATTCTTAAAAACTCATTAACACATGCCGCTGTTGTCTGGGGATCTTCTGACCATATGGTGGAAAATACAACAGCTCAAAGTGAAAGTGGAAAAATTAGGCAGCTCTTTACTACCATCACAAGGTCTCCGTGGAAACTGCTGTGCACTAGAAGCAGATCTAATTGTAAAATAAAGGTTATTTGAGTGATTCCCTTAGCCCTGTGATACCAAAAACTTGCATGCTAGGAATAGTGCAGACCTGGTAGGTGCGGATCATGTCCTGGCAGTTCTTGCGGATTTGTTCAGTCTCCTCTTTGGCCTGGGTCAACTTGGATGTTGTTTCTCGCAGTTTTTCTTTAGTTTCCTGCACAAAGAACAACAAGAGCAGGAAATCATCCAATATATTTACTTCATTCCAAAGCAAGGCTTGTTGTGAACAAAGCAATATAACGTGATGTGATAGAGGCTCCTGTCCTGTGGGACTAATTGGGCAACTGCATTTTTTTGTTTTTTTATGTTGATAGGTTTGCTAGGAGACTGTTCAAATGTTATTTCCCAAAGATTGCAAAAATAATGATTAGGATCATTACTGTCCCATTTTCACTCCAGTTCATTTCACTCCTGCACCAAATCCTGTTATTTGATAGAGCAGCTGCAGATGAAATGAATGAAGTGTCATTTAGATCCTGGAAGTACTTAGTAAACACAACATGTGGGGAAAAACAAAGGCTACATTTAGAAAACCAACAAACTTTAAGGTAGAGATTGGATTCAAATGTAAATATCAATGGGTACAGAAAGGATCCTAAAATAAGAATAATATAAGCAACACACACACACAAAAAAGACTTCTTGACATTTTTTATGCTTGGCAGTAAAATTAATATGACAAATATTAAGATAATGTTTTAACTTAATATGTAAATTCAAGACTATAAATGTTTAAATGAACGGTTTCAACAGAAGAAGGTGAATTTAAATTATGGAGTGCCTCTCTTGACGTGCACTGCAAGCAGAAAGGACCGATTACATAAATGAGCTCTGACCTTCAACATTCAAACACAAGCATGCTGCAGTTCATTTACCTTGTGTGTATCCACCTCACTTTTTAATTTGTTCTGGGCCCATTTGACCTTGATAAGATGCGAGTTGGTGTCCTCCTTCATCTTTTCCACCTCTCGAGTCAGCCTGTTGACCTCGGCTTCCTGGCGGGACGAGAGTGGGTGAAACTTGAACGTATCAGGAGACACAAATCTTGACAGTAATAAAATCTTCGTGGCACCATCCGAAATTGATACAATATACACGATTGGATGAATTCAGCCCCTCGTGCCTGATACATTCAGTGAAGCCTAAATTCAATGTGGGAAAAGGTACTTGGATAGCCTACTTTTGATAATGAGTTTTAATACTCCCTTTTAAATGACTGACCTTGGTGTCACAGAGCTGCTGCAGTCGGCCTTTGTCCTGGGCCAGCTGGTTCCCTCGGAGGGCCTGCCGGTCCACCTCCTTGGTAGCTTCCCTCAGCCTCTTCTCCAAACCCTCCTTATCCCTCCTTAGGTCCAAGGCCTCTTTCTCTCCCCGCACATATTTCATAACCATGGCCTCCTTCTCTTGGCGTGCTTCATCACATTTCTTGTTGGCCTGAGAATGTTCAGATCCGGAGCTTTTATCGATTTTCCCATAATTCTCTCCAAGCTGATTATAGAGTTGGATCCTCTCAGGATTAGAAAATGTGATATTTTCTAACACACGAGCCATATTTATTCTGTGTTTCTGAGCAGATTCTTAAGCCAACTATCTTAAATTTAGCTCCAATTAACTTCATGAATTGATTGTGAATGTACTTTCAAACTACATTTATTCACAATTCATCACTTTGTACACCCACTAAGCCCAAACCTCAAGCCTTGATTGGTTACAACTGCTTAATTGGGGTCACAGGCTGAGAGGCAGTTTTGTTTTTGGTCCGTGGGAGGAAACTGGAATACCTTGGGTGGTCACAGGGAGAAATTTCTTTGTAGAACAACTGCACTAACTGCTGCACACATGTATTTGCTAAAAAGATATCCCCATCTGAACAATTTACAATTACAGAGAATCTAGACAACATTTCTTTTCACATGCACAAGCATTTGCAACCCCCGAGGAATAAACTGATGCGCACTGGCACCACCATCTTCATACAAACGGTGGACTAAAAGGTTAAAAATCTAGCTTGTATTGTTCACTGAGCAGTGAAATTAAAAACTACAAAGTGTATCAAACTGTCAAGAAAGATACCCAATATGTGCACAACTACTGAATGAGAAATATACCTTGGCTCACTTTTTCACAAGTGATTAAATCTGTAATAACAAGCCTTTGAGGTGTAAAGACCCTGGCTGTTCAGTTCGTTTTAACATCTTCAAAGAGAAGAACTAAAATGTTTCCAGGCCTGCTATGCATAAGCAGTATTTTAGAAACTATTCAGAGAATCCAACAAAAACATTGTAGTAAAACAATTTAAATAGACAAAAAAAAACCAAAATACCACACACACACACACCACACACACACACACACACAGCACAGCACAATCCACACAATCTGCAGCAGAATCGCACAGACTACCGTAATTGCATTCCAGATGAGTGATTTTGACCCCATACCAGTATTAATCATTCCAGACAAGCCTGGCATGTGTTGAGTTGTGGCTGATAAGAGCGTTGTGTTTTGCTTTGAAAAGTCTTCATGAAATATGCAAGTTAGTTGCTAATTCATCCTCAGCGAGGGATAGCTGGCCACATCTACACTGCTGCACATCACATCCTTATAATTACTGTAGTGCTACATTCACTGTTCATCGAGTCGGATTTTTATTTCATTCATGAAAGGAGACCCAAGCAAGAACTTTGCTCTGTAATATCCATAAAGTGGTGTCAGCTCCTATAAGTCATTATTTCAAGTCAAATGATTGTTCATTTTAAAATAATCTCAAATATATTGCAAAAAATTAAGGGATTATAAATTGTGTTTATTAAAAAAAGAATGAAATGTGGGTAAAGGTTGTGTAAGAAATGAACGTTGGAATGGTTCAGGAACACAAGGTCCAAGCCTACCTGTTCTAGCCGGAAGGTCATTTCTTTCTGCATCATCTGCAAGGCTGATTTAGCTGCGTGGTCCTGTTGGATGAGTTTATCCCGTGACTCTTTCAGTTCTTTCAGGAGCTCCTCCACCCTGCCCTCCAACTGCAAAAATAGGGAGTATGCTGGCTAAGAAACCTGTTGGACCGCATTTACGGCAGGGTGACACCTTGAAAAGCGTGTTCCGCTGTCTTGTACTTGACACAAGATGCTGGAAATGATAATGATGGAAGGAAGAGACTTTCAGGGGGCAGATTATAAGATTTTTTCCCCCCTTGAAATGAGAGGGAAATGCCACAGGGTTAAAACAGAAGTGACAGAAATCAAACTGAAAAACAAAGAAAATTCAGTAGGATTAGGAAGAAACGCAAAGAAGTTGACACAGAGACAATATAAAGCAGCTTCTGTCAAATGAACAAAGATGAATGCAGTGAATAGATGTTTGTGGTCTGAAAGTACCACCTTTGTAAATCAAAGGGCGTCATTTCTGGCAGCTTTAAGGCCTGTTTGGCAACATGAATCCAGGTAATCAGAACTGTGTACTTTTCCTCTCCCACCAAGCTTTGTTTGACTTCCTTAATTAGCTGCCATACATGACACTGCATGTGAGCAGGGTTACCCAACACCTGTTTGTGTTGACCTTACATTGTACACATTAAAAAAGAGACTATATTTCTGAAGATAAATATTAAGAAATCAAGATAAATGATATGACATGATAATAAATAAAGTTAAATATGTTAATAATATGTGCACATTTGATTTAAAAATGTTACAAAGCCAACATCATCGTGGTTAAGAAGAGCTTGTGGCTTATCAGTATTGCCTTTGGGGGCTGCTGTGAAACCACAGTTTCCCTTTATGCCCTTTTTTTTTATTATTTATTACATCACTGAGACTAATCCTTATACAAAACAATAAATATTTGCTTAATTGGTAGCACTATGTGACCACAGGTAAGCCAATATAGGCCAGAAAACGTGGAGTCAACCACTTCCTATTCCATTAGCAACTGTTGTTGAAGAAAAGGCTTCTATCGTGATGCTTGACTAAAACAGTCCCTGGGTTTTGGACCGAGGGACTAATGCAATTCACATGTTTCGGTGAGTGAACAACACAAACAGATCCGATCCAGATAAACTGACCTTTTTAATACTGCTCATGTGCTGTTTTTCTGTCTCTGTCCTCTTTTTCAGCTCTTCCCTCATGCCGTCCTTCTCAGAGCAGATACCCAGGATCAGTTCTTGGTGCCTCTTGTTCTCCTCCAACAACCTTTGCAAACAGACACACACAGAGACACAGAGACACACACACGGACTCTGTCATTCTTTACGTCACAATTTAAAAAAATAAAGAAATAATGTGAGTTGGTCTCATCTTTTAAACCAATAACGGCAAACACAGATTAAAAATAAAGCCATAAAGGTGGATTACTGAAGCGAAGGCATCTGCTGTAATGGATGGACCTGCTGCTCACCTCTGAATAGCTTTCTCCTGCTGTGCATAATTGTACTGCACACACTTCTCAAAGACCACCACGCAGCCCTCTTGGTCCGCTGCAAGTCCGTTGGCCGTTGGACTCTTTACTCCCGCTGGCAGCTGACAGGCCAACAGCTCCGACTCCAGCTCGTCCAGCAGCGACTCCTGTGACAGCGAGCGCTGGATCTGAGACATGAGCTTTCGGCTACAATCGGTGTCATACGGGCTTGACAGGGAATTCAAGGGCACTGGGGTGTTGGCACTGGTTTGTGGGCTGGATGCAGGCGAGGAGCCGACAGTGTCGGAACTGGGAGTGGACGGACCGTTGGAGATGCCAGAAGTGGTTGTGGAGTCAGTGGGGGAGTGTTCTGAACCACACTGGACAGATGGTGGACTCACAGTTGAAGCGCTGTCCTCGTGCGGTGGCGCTGCTGCCGTACAATCGGCAGCTAAATCAAACGGATGCTCATCGGTGCTGGGATGGATGGCACAGGAATCCTTCACGTCATCAAAAGTCAATAAGGTTGCAAGTGTCCCTTCAAGAACTGATGGAGAGCTTTCTACCACCTCATCTACTGGTGTTGCTGATGCTGCGTCAGTCTGAATTGAAAGTGAGGGTTTTTCACCTCCTGTGGAAAAAGCCTCATCACTGATGACATCCGTGTGTAGCTCATCTCTCGCCTGTTCCTGGCTGCAAGTCTGGACTTCCGTCTCTGTGTCAGTCTGGATGTCTGTGTCAGCCTTCATTACTTCACTGAGAGCCTGTGATGTTCCATGGGCCTGGCAGCATTTTTCTGCTTCCTCCTGATCATTGTGACAGACCTGCTGCTCCTCCTCTGTGTTTAATGGGCTGTTAGCAGAACGATCGCCCTGGTCTGACCCCTTTGACAGGGATTCTCCTTCAGACCCTTCCATCGTGGGTGAATACGAAACAGGATCCATTTCTTTCACGATGCTCTCTGTTGTTTAAATCTGGCAGAAAACCAAAGAGAAACTGAGAAAAGACGCTAAAAAAATAGATACCGGTTACAGCAAAAATTAAAAACAACCCCTACCCTCCAGAGACCGAACCAAAACACAAAGAGGCAAAAAAACAATAGGTGCGGCTGTGTTGGCATATCTGATGTGTTTACATGTATTGATTTGAGGTGCAAAATGTCACTTAATCAAGATAAGTAATCCTTATTTACTCCCAAAAATAGTCACAGTTAGTTCTGGTACACATACCAAGTTAAGAGACAATAGACTTCAGATAATTTGGTATTGGCTATCAGTATTGGGTTTTGAATGTATATTCGCAAGTTTATGTTGCATAAAATGTCCCTTTGTGGACTGATTTGACAGTGTCCTTGTACAGTTTATGCTACGGGTATAACAAAAAGTAGCCAGTCTTTTGCCTGAGACCAGGGATGAGATAAATATCCAAAGCAGCTCTGTCTGTCTCGCTCAAATACTGGGAGGCTCATAGTTATTCTGTTAAAGAGCAAACCTGTTTGGATATAATATACTATATCTAATCTACAATGATTTAGCATAGCTGGAAGTCAAGTAACATCATATTCATCTTTCAATGCAATTTCCTTTCTGCATTCTGTAGGTAGCCGGTTTTCTGCCCCAGTCTAAGTCCAAGTCATCAGCACTAAAGTCCAAGAATTTACCCACCGTGAGCATCATAACGTAGCTTAGGCTTAGCAACACAATCGAGCCTCTCATATGAACGAGCGAAAGCGCAACAGCTAATTCTAAGCCCTGTGTTTTGACAGGTGCCATGCTAAGCTCAAGTAGCGAACATCTGGAGCCTTCATTACTGAAACTCGGACCCAAACCTATATATTTAGCTTACAGAAGGCTGATTCACAACGTTGTTTTCTCGCCATTAATTAACACTTCGGGGCATTTACTGTTAGCTACCCAACCCTGACACCAGATTGCTAGCCATTTAGTTAGCAACAGGGAATTAGGCGTGTGCTACTCCCTTCTGTCACCCACTGAAAATGTGGTTCGTGTGGATTAAACGCCACAAAAGAGGCTGACACACGGGATGGAGGGAGCTACCTGTGACTGGTCAAGCTGTTTCTAAGTAAGATGTAAGCTAGCAGTCATTTAGACCTTCACGTTGGATCCAGCTTACCTCCGTTAGCCCCTGAAGCAAATGAACGGCACGCATATAAAAGCACCCGCCGAACACGTCCACAGCATGGTGCACCGCCGCGTCGCCACAAAGACGACGGGGAATGAGGGGACTTTCGCCGTTTGTGCCCTGCCAGCTGATAGCCTTGACAAGTGTCTTTGATATGACACATCAACAAATATGGCTGCGGCCGGAGGACCCATAAAGCGGGCGCAGCCAATGGGAGCGCGCGGGCGGGTGACGTCACCTGAGGCCAGCACCCGCGGAACACCTCCGCAGTCGGCTCGTGCGGGCGTGCACGCGCACAGGAGCGTGCACGGAAAAGGATCAATAACACGGAGGAGCGTCAATATTATCCTCAGAGTGTGTTTTCCTCCGGCTAAAGATGGATAATCTAGCAGCGTAATAAAAAAAAGATTTAAAAATTCTACATACAGGTTTGGTGAAAAAAAGTGTGTGTGATTGTGTGTGTGTGTGTGTGTGGGGGGGGGGGGGGGGTATGTAATGTGGCTATAAATGTAATATAATAATGTAATGTGATACTTGTATGACTGTGATTGTTACGAGTAAAAGCTGAAAAAAGTATTTCCTTGTGGGAATTTTGTCTTTGACCAATGCTTTATTGGTTCCTTGGTGTTAATGATTTATCAGATGCCATAAATTCAAAGTAATCTACTGATCTCATTGATAATGTATCGTACGTAGAGACATATTCAACGATGGTATATTGCCTGACATTTATACAGTAGAGACAGAGATTATGAGACCTTTGGGGGGGATCTGATTTCTGTTGATGTTTGTAAGTGGATCGGGGCTCTGAAGCTCTTTGTTTAGCAAAAGATAGCAGTTTGTTCATTGTCCAAACGATATAAAATTGCATGCACACAGATCAAGCCACCATTAACAGAGCTCATCTAATCTGTATATTATGAAATAATAAACAAGACAATAAGGTAAATAGTTTAAATATGTGTAATGCTCATTACAGCATTGCTCAGAGTACAGTTTTTTTTTAAATTATTTTTTACTGCTTTGAAGCAGGTTCATTGGTTTTATTGGGCAGATTTGTATAAATTTAACCAAATATTAAATGAATTGTATTCGGATTAACCGCTAGGAGAGTTGCGCATGCGCGATCGGTCATTTTTGGACGAACGGACGCAGGTAAACACGTGGAAAGATAAAATCATAAAAAGAAAATATATTCCCCTGCTTTCTTTTTAAAATATCTACTATAATGGTATCTGACCTTGTGTGTGCAAATGTTACTCAATTACCCTTCGTGCTAGCTCATGTTAGCCTATCAAGCTAAATTGGCAATCACGAAGCGAACAGATTACATTAATGCCGATGCTTCAAATGAATTCATTCCTAGTTTGTCAAAGTGAGCCTTTTTCAGTAACCAAGCATTTTTCCCATCTCCCTCCTAATGTTCTGTTGTGTTTCAGACAACGCAATGGACAACACAATTTCTCCCGAAGCGACGCGACCCAACCCGGCCTTGAGGAAGCCGTGGCTGGGCTCCGGTAGTCCCGGGGGACCACCGTCGCCTCCGAAACTATCGGCGGTGTCGCCCGTGCACGTCGAAGACTTCGTCGGAAACGGTAAAGAACGTCCCAAATGTGGACACCCGGTTCAAAAACGAACAGTTCTCGGACATCCGTCTTTTACAACCTCTATTCGAACATGACCCACTACCAAATTACCATTACCACCTATTAGCCACAATCCGATTACCTGCTGTAGACCAATGTATTATTTTGTAGGTCATCCAAGTTCTTCGATCAAGGTTCCACCGGCGGTAAGTGATGACCTTGAACTTCTTCTTGCATCTACCAAGTGTCAAATGAAATCAATTTTGAAGTCCTTTTTCCCTGTTCCTGGCAGATCTCAGACTGCTCTCCACAGGCTATTAAAGTGCATTATTGCGTCTTCTGTGGCCACCAAGGTTGTATACCAAGTACTTGAAATGACTTTAGTTGCATTTATTGCTCTAAAATGTTACTCCAGCGTCCCCAGTATCAGTCAGGTCTTCAGTCAGGTGTCCATATGGACTTGTGTTGATCCTGCAGGTAAATTTAGATGTAAACGCTGCAAGAACACTTCTTACTGCTCTCTGGAGTGTCAGGGGAAAGACTGGACGGTACACCGGCACATCTGCATACCCACTGATCAGGAACCTGCAAAGTAAGTTGGTTGAACGCTGAGCAGCACTCGGTGTCGACGTCCTTTTAAAGGTTTATTTTATGGCACTAAAACCATAGAAATGGTCTGATTCATCCACCAGTCAGACCTGTCACAGTAATTTAAACACACCTTTCTGCATATCGTTACAAAATGAGTAAAGTTGAAGTGAATCCTCACGCAACGCAGCATTAAACATCTTTTGATGTAAGAATATAATTGACTATGTGTTAACAGCATGGAGGCATTTTAAAACAAGTGTTGTTTATCATTGTATTTTAGCAAGAGATAAAAACACTGTTAAAAAAACACTGTGAGAATTAAATGCTCAATTCTCTTGAAAAGCATTTACTTGCATTTTTATGCGCTCTGATCACAATATCAGTACAATAACAAGGCATGGTGCTTTTAGCTTGTGCAAATGTATTGTAAAAGGCCTATGAATAATGTGCACTTTCCTTTTTTGTTAAAATAAAGAGTGAAGCCTCTGGAAGCTGCCATTTCTCTTTTAGAAGAAAGATCTGGCTTGCTTTGTTCTGAGGTAATTGCAATGATAATTTAAAGTGTATATTTCTGCTTTACATTTTAACATATTGGCATGTTGATGATTTACTCTCTGGCTAATTTATGTTTTGATTTTGTTTCTGAGAAAAGTCTGGTGATGCATCCAGGCAGCAGAGGATCTTGATGAAAGATTTGCCTGTGGCTAAAGTCATTAAAGGAACAGACATCCAGGTATAGCAGATGCAGTGCGCCTCAGAATGTCAAGGCCAACCATGAAGTGTAACCCCTCCTGTTGTGATTGATGTTGTTCAGGCAAAGGTTGAAGAGTTCTACGACCCCGGCAGGTTTTTCCTTCTTGTCCACAACTCAGAGGTGATGAAAACTCTGCATATCATCACCACAGAGCTTCAGAATACTTACAGCTTCCAACCAGCAACTCCGTATATGCCCTGTGTGGGAGAAGTTTGTGCTGTTCAGTACTCGTGTGACATGGTGAGCAGAAGGTAGCGTACAGACATATTTTACAGGGTCTATGACAGCCTTTTAATATATTTTTTTAATGAAGAACTGGTACAGAGGTCTTGTTCAGAACTTGGCAGCTGAACAGAAGATGGCAAATATCCTTTACATCGACTTTGGTAATGAAGAGTGCGTTCCACTGGATAGAATCAAGCAACTAGCCACTAAAATCAAGCCATATTGTCCATGTGTAAGTAAATATTCAGTTAATTTGGATTATCCTTAAATATATCAATACATTTATGTCAAAACATATTGTATTCTGAATTATGCACAGTCAGTCAGCAGCCTGACTTTTTGCAAGCACAATTGCATCTTTTAGGTAATGGAGTGCCGCATTGCCGAGGTAGAGCCAGTGGGTGGCAGCTGGTCGGTTGAGTGCTGTATGGCAGTGAGACAGCTGCTGGCAGGCAGGATTATCACTGTTCATTTAGTGGACACACTAGAGAACGGTCGCATCCATGCTGTGGATATTCACCTGTCAATGGGTAGGTGATAAATACATGGAGATATTTGGGAGATGAGCAGGGGGGAAAAGCCTTTCCATATCGGTGAAAGGATGACAGTTGTGTGTTGTGTCAATTTGCCTTTCAGGAAAGTTAAGCACATTCCTCATTGCGCACGGTTATGCAACAGAGAACAAGAACGTCACGCCAACTGAGCAAGAAATCCGTACGTCACAGTCATTGTTGCTTTTCAGATCAGGCTGAGAGGAAATTTTGGTACTCTCCACTATTCCAAAAAACTTTGAAACGGCCCCTCTTTCTTTCCTGTGCGGATCCTGTGGCGACGCTTTCATATTTGCATTTAACATAAGTTAAAATATTTCTCAGACGAGCTGATGACTGCATCCTTTGAAAACTTCAAGAGTCTTTCTGATGGAAAAGATGACAATTCTTGGGCTCAGCCACCCGAGCCACTGACTCAAGTCGTGGGCGAAACATTCTCCGTTGTGGTCACCCACCTGCAGTCACCCAGTGATTTCATTGTACAGAAGGTTGAGAATGCAAGTAAGAGTATGTTGTTTTTTAATCTCTAATGCTCAGAGTTTAAGTTTTCTGCATTAATATTTATTTTATTCTTGATCTTGTGTTTGACAGGAGTCATCCAGGAGTTGCAGCAACAACTGAGGGACCACTGTTTTCAGGTGAAAGCGCCAGAGAATTTCAGACCAGCTCCTGGCACAGTTTGCTGTGCTCAGTTTTCAGGTACAGTTGCACTCTCAGGACATCAGTCAAACATCAGTTATATCACCACACACCATTTAAAAGTTCTGCTTCGAATCTTAAATGACTGATAATTTACCCAAACCATAATTTTCTCAATCCAAAATTGCCCTTTTTTTCTTTAATCGACATTAAACGCTTTTTATTGCATAGAGTGTACTAATAAATTAGTGCTTAACTTTGTTGGAATGTTTGTAAAGCCTAAATCAGTGTTTGTTCTTGCAGAGGACAAGCAGTGGTACAGAGCTAAAATTCTGGCATATTCATCAGAAGAGCGGGTCTGTGTTGGCTACCTGGATTTTGGTAACTCGGAGGATGTGTATATAGGCCACCTGCGACCTATCAGTCCCTTACTACTGGCCATACCCATGCAGACCATCCCTTGTGGTCTCGCAGGTTGTGTATCCTCTGTGACCTGGATAAGTTTCACTTGTTATAACAAATTTTCTTAGTCAGATTCTGCAAAGTCTTTTTAAAAAAAAAATAAAAAAATCAATGAATCACCTGTAAACAAATTTGTATGTACCACCCTCTGACATTCCATGTTTGAACCTTTCAGGGGTGCAGCCCGTTGGGGACAAATGGTCAGAGGAATGCATCTTGGCCTTGCAACAAAGGGTATCCAACCGAATACTGTCCATGGCGATTCAGGGAGCGCATGAAGGCAGAGCTTTGGTGGCCATGATTGACAAAGGCAGTGACCCACAGGAAAATGTAGCTGAACTACTGACCTCTTCGGGTTTTGCTGCGCCTGTCTTAGTTACCAGCAGTATGAACCAGCAGGCTGACCTTAAACCATTAGCAAAAGTACACGGTGAGATCTTTCTGCAACTTGAGGTGTGATATAAATATGATATTAAGGTCTGTCTAAAATATACAAGGTGGATTTTCTTCTGTATATTCCGCAGTCGTTTCTCTGTGCATTTCAGTACCTTCTGTATCCTCTGAGGCCTTGGCCTGGCGCTGTGTTGAGCTTCCCGTTGATGGCCAGACAGTGTCACTGCTTGCCAGTGTTATTGAGAATCCTCAGGAGTTCTACTGTCACATGAGTAACGGAAAAGGTACTTTTTATTTACTTTCCCAGACGTGAAGCCAAAAAATCATTGGTTAAATTAAGCCTGAATTTATATTGGTCAAATAATTCCCAGATGAAATTATCAAATGGAAGTTCCACAGTTTTAATAGGATTTATGATTACAGTAAATCCTAGTTATTTGAAGCAGTGCTGTGGTTATGAACTGACTGCAGTGTTGTTATTTCATACAATAGACTGGTACTGTGGTCATAAATTTGCACGTTTTCTTTTGATGATTGAATTAAAAAGTCTTCCATTTTAATATTTTATATCATGTTATTGTATGTATTTTTAGACATTCAGCAACTTTTAGAGCTGGGTGCTGCGCTGAAAAAGCACTGTGCTGCAAATGACTCGCCTTATATGCCAAAAGTGGGAGAGCCGTGCTGCGCCATGTGTCCCGGTGAGACTCCTGCACTTTTGTGATACTCCCAAAAGAGTTACTTTGTGTCTATGAATTTAGTCATTTTTGTTGTCCTTGTGTCCCCCTCGCCAGATGATCGGAAATGGTATCGAGTCATGTTGAATGATATATCTGAAACGGCAGTGTCTGTAAACTGTGTGGACTACGGCCGTAAAATGAAATTGCCAAAGGAAAATCTTCGGCCTATTACAGCGTCATTCCTGACTCTCCCCTTCCAGGCAGTTCGCTGCAGCCTAGCAGGTACTGTGAGTGCCAAAATGTGTTCATGTAGATGGTATAGAATAGTTTCCTTGAGCGATATTCAGATGTAAAGTTTTGAGATCTACTCATTGCTTTTAAAGACCTTTTCCAGTCCAATATATAGCATATATGGCAAAATGAGGTTTCTGTGTTCTGCAAACACTGGATCGATGCTAGTTATTTTTCAAGGTGAATATCTGCATTTTTTGATGTAGGTGTTGAGCCTCTAGGATCAGAGTGGAACAGTGAAGCTAAGCAGTGGTTATGGTCTCAGATGGATGGCGAGCTGATGACAGCACGTGTCCTTTCTGTCTCTGAGCGAGGCTACGAGGTGAAGCTGGGGATTAGAGGGCAGGACATGGCCGCTGCCCTCATTTCTGTGCAACTAGCTAAAGCTCCTGGAGCAATTTCCGGAACATCATGTGTAAACTCTGAACTGAAGCACCAAGAAAAGATGTATGAAAGTCAACCCAACCAGGAACAAGAAGACGTCCAAGTCCCCGGCCAGTCAGGATCCATTTCCAAAGAGATGCCAACAGAAGGACCGGCAGCACAATCAGACGTGCAGTTGGACTGTGGGTGTTCTAAAGATTAAATGGAGGCATTTGATGACTCAACCTCACTGAAATTGTGATCTTGTTTCAGTCCCATATTTCCCAGCAGACTGGAAAACAGCAGAGCTGCCTCTGGGAGAGACCTTTCAGCCGTGCATCGCGGCAATCATTAGTCCTTCTCTCTTCTATGTGCTTAGCCCCATTCAGGGTCAGACAACTCCCTCTTGTGCCCGTATCTTTCAGAAGTGTGAAATTGGGACATTTTGATTCTCATTCCTGTTGTATTGTTGTTGTGCAGTGAACCAGCAGAGGCTTCAGGCGGTGATGGGGGAGCTGGCCAACTACTGCGGCAGTAACAACTCTTTACCATCATTATCCTCCTCCTCTGTCTCGAGTAGAGCATTTCCTGGGGCTGTCTGTTGTGCCCAGTTCTCTGGTGAGGAATACATTTTACTCAATAAAAGCATTGTGTATTTTTGTAATTACAGGGCTTGAAGTATTTTGAAAAAGTGTCGGCATGCGTGGTGCTATGAAAAATAAAAATGTATGTGTTTGAGGGCCCGTTTATACAACTAAAACAGCGGGGTTTTCGTTGCACATGCACCTTTCGTTTACCTGAGAACCGCACACGGAGTGCCTAAATCTGAAAACTTTTGAAACTGGGTTCTGGCGTGAAGAGTTTTGAGAATCTTATTGTTTTTGTCTCCGTGGAAACGGGGAGAGTTGTTCTAAGAAGATGGTGACGCACGGCGTATGCACATTAGTCCTGCAGTGAAATGTAGCGCCCAGGTGAATGTGCATCATCATCACAGCTTTTTTTTAAAATTTTGCTGTTCCTGGTGACAACATTGTTGTCACTGCTATGCATTTTGTGCATTTCAAATTCTTATTAAACCGCAGAAAGCCAATATGCAACCTTACATAGATATTAACTGTTTTAACATTTGAGATCCAAAACTTTATGACTGAAAGTGATGAGGCACTGTGCATGTACAGAACAGCAGGTGGTGTTTCATAGATAAATTGAACTTCAAAATTACAAATGGTACACATGTTAAAAACATGCCATCCCATTTACAGTATGAAATGGTTGCTAATCAAATAATTTCATTAATTACTTCTCTTTAACTTAACGTAATTGCATGTAAATACTCCCCGGAAAAAGTTCAGGCTTAGGATTTTTATTACATCAAACCATGTATTTATTTCCACTAAGGTTCCTACAAGCTATAAATGATAATAAGTTCATGTTTCTGATTCCTGACTTTTAGCAGCTACTTTGGCCTGTTTGTCTCCTCTGGGAAGGGGAAACTCTATGCAAAGGTCATGTATCGGTTTCTCTGGGGATTAGTTGCACTCATTCACAATTTGATGGCACAAATTCCCTCATCCCCATCAATTTTATGTTTGACTAGTGGACACCCGTGCCTGGCTGAGGCCCCACCTGCAGTGGTTGCCCCCATAGACTTTAAACTGGTAATTTGGTGTCTGCTCATAGATGTAATTACACAGCTCACGTGTAGCCAAGTGTAGGAGTGGCACTTTTTTAAACACAGTATGCAGGTAGGAGACTATGGCCTGGTATACATTCCGCAGATAACGACAGGGTCTGTTTAAATGGATCTTTTTTAGTGTTTACTTTGGCTCAGGTAGATTCCCATTCATTTTCATTTTAGTTATAGTTATATGCAGTTGTTATTACTCAGTCTAGATTCCAAGACAATGTTGGTGTTTTATGTATAAAATATTCTAAATCTTAGTCCAATTAATAGAACAGCATGGGTTTCATTGTTCAAAAAGCTTAAAAACAATCAAATGCAGTTGTTTATGAATGTATTGCTTATTTCTTTATTTACAGCTGACAATATCTGGTACCGTGCAGTGGTCCTGGAGGGTGGTGAGAATGAGGTGAAAGTCATCTATGCAGATTTTGGCAACACTGAGATGGTGCCATTTTCCAGGATTTTGCCCATCCCCAAGCACCTGTTGCAGCTTCCTTTTCAGATCACTCGCTGCACTCTGACTGGTAGAAAAAATTAGTTCATACACCAGTGGTCTTCTGTTGGCCTAGGCGTATTTATGTTGATGGATGTCGCTCTTTCAAATTTCTTTTTAGGTAAGGAACACTTCCCAGTGGTGTGGCCAGTGGAATTACAGCACACTTTTCAAAGCCTGCTGTCAAAGGGTGTCCTTGCTTCCGTCGAGTCTTTTGATGGTTTTGCTAATGTGCTATCACTTTGTCTTGTCACCGAGACTGGCAGATTGCAACTCACTTCCCTAATCCTGGATGCTCTTCAGGAGCAGGCCAAGAGCAGCCAGGAGCAGGCCAAGAGCAGCCAGGAGCAGGCCAAGAGCAGCCAGTGTAGCCAGGAGCAGGCCAAGAGCAGCCAGGAGCAGGCCAAGAGCAGCCAGTGTAGCCAGGAGCAGGCCAAGAGCAGCCAGGAGCAGGCCAAGAGTAGCCAGTGTAGCCAGGAGCAGGCCAAGAGCAGCCAGGAGCAGGCCAAGAGCAGCCAGGAGCAGGCCAAGAGCAGCCAGTGTAGCCAGGAGCAGGCCAAGAGCAGCCAGGAGCAGGCCAAGGGGAGCCAGTGTAGCCAGGAGCAGGCCAAGAGTAGCCAGGAGCAGGCCAAGGGGAGCCAGTGTAGCCAGGAGCAGGCCAAGAGTAGCCAGGAGCAGGCCAAGAGCAGCCAGTGTAGCCAGGAGCAGGCCAAGAGTAGCCAGGAGCAGGCCAAGGGGAGCCAGTGTAGCCAGGAGCAGGCCAAGAGCAGCCAGTGTAGCCAGGAGCAGGCCAAGAGCAGCCAGTGTAGCCAGGAGCAGGCCAAGAGTAGCCAGGAGCAGGCCAAGAGCAGCCAGTGTAGCCAGGAGCAGGCCAAGAGCAGCCAGTGTAGCCAGGAGCAGGCCAAGAGCAGCCAGTGTAGCCAGGAGCAGGCCAAGAGTAGCCAGGAGCAGGCCAAGAGCAGCCAGGAGCAGGCCAAGAGTAGCCAGGAGCAGGCCAAGAGCAGCCAGGAGCAGGCCAAGAGCAGCCAGGAGCAGGCCAAGAGTAGCCAGGAGCAGGCCAAGAGTAGCCAGTGTAGCCAGGAGCAGGTCAAGAGTAGCCAGGAGCAGGCCAAGAGCAGCCAGAGCAGGCCAAGAGCAGCCAGTGTAGCCAGGAGCAGCCAAGAGCAGCCAGGTAGCCAGGAGCAGGCCAAGAGCAGCCAGTGTAGCCAGGAGCAGCCAAGAGCAGCCAGTGTAGCCAGGAGCAGCCAAGAGCAGCCAGGAGCAGGCCAAAGCTTATCTTTCCCCATTTAGCCAGATACGAGGGCAAACCAATGGCAGTGAAGCAGTTGTACCTCGCAGTCCACAGCCAATGTTGTCTATAACACAGAAGGGCCCAGAAGAGCCACCAACTAGCTCTTGCAAAACTGTAAGCAGCGAGCCAGGGGCAGGGAGACCCAAACTGGAGAAAAACACCACTGCAGCATCTGGCACCGGTTGGTAAATTTGACTTAGAAAACTTTATTATTGCTGACTTTTGCTGAATATACTGTACTTGTTTAACCAGATTTGAAAATGATTGATTGAACAACTGATGAATTACAGCAACAATGTTTTTTCTTCTTTCAGTCAACCAAATTTAGAAGATTGTTGAGCAAATGAAACCCTTTTTTATGACGAGTACCAAAACCTGTTCTAAAACCAGAATTTTTTTTCAGGAATTGGACGTTAATGTTACTTTTTTTTCCATGTTTGTACTTCAGATCTTCGGAGGCCGACCTGTTGCTGTGTGAGCCTAAAGAAACAGGTCAGTCTTTGAGGTGATATTCCACAAATCAAACAGCAAAAACGACCATTAACTCCCCCCTTTATTGAGTTGTTGGACAAATAAATACCCCCCACGAGGTGGAAATTGTCATTTATTTCAATGATTAGGGATTGAAACTTTTCCTCTTGCACAGATCGATCACCTGGAGCACCTGGCCCAGCTGCAGCTTTCTCTGATCAAGCAGTTGCTGCAACAGAATTAAGACAACTTTAAGCACCATCCTGTTGTGTTTGTTCTCTTTAATTTTAAATGTGGCCTCCAGGAGCAGCCACTCATCAGTTGATTTCTAGGGTTTATTTTGATGTTGTTTATCACTAATCATTTACTGCATTCCAGGTGTTTTTGAACCTGAGGTTGTAACCCCAGTCACATTGTTAGTTCACTATTACTGCAGGTTTCAGGAAAAAAGCAGCACAAGACCAAGAACATGTTACACAAGGCTGTAGTTGTTTGCACATGCGCTTGTAGAGCACATGCAGTGTTTCTGTTCAGTCCTACACATCTGTCCAGCTGGGATGTTCAAGCTGATCAAGTTATATGTAATGAACAAATTGTTTCTGTTATTACATAAGCATTTTTTGGACAAAACAAGTGTAACTGATTGTACCCCAGTGTCAATCTGAGATGAAAAGAAATAAAACAAATCTCCAGTCAAAAGTCATGGTGCACCATCTTAGATTTAATACAGTAATTAATAAACATATGGCTTTTCCTAACAAATATCCTGTTGCGTAATTGTGTTATTAATAATTAAATACAATTGATCACGTGTTGTGCTTTCGTCTTGAAATGAAGTCTGAAGCCTCAACTTCATCAAACCATTAAACACCTTCAAAGTCGTGTCTTTTGCGCGTGTGTGTGCTTCGTGTTCACGCGGATGCCCACAATAGTGACGTGTTAAGACGTGCGTGTAGATGGTCCTCATATTATTGACAACGCTAATAAACGATATAAAGAAGATTTTTACGCTAATCTTCGGACCAATGGGAGCCGAGTTAAATGTCCTTAGCCACGCCCCCATCTCATTATCCCTCGGCTTCTGCCTGCGCGGGTGAACAAATTAGAGCCTACCGGCGCAGGTACACCAGAGGAGGGCATGGTGAGGAGGTGGGGTCGCTGCTCGTGTCCTGCCCGGAGCAGGAAGCCTGACAGACGAGAGGAGAGAGGAGAGAGGAGAGGAGCCGGAGGCCAGGAGCGCTTTCCTGACCGCCTAACAGACTGGGAATACCGAGCGCAGGGTAAGGACCTCACACTTCCTAGTTAGCAGCTTTTTGCGTTTTCATTTTTATGTATCCACCGCGTGTGTGTCCTGGAACTGAAAAATAATTGGCAAAGATGTAACTTTGTTTGGGTTCAATCTTTTAGACGTGTTTCCTACCTTTTCTACCTTATATGGTCTTATTGTCTTATACAATGTGTGAGGGTCGCAACCTCTTCAGGTTTCCTTGACCTTTGGCACACTTGAGAATGACCTGGCAACACTTTTTGTGGCCTAACAAAAATATTTTTCTGAGTTAATTTCTTCAGCTAATTGAATGTGAAGCTGGAGAACTGCTGTTAAAAAGGATTATCTGATAATCAGATATTTGCGTCATTAGTTTATAGTTCCCTCCACCTGTGGAGGATGCAGAGGTGTGATGTCCAGCTCACCTCTGCAGCCAATTTTCACACCTTACACAAGATATGGTTTAGGATGAAACCATTTGTAATGGAAATGCATGTTTTTTGCAATTTCTGCTGAGTCCCTAAAAAAATAAAATAAAATGAAAATGCTGAGTGGCTATTGTAGAAGAGTCATCCTGAAATAACTGAAACTGTTACCACCACTTATCTTTTACAGTCCCAGATTTATTCTAAATTCCAACTGATGCCTCAACTTCACTGATATTTAAGTTATGTGTCAGTGCAGCGACAGCTTGTGTCTGAGAACCTTGTTGTAAAAAGTGAAAAAAATCCAAAAAGAAAAACAAGGAGCCTCAAGAATTCTTGTGAAGACGGAGGGACCGCTGGTGAGACAGGTGTGTGTTTGATACGCAGGCACGCATGCCGGCCTCTCGACCTCCGGGGCAGTAATGAAAACTGCCCCAGCGACGTACAGCATCAGCAGCTTCTGACAATGGTTATCAGCCCCTCTGCTGCCCGTCAGGGCTGCAGATCCGTATCAGACATGAGGCTCCTCTTAAATGGAGGCTGCATCCTGCACACAATTCTATCTCTGTCTCAGGAATACACACACAGGAGACACAAAGACGGAGGGTATTATGTCTAAGCCAGACTTAATCAAGCTTTATCTGCAGACTGATGGGGTTATTGATCGGATTAATCAGACCCACCTGATGTCATTACATTAAGACCTTCATTTAGATTTTACCGAGGAAAGATAAAAGCGTCACGGCTCACAGAATCATTTTGTTTTGGTCAAGAAATTGGATTTAGCAGTTGGATAGCTGCATTTCTATCTAACATTGGCAGTTCAGTGTAGAGAAAAGCCTTTGAATAGAGCCCCATACAGATCAAAACACTTCCTGACCACACACGAGTGTGAGTGGATGATACAATCTGCTTGTTATCTCTGTGAACCAGACAGAACCCTGAGTGTCAAGGCAGTGAAATGTCTGCGAGCGTAATCTTACCTGCTCACCACATCACTCATGGCTGATGGGGGTTTTTTTGGTCTATAATAGGAAACAAAGTTTTTGATTTTGCCTCTTCTTTGCTATTATTTGCCTCTGTGTATCTAAGAGTGTGCTTTATTCTTAACCACCTCAGGTTTGCCAACATGCACCCCCACATCCGCCTGTCCCTCCTCTCGGTGCTGGTGCTTCTCCAAGGTTAGTTGAATTATTATTGGTATTATTTCTTTTAAATTCCTCATTAAATCTCCGCTGGTATTCAAAGCATTCACATGAAGGGCTTCTCTTTTTGAATGCTTTACATAACCTTTTTAAGCTATTAGCTACCTAACAGAGTCTTATGTTGCTGCAGTCTAATCCCCGATTTAAATATTTTATGTCTTGTTTATTGTTAAACAAATTGATTTAATATGTAATTCAGTTATTGGTGACCTAATTACATGTGTATGTTTTTTTAAGATGCCTTTAATGAGGCTGTTGTTTTATCTCATCTAACCTTTCAATCATGAAGGTTCAGCTCTAATACCAAAAGTCACCAGAAGATCTTTTAAAAAAAAATCTATTTACCAGAAGATCTTTTTTTTTTTTATCATTGCAATAGACAGAATAGAATCATTGTATTGTCAGGGATGGAACTAAGTGTGGAGCGTTGGAGGTCTGTGCTGCACAGATTCCTGGTTGAGTCCTCTGGTCAACCTGAGGGTCTTTACGGGGGAAACTTTACTGGCTCAACTGTCACGTCACAGTGCTGAAGAATTCCCATGATCTTGTCCTCAAAGTGATTTCCTTCTTTCTAACCCTCAAACGCTGGCTGGTTCCAGGCAAGTCAAATTTTGCTTCAGTTTTATAGCATATCTTTAGCCTTTCTGCTCGACCCCAGTATATCGGCATGCGCCCCGGGGGAGAGGCGGGCTTTGTTGGGCGATATAATCTTTGAGTTGTTTTCAGAAATGACAGCTTCAGCACCATCTAAAGTATTTATTATTGGCCATTTTAAGACTTTGAACTTGAGCAAACCAGACTGTTTCACCTAGTCAAGACGCCCCCTGTTCCTCCTGCGCTGACAGCCAAGATAACATGTTGTCCTAACAATTTCATATGCATGTAATCAAGGACGGCCATCCCAGAAACAAAGAATCCCCTTGTTTCTGACGTTGGGGAGATGCTCCTTACCTCTCATGAACCTTGGTGGAATTAGAAATGGACCCAAACCCACAGTTTGTGTGCTCCTGGAAGTACATCACAGACAGTCCTGTTGTTCAGACCTGCGTGGCCCCCCCGCCATGATGAATCTCTTTAAAAACATTAACTTTCACTGTCAGAAGATCTTTGGGGCTTTTGGAAAAGGTCATATTGTCGGACACCTGGGTGGTGAGGCCTGTTGGCTGCAGGTGGTATTCCTCTTTAAAGTTCCCTGACTCATGCTGAGTAAATGCAGTGGCTTTGGTAGAAGACACTCTAAAGATTTTGGCGTCAGATTTTCTCCACAATAGCAATTTCTCCACCTCTGCCCATCGCTCCCTCTTAACAGCAACCAAGGTTAGTGCAGTCGTCCCAGCGCTCCTCTCCATGGTTTACCCCCCGGAAACTGCCACTCGTTCTGACCTCTCCTGCCCGCTTCATCTCCAGATCCCCCCTCCACTCAGCACATCACCCTCCTCACACAGCTTCACTGGCATCTGCTCCACTCCCACGTTGTCTTTCAAATCCTGCTCCTCACCTTCAAATCCCTTCATAATCTTGCCCCCTCCAAGCTCACAATCTCCTAAATACATACACACCCTTCCATACTCTCGGGGCATCCCCAGCCTCTTCACTTCTCCCGCCGGTTTGTCCACCATGGGACTAAGATTTAGACTTTGGTCTACACCCCAGCTCTGGAACGCTCTCCCCCAGGATATAGGAACTTTGGCATCTTTATAGCTGTTCAGACTGGCCTTTCTCACATGGTTTGACATTTTAGTTATATTGGTTCAATTATATTTCATCTACATTGTTTCTAGCTGGGACAGGCTCAGGCCTAAATCTGTCAAAACCCAAATTTGCTTCCTCGTTTTATGATGACCTATTTCCTCCTTTGAAGTGGATCTCTGACAGTCATAATGACAGGTGATGAAGCACCTAAAGTGTGTTGTTACACGCTTCTGGTGTGTAAGATGGTGAAGCAAAAATACCCATATAAAAAATAGGTTAATAAATGAGAGGCCGAATGAGAAGCCAGACCCATTCTGACTCCACATTTGACCTCCTGCACGTGATAATAGAGTGTCCAAAGCTAATGTGAGTGGACAAGCGGGGACAACCATTCATTCACTCACTCTATTCCCTGAAAGACGCTGCTCCATTCAGACACAGCGGCGAGAAAGCCGCACGAATATGTCATGTTCTCCAAACACCACACGCTATGGGCAACATCCAGGGACTTTACAGCGATGAAAGATGACTCAATAATCGCACAGCTCCTCTGATCATTGCCAAAGGTAATTGACAGCCGGTTGCCATCAACCTGACTGTAATCCTCCAGGCAGTCTGCCTCCTATTGATTTAGCGCCTGGAAAGGAGCCACACCGGGGGATGAGTTATGGTGACATCTTGATGTGCAAAACAAGATTGAATGTCCGAAGCACAAAAGCTGCCACGTGGTTCCATTAATCAGGGACAGAGCTGTGTGAATATAGGCACAGAATTCATATGCTGCTCAGATTCTCAGATCTTTAGGTAAGCCTTTGGAGACAAGCGGTTTACTTGCCAAAGCACATTGTCTTCTGGGGGTATTAAAGTCAACAAAGAGGGAATATTTTACAAAATTAAAGAACAATGGGCTCAGATTTGACTGGCGTTTCCCCTCTCAGTCCAGCAAGGCCGCTGCCTGCAGGAGATCCATACCAGCCATGAGAACATTATGAAGATCAACGCTGCAGGAGAAAGTGAGTTTACCCTCACTGCTTTCTTTATAATAGCTTTATATTGTACATGTGTGTCTTATAAACCTGCTGGGAAGGAAAAAGAAGTGATTTAAGGATTGATTCAAGTGGAAAGAGCCAAATCATTAATCCATTGTGTGTGGGTGGTCCTGTTATCAAGTGGATCAAACATTAAAAGCTAAATAATGAGTGACAGACAGACGGGTAACAGTTCAATCTTCTGTCTTTAATGGCCTCTGTTAAGTTTAGTTGCACATTCTGACATGACAGCAGCACCGCTGGTTATTTTTGCAAGTCCAAACACGCTTGGAAGAGCGCGTTCTTAGCTTGGTAATGATTTGTGCACCTGGGAGAGAGAAAATTGAAGCCTGGCATGCTAGGCTGTTTTTTCTCCTGGTTTCATCTGCAAAGCCCGTTTGATCACTCTTAATCCCGCAGTGTTTCCCTTTTAAAAGTCATGCAGTGCTCAGCAGCCATGGACATCCTCTTCCTCATGGATGGGTCCTACAGCGTGGGGAAGGGCAGCTTCGAGAGGTCCAAACACTACGCCATAAAGCTCTGTCAGGCTCTGGACATCGGACCAGACAAGGTTGGCGTGTCTGTCTTTTTCTGTAATTCCTCTCATCAAAGTCAGCCGCTAATGTGGCTCCATCCTCGTTCAGGTGCGAGTCGGGCTGATTCAGTTTGGCTCGGCTCCTCGGCTGGAGTTCTCGCTGGACCTGCACAACACGAAACAAGAGCTGACGAGACACATGAAGAAGATCTCTTACAGGTTTGGTTCTCTCAGCAGACCCATTTTTGAGGAGTCCTTCCACAGAAGTTATCATCATTTTGACCTTATACCACTGGTGCAGCAGCATTAGATGGAATTAATGTCATTTGAAACCTCTAGAGCTGTTAAAATGATGAAGTGTGCTAAAAACACGGGCAGTTTCCTTCTGGGTGAAAAGGGCAAATATAGTTGAAAGCAAAGCAATTAGCTAAAGCTTAAGAGAATATGTCATTACAGGCTCCAACCTAGGGGGTTTTGTCAAACGCCTGCACGTTTAAAGACTAAGAAAAAGCGAATGCTGAGGAAGAAAACCAATTAGTTTCAGATTAGAGAGGTACCCCACAGGTGCTGCTCACTGGGTATTCCATTTCCTGGAGTCTATGAACTGATCCAGAGGAAGGTAATTTGCCCGGCCAGACTGTGAATTCCAAAAGTCCTACTCTGGCTACGGTGTTTGTGTCTTCTATGTCATTTTCTGCTGGCAGCTCTTGAATTGGTCACAGGGGGGGAAATGAAATGGTGCAGATATCAGTGGAAAATCTTTGCATGCGTGTTGGAGAGAGACTGGAAAAGGGAATCAGGATTGATCAGTTGTGCTTCAGTTCGAGTCCTTCGGGCAGGCAGTGTACGCACGCACGTGCGCTCCTAACGACCAAATGAGTCTCCTGTTGTCGCTGACATTTATGGGTTAATGATATTTCTTGCCTTCTCTGAAGTGATGAAACCTATCAGTCTTTTTCCACACACACATTTCACAGTCAAAGCAGAGCTAATTTTTGAATTTCTACGGCAGAGATAAGCAGTGCAGGGCTCCCTCCCAGGCTTTTGTAATGCAGCTCATGCGTCCTCTCCCAGATTTTAAGAAATATCCTGTCCTATCTTGAACTCCCAGAGGAGGCAGCACCCAGACGGGCCTCGCCCTGAAGTACGTCCTGAGGAAGGGTTTACCAGGAGGCCGCAACTCCAGCGACGTGGCCCGGGTTGTCATTGTTCTGTCGGATGGAAAGTCCCAGGGCAACGCAATGCAGGCAGCAGCGCAGCTCAAAGAGGCGGGTGTGGTCCTGTTTGCTGTGGGCCTTCGTTACCCCAGGTATGTTGTGTGTTTGGAAAATAGTGATCACTCACTGTAATAGCACAAAACAGTCCAGCGGATAGACCAAAGAACCTTTGGTTTTGCAGGTGGGAGGAGCTGCACGCTTTGGCCAGCGAGCCTGTGGAAAACCACGTTTTCTTTGCCGAGCATTTCTATGATGCTGTCAACGGCCTGTACACCACCCTGTCCACCTTCGCTGTCTGCAGCGCCATACCTCAAGGTCAGTGGGTCAATCCCACACAAGACGGGCATCTTTGTCATCCCGCTGCGCTCAGATTGAAATGTTTCTGGCACACGTAGTCAGAGTCACGGGGGGGGAGTTCTGTGTGGTGTCCATATTCAAGCGTCCAGTATACCAGTGATGGCGGACTGACTGGTGAAACAATCAGCCCTGGAGCTCATCCTAAAAAGTTACCACTCAAGATTGAAATGAGTAAAAGGTTCTGATTCATTGGTTTTCAATTTACTCTTCCTCATCTCTTCCAATTGAAATACCCCTCTGGTAAAAAATGTCATTTTCTAGAATATAACTTAAATCACACCCTGAAAATGAGGTAAAGCTACAAATCCAGGTAGAGTTAGACCTTTGTTAGAGGGCATGTAGGGTTTCTTTTCCCCTAAAACTATAAACATATGGACATAAACAGGTTTTATCCATGTCTGTAGGTGATTCATTAACAATTTTACTGTTGGATATGAGGAATCAAAAAAGATGATTGTTTCTTCTTTTCTATTGATCTCCACCATTTCCTGTTCTCCAGGCTGCCATGTGAATTCCTTTCCCTGTGAGAGGAAGACACTGGAGACAGTAAAAGAGCTCCTGGGGAATTTCATGTGCTGGAAAGGATCCAAGGGTTATTCCCCTTACACGGCTCTCTGCCCACACTACAGGCAAGTGGCTTTGGTTTTTTTTTTTTCTTTGAATGATGATGAAAAGCCTGGCTGGGTTTATCAGCGATA
This sequence comes from Takifugu flavidus, assembly GCF_003711565.1. NCBI lineage: Eukaryota > Metazoa > Chordata > Actinopteri > Tetraodontiformes > Tetraodontidae > Takifugu > Takifugu flavidus. The sequence continues at coordinate 15,335,021 of NC_079520.1, forward strand.
AAACCACCACATAGTTTTGCCTCAGACAGTTTCCCAAAGGAGGCTGGTACCAGAGCGGGCTGGGGAGGTAATATGCACTCAATTGTTTGTGCTCAATGAGCCACAAGACGGCGGATTTGTGGCGAGGTCCCGGCATTGATGTGCTCCATCAGGGTTGAACAGCACAGTGTAAAATGAGATTGCCTTTGCCCAAATTAATTTAACAGTGCAGTGCAGCCTTTTGGCCAACTGCAAGAACTCCTGATCCATCTGCGTAACTGTCACCGCTTTTTGTACCTTATTGGATTTTAACTCCTCTCCATCAGGGTGGAGGGGAAGAAGGTCCGCGTATGTAGCCACAGTTTGTGACTGGAGCGCTTTACTGATCAAAATACACACTTCTGATTTGCTTTGAAACTGAACTGAGGTGAATTTCGGTACCATCCACATACGTGACTGTGTCCAGGTACAACAAGGTGTACAAGAGGCACCAGACGGTCTGCCACAGGACCATCTGTCCAGGTAAGAGTTGGGGGAATTCTTTGTCTCTGGTTTTGTGGCGTGTGCCAGCGGCCTCAGTCTCTCACCTGTGCTGCAGATCCCTGTGATTCTCAACCCTGTCTGAATGGGGGAACGTGTGTATCTGAAGGTTCTGAGGGCTACCGCTGTGTCTGCCCACCTGGCTACGGAGGGGACCCACACTGTGGTCAGTTGACGTCACATCACGTGTATTTTCAGAGGAATGATGCAGAGAATAACCCCAGTCTGCCCCTTTAACCCCGACAGCTCCGGCGTTGTCGCTCGACTGCTCTGTGGACTTGCTTTTCCTGGTGGAAGGATCTTCCACGATTACATTGGAAGGCTTCCTCCGCCTCAAGTCCTTCTTAAAACGCTTCCTGCAGACTGTGATTGGGTCCAACAGTCCCAGTAAAGTCGGCCTGGCGGTGTTCGGCCGTGACACCAGAGTCGAGGCCCAGGTGGGCCGATTCAAAGGGGACACACAGAGTCTCCTTAAAGCTGTGGAGGCTCTTCAACAGGTTGGCGGTGAAACCAGGACAGGCCAGGCCCTTCGCTACGTCACACGTCATGGATTTATCAGCACGCCGGTCTACGCTGACGTCTCAGACGATCTCCCCCGTGTTGTGGTGTTAATGACATCCACGCCTGCCATGGACGAGGTTGTGGAGGCTTCCAGATACGCCCGGGACCGAGAGATCTTCCTAATAGGGATGGGGCCACACTACCTAAAGAGCCAGCTAAATAATATCACAGGAAATCCCCAAAGGACCATCACCTACTCTTCACCTGAGTTTGGAATCAAGATTCCAGAGCTTAAGGCGAAAATCTGCAGTGTGGATACACAAGGTACATTGGAGTAGAAAAAGCATTGTGTTGGTTTTAAATCCAAAGAATGCATTTATTTCCTCATAAAACATCCCATTTCATCGAGGAATCTTTTTCCACCAAGCCGCCGCATCCACGTGTTTGCTGGCGCTTTGGCGCCACCTTTTGGCATCATGGTGCATTTGACCTGTTTGACGCACAGACGGTACTCAACCGCTTCAAGGAAGAGGAACTTTTATTGTTATTACACAATTGTACCACTGAATTTCTGAGCTGTCGCTGGGGTTGGAACCCGCAACCTTCTCGCACAATAGTGCCAACCACAAATCAGTTATTCGCTGCATGTCTAGATTAAGATGTCTAATCTATACTATTTATATTCTATATTCATTTCTAAAAACCAAACTCTCCTGCTTTTAAAAAAATAAGATTATGAAATTTTTCAGGTCAAAAGTATCCATTATTATAGGAGGGACTGTCTAATAAATACAAAAGTCTTCTGGCTGACACATATTCTAATTCATATCTTAAACGTCTCTAGGCTGTCTGGGCCAGGCCTTGGATCTGGTGTTTGCCCTGGACGCCTCTGATGGTGTCGGCCGGGACAACTTCCTCGCCCTGCAGGAATTTGTGCGCAGCCTCAGCGTACAGTTTGACGTGAACCGCGACGTGGCTCAGCTTGGGCTCGTGGCCTACAGCCGGAGGGCCACCACCGTCTTTAACCTGGACAGCCATGACAGCGGCTCCGCCGTCCTCACGGCCATAGGCGAAGCCAACTTCATGGGTGGAGTGGCCTCAACTGGGGCAGCCTTGCTCCATATCCACTCCAACGTCCTGACAGTGAATAAAGGAGCACGTCCGGGGGTCAACAAAGCCGTGGTGGTGGTGACGGACGGCTCCGGTGGCGCTGACGCAGTAGTTCCAGCTCAGAAGATAAGAGACAACGGAGTGTCGGTATTTGTGGTCGGAATTGGAGATATGCAGAGAGAAAAGCTGCTGCAGATCGCTGGTTCAGAGGAACACTTGATTTTGGTGCCTTCTTACGAAGACCTCAAGTATTTTGAAGACGTGCTGGTGCAGATGTTGTGTTCAGGTGAATACACAAACATCTGTTTTCAAACCTGTCAGGACAGCTTGTCTTCTTCTTCTTAAGTCACAGTGCTGCAAAACGTATCCAAAACACAGAAGAAGAGCAAAACCTTTCCCAAATATTCATATTTTATTAACACAATACCTGAAGAAATGTAAAAAATGCATCAGAATGAGTAAGATGTCGCTGATAAACCGAAGAAAAGCTTTATAAAGCATATTTCCCCCTTCCTTCAGAGGCGAAGATGGAAGTAAATCTGTGCAAACCCAACCCATGCATGCATGACGGCGTCTGCACGCTGTCTGGAGGGAGCTTCCACTGCCAGTGCCGAGGCTACGAAGGACCACACTGTGAAACAAGTCAGTGGTCCATGGCACAACACTGCTCGTTCACGCTTTTTCATGTACAAATAAGCCCTGATGGGTTCCCCCCTCCCTTTTTTTTGTCTGCAGGAAGCAGCAGGCCCTCATCGCGAGGAGATCGCCCGAAGCCCTCCGGTCTCAGAAAGAAGAGCCGGCAGAAGAAAAGCCAGCAGGAGCTCCTGCACCTCTTCAAACTGCAGCGTAGGAGACACGCAGCCTGACAGCACCATGAACTCACTTCCTACACAGGCAGAGTTGAGGACTCCTGCAGGTACAGGGTGCTGAGAGGGAACGGATGAAGTTACAGCCTCTGAACAAGTGCCTTTAGACTGATGTTATTCCGCTTCAGTGTTTGTGTTCTGAACTGCTCTGTCCACTGTCCACTCAATATAGTTCAGTTCACACATGTAAAGTTTCATAGATAATTCTAACGTTCTGGTTTTTTTAAATGTCTTTCTTGTTTTAAATGTTAACAAGCCCTCTACAACAGGAACCTATTTGTGCCAAAAGAATCTATTTTTTACAGTACATCTATATTTAATCATTTCATCGAGTTGTTTTTCTCCTGACTTATAGGTCCATTTTTAGCATTTGTATATACTGTATTATTGAAGGGAGGGCTGGAAACATTTGGAGTTTTAAGAAGGAGCAAAAAAAATAAAGGAATCAATGAAACAAATTCCATATGGCCTGCTAAACTTTTGCAGATGCTAACATGTCCAGGCTGCTCCTTTGAATGTTACTGTTTAAGGTGTTGGCTCTTATGAGACATCGGATTTTTTGAGCGACCATCTGGGTTCACGTGCAGCATGCAGAGCGAAAATAAGGCATTTTTTGCAAATAAATGATCCCTGAGGCGATATTGTCAGTACATATTTATTTGAATAAAAAGTGCATTTTTAGCTAGCAATACAAGCCAAAAGGCTGAAAATGGTGTAAATATATTTACATCTTGGCTACCAGCATATATGGACCAAGCTACAAGACTGAAGTGGTTTTAAATGTTTGGCTGTCTGGAATGTCATTTTGGACGGGCCAACATACGACTACATGTGTTTTCCTGTGTTAGCAGTATAAACATACTACCACAGTCAGTATAGCTCTTTTTCCAGTGGTATTTGGGAAGCATTGTACACATCTGATTGGTTCTTTTATCATACAGAGGTTCTGATGAAGATGGCTTGGATGATGACTGTTGATTTTCGTGCTCTTGGGGGAACAGATTCACTTCTAAGTGGTGGATTTCTTCTCCCACTCCTGTTGACACAGCAGAGGATCAAATCTATAGAACCGAGGCGTGTGAAAAACTGGTGTTGGGGCCAAACGTGTCTGGTCTCACCTTCGCCTTCTGCAGCACTTTTCCTTTGGTGGCCGTGATGGAGGCGGGTCTGGGTTTCAGCACAGATACAGAATTGATGGGAGAGGCTGCGTCTGTGCTGCTGTAACTGTTTAATGGTTGGGATGTTGCTGCTGCTGCTGTTGTTGCTGTTGTTGAAGATGGCGATGGTGTCTGGGAAGCGGAGGAAGCTGCTGCTCTACTCTAAAGTGGCAGAGATGTGGTTAAGAAGCAGCTCCAGCTGAGGAACGAGCCGGCGTTTGATGACAGACGTGGCACTAACCGTGAGTGACTCCTGCAGGCTGCTGTCTAGTGTGGTTCCCAACGTGAAAGGCCCAGACTCCACCTTCTTCAGGCTCTCCTTTACCTCCATGAGCCGGAGTTCCACCTCCACCCTTCGGTGTTCTGCCTCCCGACACTCCTCCTCCTTCTGTTTCGAACGAGCCTCCAGCGAGGCCTGCTGCTGGGGATCTGGGGACAACGGAGAGTCATCAGTTACACAGATCAACGAGGGATCGACGTGTACCGGGTGACGGGGTTGTACCGTGGCAACTGCCGAGCTCCTCCTTGATTTCCCTCTTTTCCCTCTTCAGGTTCGCCAGACTGGCCCGCACCTCCTCCCTCTCCTTTTCCAGGCGGTCACGCTCGTCGAGGTAGCGCCGCAGGTCCGCCTCTGTGCGGTTCTTGCCTAGTTTGCCTTCCACTGCACTGGGAGACCCTAGGAATATTGTTATTGTGTCATTTATAAGCTCGATCACATGCGTATATAAACATCTTTACAGTCCATCTCTGCCTGTCCACCCAAATTCTGGGTAGAATGTTTATTTGATCATTCAAGTAAAAGATTTCTTATCCAAAACCAGAAGCGATGTCACGCCACGTTTTTCTAGTGTAGTAGTGGTGAATTCCGCTAGAGGGAGCTGTTGCTGGTCAGCTCCACTGACATCCTCACCTACTGTATGGGCCTTGGGTCGCAGTGGTTGGGGACTCTGAGGGAACCCGGCAGCAGTGTGAAGGCCTCTGTGGACCTGCACCCCTGACGAGCTGAAGGCCTGTGGGATTCCCAGGCTGGATTTCTTAGGGGTCTCCTGACTTTGGGAGGAGGTCTTGAGTGGCTGCGCCTGGGCCTGGGGAGGCGTCGGTGTCTGGGGTTGCTCTTGTTCTGGCTTGTTGGTTGAGCTTGTCTTGTTTAAAACAGACGCTGAGTCAAGCTGAACAGGGTCAGATGGAATGATCTGGAATGGATTTTAGGGTAAAAGATGTCACAAAAGGTAAACATTTCCAATGTGGTGCCATATTGTAACACGCATGTTTACCTCTTTGATCTCAGCTGAAGGTTCCTCCACCTCCTCTGCTGAAACCTGCGCACAAGTGTCGTGTTTGAGGGTGGGGCTTTTATGCCCACAGGATGTGTGGAGGAAGGATCTGACAGGGAGCAAGTCCAGGTAAACCCTGTTTCCATCGGTTGGCGGTTCTGTTCCCAAAGGGTCCTCCGAATCCTCTGGACATGCGTCATTCTGTTCCTGCAGATTACTGTCTGCCAGGCTGCTCTCTTCAGTATCCTGGAGGACACAGAAGAAAGAAATTAAGAGATACAAGTAGCCAGATGAATAACGTCAAAATAAAAACTTTAAAAAAAAGATCCATGAGCAGATTTAATCCAATCTAAAATATATATGTATGTTTATTTCATTAGTCAAACCTTGATTTATGAATGTCAACTTGTCTTTTAATTATTTATTTATCAGTTCTGCTGTGATGATTATTCTCACAACAGAGAGACTATGAATAATTTCACAAATGATTAAAACATTGCAAATATTATTCAGACACTACTTGAAAAGCCTCAAAGGGAACAATCTGGTCCAGTTTAAAGGTTCTGCTGGTCAGGTTTGCAAAGTACCCAGGGGTAGATCTTCAGAGCAACGCAATTGAAATTAAAACTGAATCTCTGCAGCTTTAGATCCAAAAGAAGATCTTTTCAACCTGGTTCTTGTCCTTTAAGGAGAAGCACAAGAGATGAAGCCTCGCCTGAGGACTTGGACAGTAGATCCTCTCCTTGGCTGATAACGTTGCACATGTTGCACTGGGCTGACTGCATTTTTAACATCTTTCGTTCTTTGTAATGTTAATCTGAAGTTCATCAACAGATTGTGAGAGTTACATTAATTGCTGCAATCCTAAAAAAGAGTAAGGGAAAAGATGCAAAGGTTGATCGTGTCGTGAGCCTGACCACCACTAATAGGCGTCCTGAATGGCGGTGCTGGAGGTCAGCAAGGTGGCAGGTTGGGGTGGTACGGAGAGCTGGGGGACACTTGCTAACTGCTGACACTTGTGGCGCCATTGGAGTGTCTAAATGCCAGAACAAACCTCTGGGTCGGCAGTAAACGCCACGTCATCGTACAGCTCATCGGTGTTGTGAGGATTGGAGGGCAGCGTGTCAATGTAGGTGTTCGGCTCCGAGTACCTCCTCTGCATCAGACTGCAAAGACACAGATGAGCACAGAAATTTCCCCCGTTGTAAATATTCTGCCACACAGCAGCCAGATGTGCATGAAAGAGAGCTCACTATAGGGACGTCCTGGCAGCGTTGACGATGGTGGAGATCCTCTCGGCGTTGACGTAGTCGTACGTGAGGTCCTCGGGGTCCGTCTTGCTCCCAGTCTGTGACAGCAAGAGGCCCAGCCAGTGACCCATTTCTGCAGATGTCTTGGCCTGAGAGACGGGAGCAACAGACGTATCTGCTCAGGTCATTTCTCCACGATTATTGATGGTTAACGCCACACAATCCTATAACACATACTGAACTGCATCGCTGCTGTGCTTATAAAAAGAAATTCTATCGACTATTTTTATGTGCAGTGCAGCATGGTGGTACAAACACACACACACACACACACACACACACGTAACCCTGTGCTAACATAAATCATGCAGACTGATGAAAGTGATTTGCAGAGGAGGATGAGATGGGATTACACATTCCCATAAGTAGCTGTCAGACCGTCTGCGGTAAACAGCAGCTCAGGAAAAGCAACACGGCGTCACACCAGATTCAAACCGTTGGTGGAAACTGAGCTAAATAACTGTAATTGCACCCAGCATATGCGGGCTAGCCACACAACCACAAACATTGGCAGCGGGGCAGCAGGAAACGTCGGCGGTTGTCTACCTCGAGGGTGGCCACCTGCGTGCCATCCATGTCTATCCTGAAGGAGTACAGGTGCTCCGGGCTGGGGTCGGCCAAAATATTGCATCTCTCCAGGGTCACGGCCGGCTGGCTCACTTTGTTCTTGCCCTTGTCCTGGTAAATCCACAGCTGCCCGTTCTTTATCAGACACCAACAGGTACGCCACTGGCTGTTTACCAGGACGTTGAGGTAGCCTGAGGAAACAGGAGGTGATTTAAGACAACTAATTATTGTAATTGCGTGGCCAAAATGTCATGAATTTTATCGAACAGAGCAACAAGCACAGAAACTCAAAGACGGATATTCACAGTAACAACTCGGGAGAGAACATTACATTTGCATTCAGAGTTTAGTCTTCTAGCAGACCTTTTTGTCCAGAGTGCCTCGAGGTGAGAGACACAATCAAGCCGCCAAGCAATTGAGACCTATGTGACTAAACGACAACCTTACAGTCCTAAACTAGCGGTTATGAGTGCAGCTAGCAGCTAAGAGTGCAGAGGGAGTGAAGAGGGATATAAACAGGAGGTGAAACGAGACAGGGTGAGAAAAATGAGTGCTGTTAGGAGAGCAGGGGCTTCTGGGAAGAGCTGTGTCTTCAAGAGCTGCTTAAAGGAAGAGAGGGCTGCCCCTGCTGACAGAGCTGGGGAGTAGTCAGTGTGGGAGACCACCATGCCTTGTTCCAGCAGCTGGGGGGCATGCTGGGGTCGGAACGGCCCGATTGATTCTGATCTGGGGGAGAGAGGCTACATGATCAATAAAACTTCAGTTGATCATCAATCATGACTCCAAGATTTCAAACAGCCTTGTTAGGAGCAAGAGGCAAGGTGTTATTTTTGATGTCTGTTAATGTCATGAATGACTGTTGGCTCAGTTTTAGCAAGGTTAGGTTGGAGGTGGCGGTCCTGCATCATGCAGATGTGTCCCAAAGACAGTGGGAGATCTTATCCTGACTGAAAGAAGATATAACAGGTAACCAACACCTTAAATATAATGCTTTATTCCTGGCCCAATTATCCTGTGTGTGTGTGTGTGTACATTTTTTGGGAAGTCAGGAACCTCAAAGGGCTGTTTGAGGGCTAAGACATCGTTAGGTTAGTTAGGGTTAGGGTTGGGGTTAGTTCGGATTGTTATGATTAGGGTTAAGATCTGGGGGAAATGTGTGCCTGTGAAAGTCCTTCCAAAGATAGAGATACAAGGATGCTTGAGTGGGTTCAGTGGGTGTCACTGCTAATTGGCAGCGAATGACACAGATCTCACTTAAATGTATAATATCTTAAAGCATCTTAACAGTCTAAATATTGTCCCCTAATCTTACCCACCAATTGGAGAGACCATAGTTAGCTGCTGGTTACTGATCGAGGACAACTGTACAGACAGACAGCCCTTTCCGAAGCGGCTCGCACGAACACCTTGATGACGGAGAATCCGTGCCCTCAAACGACACGCGTGCACGTGATCACTCACCTGAGGTGTCCACGCATTTCTCTGGGTTTTCTAACGAGGACGACTTCTTCTTCCCGAGGTTCATGAGGTTGCTCAGCATTAAACCCGGACCGTATTTTTTCTTCACTGTGGAGGAAGTCAAGGCACGGTCAGATCGCCGTGGCAACAACTGAGCTCGCGCAGCATTTTGTAACTAAATGATTCACCGTCTTTGCTGTCAGACGTTTCAGCGTGACTGTCGGTGCTGCTGCCGCTCTCTGACGCCACCGAGTGCCTCTCGCTCAGCTCTCCCTGGACGTTCACAACAACAGAAGTATAAGTGGCGTCCTATCGGTTCAGACAACGCACGGAAATGTTCCGAATAAGCACACCTTTGTGCAAATGAGCCTCGGGGAGTCAAACCCAGAGAGCTGGGGGTCACAGTTTTCTGCTGGCTTCGGACTGATCTCCTGAATTACCTGATGAAGATACGATTGAGTGTTTCGTCACAATTTAACATTGAACACAATTCGCACAAAACATCTCCGTGACCTCAGCCAGTGAGTTTGAAGGATTACCCTGAGCCACTGCTCCGTTTGCTCCTTGCTCTGTAGCGCCAGCACGATGGCCTCTGCCCCCACTGGAATGATCTTCAGTTTGTGCTCTTTCCTCTTCAGCTGTTTCTCCTTGTGGACAACGATGCAGCCCAGCAGACTCACGTCCAGCAGCGGCGTCTGCTCCTTGGAGCTCTTGTAACACTGTGGGAGGCAAAGTGACGGCATCAGCTTTACAGTTCTTTTTCCCCTCTTAGCTCCAGTCTTTTGACAGAAAGAAAGTAATTGAGGGCAAAGTTCTCTTTGGATGATAATCAAAGTATGACAGAAGGAATGTGTGAGAGGAAATGTGCAACAATCTCTTTTTTTAGGCCCAAAGCCGAGGTTCTGCACCCACCAGCAGCCGGTGGTCCTTGATGACGCAGAGCTGCTTGGCCCACTGGCCCAACCACTTCTTCCTCCACAGGAAGGCGCAGATGCGAGCGTCCTTCATCAGCTCAATGGAGGCTTCTGCCGACGGCCACTGGTGCTGCGTCGATGGCGACTTTCCTCTGGTCACTTCCTCCTCGTCATATGACTCGTAGGAACTGCTGACTGCCTCCCCGTCATCTGAAGAAGCAAGATTCAGAAAAGCGTTGCCGTCTCTGACTCTACTTCCTTGCAATTCAGCCACGAAAGGTGTGATGACGATGGTGTTAGCGTCAGTTAGCGTCAGCATGCACGATGACTGGGTGCTGATGGCGGCGAATGCCTCGACACTGAAGCACGGCCATGTGAACATACTGATTCAATGACATCTACCCCTGCTAATAACAGCATAGACCGCACTGTCAGAGTGCTGCACTCGCATCCGGGACCCTGAGAGGAGGCCCAAAGAGTACAGAGCTAAACAAAACCAAGGAGAGGAAAAACAGAAATAAAGAGAAAGCTTGGAAAGTTTCAGAAAGGAGATTAAAATAGAGAGTGTCAGTGTGTGTGTGTGTGTGTGTGTGTGTGTGTGGGGGGGGGGGGTTCTTCCTCATATATGTATGAATTTGCACACTGTAATCAAGCATTTGGTGATCATCCTGCTTACTCTGAAAGTGAGTGTTGGGTTGTGTCTAGCGTGGGCGACAGTTGGGAGGGATTCTGCTTCTTACCGTTGAACGTTTCCCCGTAAGGTTGAGCCTCCTCATAGTAACTCTCTGAAGCATCGATACAGGCTGGGACAGGAGCTGCGGGGAGGGGGAGTGGCTCATGGCCCACCAGCCCCTGAGGGAGGACAAGGACAGGAGGGAATGTTAGATAGTGGAGGGGGTCCACGTGTAAAGGTTGAGAAGCATCTGATGGGCATGCCAAGCACCTACAGTGGCTGTAGGGGAACAAAAAGTATTCTTTCAACTGTCAGCTAGAATTTACTGTTCAGAGGCTCATCGTTGGTAACATAATTAGAGCTAAGCGCTGGGATTAAAAACGTAGACATTCATGTCTGTTTGTCCAGTTTGAGCTGCTGTAGAAATGTGGCAGAACAACATATGAGAAACCATAGTTGAAAAAGTCAAAGTCATTCTTCTGCAGTGAAAGTAAAACCAAGATTTTTTTCCCCCAGAAGTGAGAGAATTTATTTATGTTTAGGATCTAAATGGCGGCGAACACGTCTGGCCCTCCCTCAGACTGAAGCTAATTTGTCTGTCGGGCCAGATGTACGTCGGGAATTCCTCCAGTCACCGATGCTCGTCTGAGTGGCTGACATGTGCGCCCGCTATCAAGGGAGAGCGTATCTGTGTGTGAGCGTGGAAGAAAGTGAGGCTGCACAAGTATTTGAATGTTTATGTATGTGTGTGTGGGCCTCGTGGTTTTCCTGAAATCCATCAGCAGTCTGGCTTTACTTCTGCCTTTTTTACTCCTCTCCTGTGTGGCACAGGCTGTCTGTGGCTGCCCCGTCTCATACAGCACGGAGGGACCAGACTCTCTGACTTTGGCCTAACTTTTATGATCTCTAAAGATCTGCTGCACCATCTACAGATCTGGTCTACACTCTGAAATCACCCACAGTGCACTAACTGGGGACTTTCCATTGCTCTACCCAATTCAGTGCACTCAGTATATTTCATAATGCATTAACAGAAACTTATAACCGATCAGGCCCACAAGATACCACGATGGTCGCCCAATTGTTCCCAGCAGGTATGCTGAAAAGGTTTTTATTAATTCCGCTTTACTTCCGGGTCATGCAGCCCACTGACTTTGTGCAGTACTAACTGAATGGACGCCACACAACCAATATTATTAGAGGGACTTGCTGGAAATAATGGATACATTTAGACACACACTGACCACATATTATATCCCGAATAGCATTAAATTCTCTGATATTTTCAGGTTGGGTGTTAATTCAATTAAGATTGTACAGGGACAACGATTCATTATTCAGCTGAAAGTTTCAGTATAATAGAAAATAATACAACAATTCTTCTTCTTCTATGTATACACAACCACTGCTTCCTTACCAAGCAATATATCCCATCATCCTTTCTGGTCACGCATGAAAAGTCAGACATGATGATAATTATTAATGAATAATGAAGTTAATTATTACAGACAAAGTGGTCTTTCAACAAACAGCTAGTGGGTGTCTTCAATATATTAATCACTAATAAAATTTACAGTGACTGACAGCGATCAGTAACCATTATAAGAGACAACGACAACGGAAGTCGCTCAGGCGAGATCACACTCCTCTGGGCAAAGAAGCAGAAGGTTCTTGGTTCAAGCCCAGGTATAGACAAAAAATAAAAGGTTTTCCGGTATCCTTGAGCAAGCTGCTGGATCCCCTGACTGCATGCAGAAAGGGATAAAACAGTCAAGGAAATGAAATGTTTAAATCATGCCCATGAGTGTCTAAGTGCAGTAAATAACACACACACTTGCACACAGTGCAAGAGATGATTCCCCTAATCTCACCTGGTGATGCCTGATAAGACTGGTTTTGTCTGCACAGTAGAACTTAGACAACCATCTTTCCAGTGGAGAGAAGGACGTTATTAAGGGACAGATGAAAAGGAGCATTCTGGACAAGCTGATCCCATCAAGGAATTGCTCATTCTTTTTCTCATTCGACACAAAAGTGCTGTGAGGACACAGCTCATGCTGTATATTCACAATATTTATTGAACTTCGTGACGCCCCACTTTATATAGAACAAAAAATTCATTTCTTCTGTCTTAGGTTTCCTCCCACCAGTTAAATGAACTGTCTGTAGTCCTCCATTTCACTGCCTTCTCCCCCCAAGGCTGTCACATTCTCTGCAAGATCAGAGAATTCCCAAAGACAAGCCATAAGCAGAAGAGCTCCATTTATCATGCAAAGAGAGCTGGAGGGAGGCTGGTTCTGTGCAGAAGTATGAGCTTTCACAGAGTTCAACATCTTGAAGTAAGTCAAAAGATCAGAGTTTGTTTTTTTTAAGGGTGGAGATGAGTCGGCCAAGATAGCCAGGGTGTCTCTCTAGCACAGCAACTTCACATACAACAAAAGTGCTTCCCCCCATGCAGGCCAATGAGCTCACCTCTGGCAGGCTGAGTCAGTCCATGCAGAACGGCTCCAAAGCCAATCGTGTTCAGATCTGTCCATGTGACACTCTTTGTCATTATTCTTTCCACATCACAGCAGCATTTCCAGTCTCAGACTGAAGATGGCTGACAGAGGTGATAAAGACCGTGTGGAGACATGTGTTGTCACCAATGTTTGAGGAGCTACAGAGCGGTTGGGGATTTTTTTTTATTATGCAAAGATCAGCAAACACCAGTGCCAGAATGTTACACGGCTGCCAGTTTCCCTCCTCTTCAGTGATGCAATGCCGTGTTATTACACAATGTAAACCAGACGGCCCCAAAAACCACTAGTCTGACGGTGCAACAGTTGCATTCCACTGAGGTGCACGGCACCATCTCACCCATAGTGCTCACGCTGGTGCGTGTGCACATCAGCAGTTTAGAAATGAAAAACAGGGCCCGCATTAATGAGCAGTTTGCAGTTGTGACCACATCTATAGGGTCCCACTGCATTCCTACGCATTTATGACTCTAATCATAAACACAAACTCCACTCGGTAGTTATAGAAATGGTAAATAATTATACGCTGCCAGGCCGTGTGGATATCTCAGCCTCAACAGACAATAGTAGCAAAGCCTTATTTTGTCTGTTGCACAAGCTGACCCAACTTCAGCAGCATAGAATTGAAGTCACAGTCATTTATGTTTTATGGTTTTATTCCAAAGAACTACATGGGTTCCATACCAATACGCAGGTGGAGATTATGTATTTCATATCATATGAGCATCATGGAACCTTCTGGGTGCTAATAAGTCAGGAATGAACAGAAGTGCAGTTCCATAGCACAGTCCATGAGACTTTCAGTACATTAATGTGGGATATGATAGTTTGTTGATGAAAATCATGAGGGCAAATTGTTCCACATGTGTTTTCATGCCAACAGAGAAAATCCATAGAGGCACTCCTTCCCTTCATATAATGTAAAGAAACAGAGAATGCTTTTCTTCAGACAGGGAAGGTCTTTGACTAACAGTTTTGTGCCGGTTCATTTAGCAAAAGAATTCCAGATCAATTACTTTATTTAATTGTTGGAGCTCATTATTTTACAAAGTGATGAGTGTGTTACGTGGTCATAAACAAGTGACTCTTTCTGTTGTGAGTCTGACAGCAGCACGAAGCTCCTGGTCTGATGGAGACGTTACAGCAAACGACCTGAGTGTGCACGGAAAACATGGAAGTTCAGGCATCTGTTATTAATTAAAAGCAAAGGGCCATGCATTCCAGAGCCCAGGAGCCCTCCTCCCGACCGCCCACCCGGCCTTATCTCTAGTTACTTTCTCTTTTATTCTCCTTCACTCTCATCTTTAAAAAAAGAAGGTAAGTCAGCCTGTTTTTGGTCCAGGGCAGAAGAGGAGTATACTGAGTCAGGTCAGACCTCCTGATAGAACAGAAAATTGGAAATACCCACAAATACACACAGACGGAGAGACACCTTCACAACACTGGGGAGATGGACTGGACCGAGGAGTCGGAGGACAACTAACAATGCAAGGAAAGTGGGGCGGTGGAGGAGGCATAGGGGTGTGGTGGAGGGGCTCTGACTAAAAACGAAAAGTCAAGAACATGGAAAATCCCCAGTTTCCATGCCAAGAGTCTGAAATCACACACACATACACTCCCAGCCTGCTCTGAGAGCCGACAACAGCGGAGAAGTTGGCGAAAAAAACAGACAGTAAGCTTTGCTTTGTCTCTTCTGGTCAGTCATGCAAAATCAGAACTATTCCAATTGCATTCAAAGGGCGGATAAATCATATAAAAGAAAAAAGAAAAAAAAGCTGCTTCGCTGAATGATGGGAACAGGAATTTCACATGGTCGCGCTCATTCTCTACTCATTTTTCCATTACTTCCCTACTTGGGGAATATCTTGACCCCAGAAACCTGTCTATGTTTTTCAGTTCCACAGAAATGGTACGCGTGATACGTTCAAAAAATGTATGTTGTACGAAAGCGAGGGGGTGGCAGGCAAGACGAACAGGTCGGTAATAACCCGGGTTACGTGATTACCGGTATATTGTAGTCATGATCATCAACAGCTGGTTGCCACATCGCTGGATACTGAGCGCGTCAACAGTTTTTCTCTCTGCCTGACTCCAGCAAGTAGCTCAGCAGCTATCTATAGACCAGCTCTATTTTCAGAGCGTGCAGACAGGACGCCATGGAACCCTACAAACCCTCATTTAGCGTCCAGCTCGATGGGAAAAAACGACCGATTTACACTTGAGTCATGCTTTGTTGTTGCTCAAGAGACCATCTGAAGAACCAAAGAAACTGAGATTAACGAAGCTCATGGAAGTCCCAGAAGTGGCAGGAGTCCATGGGGGGATTCAAGCAGAGAATGCGACCCTTGATCCGGAGCAGCGAGACCACCAGGCCGGCTGGGTGAGCGTGAAAGTGGAGGGCAGTCGGTTCGCAGTCGAGCGGTCTTTACTGGCGAGGTGCAGCAGCTACTTCTGCGCCCTCTTTAGGTCAGGGATGATAGAAAATCACCAGGACGAGGTCCACCTGAGAGGAGGAGTGAGCGCACGGGGTTTCCTGATCACCCTCGCTGTCTGCAGGGGGGAGGTTCCCACCCTCAGCGAGCCGGACGAGCTTGTGGAAGCCGTCGAGTGCGCTGCTTTCCTGCAGGTTGCCTGTCTGGTGCAGCATCTGTGTGACATCATTGACACGGAGAACTGCCTCTTGCTTTATGACGCCGCCTCGGTCTTTGGGTTGCATACCCTCTACCGAAACGCCGCTCTTTTCCTCCAGGATTCTTTTGATGATCTGAAGGAAGCTGCAGAGGGCAGCCTCCCTCCCGCCCTCATTGAATATTCCCAGTCATTGTCTCCCGCTTCCTACATTGCTATAGGCACGCACTCGCCTTCCGTGGAGCAGCTCCATGACTCCTTCAGGGTCGTTTGCTACCTTGACGAAGAAGAGGGAGAGTGGAAGCATCTGACCGACCTCCCCCGTCTGTGCAGCACCTCCTTGGCTGGAGTCGCGGTGCTTGACAACTGTTTGTATGTTGTCGGAGGAGTTTATGGTTACGGGAAAGACGCCGTGGACGGCGGTTTCTGCTACAACCCCGATTCAGGGGTTTGGACCACGTTTCCGGGGCCCCAGCAACCGAGATATAACTTCACTCTGCTCGGGCACAGCGGAAGACTGTACGCAATCGGCGGCGAGTTCCAAAAACAGATCATCTCCTCGGCTGAGAATTACGATGTGGAGACGGGAGAGTGGGCATTCATACGACATGCGCCGCGGCCTGTCGCATCCACGGCGTGCGCTGTTGCCAGACGGCGGATATTTGTTTGCTTCTGGAAACCGCCGGACACCACCGACATCTACGAATATATCCCTGTGAAAAACGAATGGAGACTGGAAACCACTATGATCAAACCTCAAAGCTACGGACACTGCATGGTGGCTCATAGAGACAACCTGTACGTGATGCGCAATGGGCCTAGCGACGACTTCCTGCGGTGTCTCATGGACCGCTACAACATTACAAGCGGCCAGTGGACAGCACTGCCGGGACATTACATCAACAGCAAGGGGGCGCTGTTCACTGCAATGATAAGGGGCGACTCTGTGTTCACGGTGAAGCACATGCTAACTCTTGAATACACCATCACTGAAGGTGCATGGAAACCCCGCAGGCAGATGAAGGGATTTCCAAAGAGCGGTTCACTTTGGACGTGTTTGCTCAGGCTACCCAAGATGGGACCAGTTAGCCCACAGCTGGGAGCAGATGGAAAGAACGGAGGAACGGAGGGTTTGGGGGGGGCTACGAGTCCACAACTGTGACATTCATGTCAGGCTAAAACAACCTCCCATTTTCAGATTTCTGAACTGGAATAATTTTTAGATTAGAAGTGAAGTGAAACAAATGTTTGGCATTTGAATTTGAACACACACACGCGCGCGCACACACACACACACACACACACACACACACACACACACACATGTACAACAGTTGCTCTGATTAGCAACAGCTGGTACTGTGGTTTATATTAGGAGAGGCCACTCTGTGTGTGTGTGTGTGTGTGTGTGTGTGTGTGTGTGTGTAAAGTTCAAAGACACTGATGGGATATTTTAAACCTCCAGTTCCCTCCTGTTTTGGTTTTTTCTGTCAGTTTCACAGTAGGACGGCACTCTCACCTTTGGAAAGGCACTTCTCCCACGGTTGTTGCCGCCTGAGCAATTGAGCAGCTGATTCTGTTGAGAATAGCTTTTACAAAACCCGGGGAATGTTTTTGGCTTGTGAAACTACGAAGGGGATCAGTCGATCTGTGTTAAAATGTGACAACAATCGAATCTGGTATGCTCTTAAACCACGACTGCATCGTCAAAGATCATTTGAAAACTGGGACAGTGGGACCTCTATCCGTCAACTCATCTGTCAGTTGCACTTATCCTCAGGACCTTCTGGAAGTAGTGCTAGAACTTTCCCAGCAGACCTTTAGAGCTGCATCATAGTAAGTTAGCTTATGCGAGTGTTGCTGTCAAAATCCCTGTAGCACTTGGGTCTGTCACAGACTGGGATTATCAGAGAAAATGCAGAAATATCTCATTTACTGTAAGACAATACCAACATGCTATTAATTAGATCTGAAGTTGGAATTTGATTTGGGGCTCTGAATGTTTCCCATGCACTTGAGCGGAGCTCAGCAACTCTACTGGGGTCAATTATGCTGTTGGCATTCCCACCACAATGGCCCAGGCTCAAAACGCTGCACAAATCAAGCCAAATCACTTAAAATAATAACCCACACATTGATGCTGGAATCACTTACCGTTCTGGGGGGTGGTAGCTCTGGAAGGCTCTTCTGTGGGACTGGGACATGCTTTGCAGCTCTTCCATTGACCTGGCCATCTGATCTGTTATCTAGGTAGAGAAAAACGTTGAGTCGTTGCTCATTAATAGGAAAAGGTGTAGATAGAATCTGTATGAATGTATTTCTGGATGTTTTGATGTCTGCTGCACATGCTGTGAAAACAGAACCTTCCCTGTTAGATAAGATGACTGCAAAGCACAAATAAATACAATTCTTATTACAAAACACCCAGTTGAAGATAAGTTTAGAGTAATATGTTGGTGAATTTGCCCAATAATTACAACTGAGATAAAAAGAAACCTTGGTAACTTTACCATGAGGTTAAATAAAATGGTAAAGCTACTTTCCCCACAGTACAGGCTAATTGTAGTAATCATTTCAAGGTGCTGATTTTATTTGATCTGACAAAGCCAGGCTTGTTGTTTCCCCCTGCTTCCACCAGTTATGCTAAGCTAACCTGATATTGTGAAGGCTGGCAGTTAATGTTTAGCAGGCGGACAGCTCCGAGGGGGGCCTGAACGCTATCGACACGGAAGCAAATAAGCATTCCCTTAACTGCCTGTAAACCAGTAGAGCAAATAGGGACCATAAAGTAAAGCACAGAGTTGGAGGTTTTACAATGAGATTACAAATGCCAGAAATATGTTATCTGCTTTCATTTCTCGTCCACCTCATCAGTCCTTCACTCAATTATTCCAGTTTAGGGCTCTGAGCTTTTGGCAGGCCCTGTCTGATCTTGTACCCAAAACACAAGCCTCATGCAAAAAAACTCTTATTGAAACCAAGAAGGCCATCCTACTGATAACACTGTCGTGATCATGAGATGTTTGGGGCATCTACACCTCCTTCTGCTGTGCTCCTAACAGTTTCCGGCTCCCGGGTTGCTCAAAACAGAAAAACTTGTGGCCTTGCGGCATTCACAGTTAAAAACCACATTCTTCAACTCTGTCCAAACAAAACAGGTCACTCTCAGATGCTGAGCGGCTTCGAAGAAGCAGGCAGGAAATGGGTGGGGGGGTGGTGGGAGGTGGTGTTGGGTCAGTGAGTGGGTGGGGGGTGCTGTCTGCTCTTCATTTAAATGGTGTCAAAGCATCGAAAGAGCAGTAGCAGGTTTTATTGTAGCATGGTTCAGTTTGTTATTCATTCTAGAACACACATGCTATACATTAGAGAGGTCATGAAAAAGGGGTTGTACATTTGAGATAGATAGATAGATAGATAGATAGATAGATAGATAGATAGATAGATAGATAGATAGATAGATAGATAGATAGATAGATAGATAGATAGATAGCATTTTAGCTGTCAGTCATTAGCTCACACCAGTTAGCTAGCTAGCTGTCTGTCTGTCTGTCTGTCTGTCTGTCTGTCTGTCTGTCTGTCTAATGGCAGAGCGCGAGAGGAAATGTGAAATCAAACAATGGAACAGTTTCCCACCTTTGTCATCTTTGTTGACGATGACTTTGTTCATGTAGATGTATTCCTCATCTGTACCTGCAAGGAAACAGGAGAAGTTTAAAGGGTGTCGCGAGGTTAATGAGGCACAGTTGTCTTATCTCTGTCTTTGTGCCGTCTTCAGGGCCACCTTGTTGTCTGACAACCCCGTCCGGTGTTGCTTTGCTCTCCGTAGTGACTCTGGGGTGTAAGACCCACTGCGGTGGTGTGAGTAAACTTTAGGAGAGAGTGTGACGTGTGGATGCACCCTGAAGTTGTACCCACGTTCACGACCAATGTGGATGATTGTGGATGAGTAGCGGCTGATTCTGACCACCTGAGGCCTACTGGTTCAATATTCAGTCCCAGGTTGCCTTTATATAATGTATATATTTATTATAACTTATCAAGTTGTAGTTTTACAGATATAATCTGTCATGACCTCAACATTTATAATAACATTATAGGATCTAACTAGTGACCCATGACCAAAGGTTTTATACTAAGGAGGAACGTCACCCAAACAAGAGTCCTATTGTGCAGACAGACGCTCCATTATCGTCACCCACCTTCACCATGACTGGCATTCTCAGGACATTGAGAAAACCCTCTGCAGATAGAGCGCTGCCATACAGTACGTTGAATTAAAATGGAAACAACAAGCGGCTTGAACTCCGGAATCTTCTATTTGATAATAAAGTACTTCAGTGCATCTCTTTATAGGCTCTGTGGGAGTACTGTTATGATTTAGGCAGCAGATGATGAAACTTTATGTCATACAGGACGGCTGAAGTCAGCAGTAAGAGAACACCAAACAGTCTGTTGGGCTAACTGGCTAATTACAAGCTGATGAAGACGCTGCTATAACTATTCCAGCATAATGTGTCTTTACCCAATGGTTAAATGCGTGGGTTTCCTCTGGTCAGTGGAGCCGGCTCTGGGGATCCACTCCGGAGGTGCAGCACAGTTTTGGGGAAGGTTCTTTCATTAAATTAAATATTTTAGCTCAGTTTATAGCCCGAGAGGAAATCAAACAAAAGTGGAACAGCGCTGCGGCGAAGGGTTTTCCTTTGAAATCGATATCGTGAGGTGAAACTCAACTGAAGAATAAGACAATGTTTTGCCTGTACAGTGAAAACAGACTTTTCAGGGAACACAGAATGAAAAGCTATTTATAAAGCCACGCTCAAAGGAAGTGAGCATCCCCAGAGAATAAATGTGGCTTCGGAAAAATGATACAGCTCGGAGCCAGGAGAGGAAGTATGGGGAGACGAGTACGGGACCTGAACATGGAAAAGCGCGACTGCTTGTGTGTGTGTCTGTGTGTTGGGAAGCGATGGCGTGTGACAGTGTGTGAGATGGAGAGGAAGTTGCAGAGCCTATAAAGTTTTATTTAATCCACCAAAAAAAAAACAGAGAGTAGCGAGTGTACAAAAAAAACTCTCAGTTCACTGAAATTGAAAATTACAATTGAACTGAACTTTTGTGGCTGCGTTAATCAGAAGTGAGCCAATCGCAAATTTAAAAAGGACTTTCGGTTAACTCAGATTTTCAGATATCTAAATATATCTCAGTACATACATAGAAACCAGGAAGATCAACATATCTCCTACTTCCATACTCTGAGGCACGACATCCTCTCAGTGCTGGTTCAACTCATCCACATCCTCCAGCTTTAAATTAATCCTCATCCTTGTAGTGTTATGATATAAAGTATATAAAGATATAAAGTTTTTTAAGGCTTAGAAAATGTGGAAGTCTTCCTCACGGAGGCAACTTGATATCTTAGATAAAACTCTGTTTGCTTCCTTTACCATTGGAGGCTCTGTAAGAGTAGAGCAGGTCAGACAGCAGGCCTTTCTGGATGGTGGCATTCCCGCTCAGGGTCTCGTTGTCCAGGATGAGCAGGAAGCGGTGGAGCTCCACCAAGAGCTGGTCCAGCACTGGAAGAAAGCACAGACCAAAGAGGGTCAGCAGTGGAGGAATTATTTCAATCCCCAATGGTTATGAAAGGATTTCACACTTCGGCATGTAATATTAAAACACTGGCTTTTAATGATACGCGCTGCTCAGCTCCTATTAGAGGAACAAAGAGAGCAAGTCTTTGAAGTTCCCAAAGAGAAAAAAATGAAGTCTGCACGATCTTGCCTTCAGATGCCAAATTCGCAGTGATACAGGGACAGGGACGGCCCTGGCAGCGGTCGAAGACCAGTCATTGGGTGAGTCTCACCCTGTTGCTATTGACAGTTGCGAGCCTGTTTGAACTTGTTTTGGGAGTTTGGTGAAAGGTCAACTCCAGAAGAGGGAGGAGCCTGGGGCCTGAGGCGGCGACTGGGTGCAGCCCACACACATCCTTCAGGGGTCAGCGCTGAGCTCACGGCCTTCTCCCTTCTGAGGAGAGCTCTTTGTGTTTGGCCTCAGTGTCTCTCAGACTCATGAATAGGCTCCTTGCTACAGTGGGCCTCTGTGTGTGGAGACTTCGGTAAAAGATGAGACGGGGGAAGAGGGACATTATTAAAAGGGAAAGCTCGAGGGAGCAGTGTCACAGTGCTCTGGAATGCCTGAAACCCCCTAACAGAACGCGGGCCCTTTCATGCATTGTAGGTGGAGATTCACCTTTACTTCCCCTTGGCTAATAATTTAATTGTGAAATTCATCTCTTTGTTGATTTCTTTTTATCATTTCTTCAATCACAATTAGCTACAATGTGATGCCCGGAGATGCAATTCTGCACCTTTACTGCATCACGGCCGACTTATTTCCTGCCCTACTCTACTACACCGACTTGAGGTCGACCCCCCCCCCCCCGACCTTTTTTTTCTGATCTTTATTTTTAAAAGAGCTTCATTACAACATGTGAACACATTACTGAATCACTGCAGCTGACATTTATCCAAGAGCCTGTGCATCAATAAATGACAACACGATGTTATCTGAGAGTCTTTGGTGAACTACGGGAACACTTATCTTGCTCGATTGGTGCGGCTCTGAAGCTTAAAAAGGGTGTAACTAACTTTGCATACAAGAGAGTGAAAATGAGGACGACCTCTCTCTTAACCCTCAACTAGGAAAAACTGCCAGGATCAGCAAAAAAGGGCTGCGATGAAATAGGAAATAATGACAGTAGATTTTTTCCCCCACTTGTCAGCCTGTGATAAATTGCGCTAATTTGCGTTACTATATTTTGGGAAAATTGTTAGCCAGAGTTGCAAACAAATGTTTACTCCAGTAATTTTGTCTCCTTATTTTTGCCTAGAGGTTTGTGCACTGTAGATGTGGTGGATCATTTTGAAGCGTGAAGTCCTGAATTTAGACAGCTGTTGTGGTGCAATCTGTTGCTCCATTATTAATCGCCCTGCAGAAGTGGACCTTTGATACACTGCATCGTCTGTGTTTTCATAACGTGGTAAGGATAATTTCTCCCAACAAAGAAATCTCTATAGAGACTTTGATGCAGACATTCGTTGTCATCAGGCCACGACACTTCTTCCTGACTATTTTAAAAAAAGAGCTTAAGATTTTGAAAACAAAAATAAATGGATGTGAAAATCATCTGACAAAAATGTAACTCAAATTGCCAAAGAATAAATCACAAACCACACTGACTATTATAAGAAGTCTATTTCGGTGGCTCCTTCCGGCTCCAACGGAGCCTTGTGGGAGAATGTTCTCCATCCTCCTCTCTATACGCCCTCACATCAAAGAACCGCAGGGAGAAATTTCTGCAAAATAAGGTGTCGTAACCCGGTAAGCGTTGCTTCTTGGACATGAGGGGAGGCTTTCCCAGCGCTACAGCAAGCAGGGAGTTTAATGACTCCCGCTTGAGCTGAGTCAACTTCTGCGGAGAGGCCCCTGTGGTAGGAGGGTCCCACCAAATCAGCACTGGTCTGCACACAGATAGATGACGCACACGACTCACAGGCAGCTCAGATAATGAAAATCAGCTTCCACCCTGATAAATACACACTCATACATACACACAGAAAAAAAGAAAAACCTTAAGCTTTGGCTCCTTGGGCTGTCGCTGATCAAAACACAATTACTCTCATTTCCACTCAACCATTGTTTAGCTGCTCGTGTTTGGCTGTCCGGTATAAATCTAAACATTTTTCCAGCTTCTCCCCCACATGTGTTTGCAGAGACTGACTCCGCTGGCCTTTGGCATTGGGGGACCCTGGGAAAGCAAGTCAGCTGACGGGACAGGGAGGTCTGCGGCAGGCCGTCTCAGCAGGCTACGGGTTGGCCGAGCGCCCGCTGCACATCCAGCGGGCGGCCACAACTTCCACAGCATAAACAACTCCCTTTAGAACGGGGGCCAAAAAGAATCGGAGACCATCGGCCAGAGCCAGAACAATTAGGTGTTTTTTCGGATGAGGAAAGACTTGACAAGGGTGAGTAAAGTAATTGCAAAATACAGAGAACCATTTCTGAGAGTAAATAGGTCGACTTAAAGGTTCTTATTTTATGAGCAGGAGTAATTTACTTTGATTCCCCCCAAGAGAAGACTGAGATGTTGCAGAAATCGCAGCGGCTGACTTTCTCTAACCTTGTGCTCCCCCTCCGCATGGAGAGATGATACTGAAAGTTTGTTTTATGCGCACGCACGCTCAAGATCATATGAGGATTCCAAACAAAGCTAACTGAAAGCACATCTAGAGTAGGTCGGCTAAGAAATGAAAAGGACAAAAATAGTTCTGCAGTTGATGGGTCCATTTTGAAATCATTTATGAATAAAGGCTTTCCATTAAAAGAAGAGGAGAGGGGCTCTGGAATGGAGTCTGTTTCTCCTTGTCAAGTTTGAGCAGATCTTTGGCTGCACAAGGGGAGGTCTTGTCAGGACTCTGGCAAAGATTTATTCAGACAAGCTTGTGGTTCTGCACCAGCAGTGATAGGACAGATCCTATCTTGGCAAAAAATACCACAAGACTTATTCATTGTGTCAAATTAAAGGGAGAATTTTGGGAGAGTAACATCTGATCTTTTTTTCTGGCAAAAAAAGTAGTATAGTGTACCGGTAGTTAAATCCCTTTGTGGGAGGGTGTCTGAGCCTATCCCAGCAGGGTCCACCCCTGGATGAGTCCCCAGCTCATCCCAGGGCAACATGTGAATATTTGGGGTTCAGCACCTTGCTCAAGGGTATCTTGTCAGTGACCTTAGGGTGACCTGGCACCTCCCCCTGCTAACAAAGCACCCCCCAAGTTTTGTTTTGGTTTGCACCAGGGCTTGAACTGAGAACCCTCTGCTTCTCATGTAAGTGCACGGTGCTGCACTTCCTATGACGTCACAGCCTTTCCACCACATTCTGGGTCCCATCAGACTGATCAGCAGTCATATTTGCTGCACATAGGCAGATGTGGTTGTCATATCAGCGAGCAGGAAAATAAAGCATAGTCAGGTATCAAACACAACGTGAAAGGTGATTAATCTCCTCAAAAGTAAATGTTGCAGCCAAAAAGGCACTTCTATAAAAGTAGTATTAGCAAAATAAGAAGTAATCTTATTTTAGGATGAGCTACCTCTCGAAAATGTTCATTTGGATAACATTTTTTTGCACAGCAGAAAAAGTCACAATGACTTATTCAATACATTTCCACTTTATTCTCTTAAGCAGGCTTCATTTTCACGTTTCACCCAGCCTTCATCTGTCTCTGATGTTTCTCAGGCCATTGTGGTTTCTGATGTTTTCTCAGTCAGTCGTGTTTGTGTCTTCGATCAGTGGTAGAGAAAGATAAGGTCCACTGTATCTCTACATATAACGCTGCAAAGGAAACGGCTGAAACCATTAGAAACCTAACCAGCGAAGCATTTTCCCCTCCCTTGAATAACAATTTGTAAAACAAACACGTTAGCTCTCCGTGTTTAAATGGCGCTCTCAGCTTCCTCAGTACAGACAGTTTAAGGTTTTTCAATTTAAAAAAATTTATCCATCTGTGGAAAAATAGCTCGCTTCTATTTAATGAATATTCTACAAGCAGCCCCAACAAACCTGTATTTTCTTGCCACATCTAGGAACTCAGCGTTGATATCTTGGACTATGTTGAGCGCGACAGTGCTCAGCTTCATTCACAGGCTCAGTCCCAGGTCACTGTTCCCACCTGACATAAATCTGCCATAATTCCCGACCCCAAACAGAGCAACATCAACACAGAGTGACCAGTTTTAGCCCCTTTGATCGACACCAACACCACTATGTCTACAGAACCATTAGATCCACAGAAGTGCCACAGCCTCTACATGAAACTGTCACCCCTCAGCCAGAAAGGGGCATTGGTGAGGACGTTATTCATCTACCGCAGCCCCACATTCTACACAACAATCTACTGCAAGATGGTCCCTAAACGTGGTCCAAAAGGACCCATCACTGATTTAATGGCTGCTGGAACCTGCCAGGGTCTCGCTGAGTTCAGCAGTGGGGCAGGGGCAGTGTGGACATGGCTGAATTAACTCAAGCTGTGTTGTGATATTATTGTCATAGAAACCCAAATAAATGAAAAAAAGTGGATGTCAATGACTTCAGCAGTGGGGGAGATGAACAGTAATATAAAGCAGCTTTAGAAAACAGGGACAACTGACATGAGACAACTGAGAAGTAGAGCTCAGAAAGGCACTACGTCACACAACAAGGACATTAACACCACATTTCTTTGGGCTTTAAAGTCCAGGCAAATGCATTAGAGTTTGTATACTGAGAACTACCAAAATATCTCACTCTGTCTGTGCCTGCGAAAACCATTTCAGCCCAGTACTGTAGTGACTGGAGCAGCAACCCCTCCTCCTCTGAGAAGAATTCCTTCAATTTGACATTTATGGACTCCTTCAGCGCACTTCCGAGCCAACAGTCCTGTCTACACAACAGCTACAGCACGGCGCTCTATGGGATTAAGATTCACTGCCGTCCTCAACCACAACGCTTGGATTGACATGACTCAGCGTGGCGGAGATAATGCCGATAAAGAACCATGGTGATGGGAATCTCACGGGTCTCCCTTGCCTTAGTGGACACTCCGGGACAGTTGTCACCTCATCCGGCCGGTAAGCAGTTTGACCACTTATTGGTCTTGTCTGAGTGCAGGGGTGGCCTAAGAGAACATGGATCACTTTGAATAGTTACGAGTCCATCCAAACTTTTCAGCACACGCAAAGAAAAAGATAATTTATCACTTTATAGTCCAGAAAATAGTTTTCTATTTACTGTACCTGCCATAAAATACCAGACTTCCAGACAAAGTTCACCTCAGAAATTCTTTTCCTTTATCTTCCCTCTGGCCCAACAATTTATTCATGTCTTTATTCCCCTCATGCACTGTTTCACAGCTCCCCCTCTGATCGGTACCTCCTTGAGTTTTATCAGCTGAAACATGCTAATGCCCTAGAAAAGTGCAACTACAGCTATTTTGTAGGATGGGACCCAGCATTGGAACACGCATTAGGATTCAGCGTGCATTAATGCTGATCCTGCAGCTACGGGCCAGGCTTACGCTGCTGATGACATTCGATTGTTTGTAGGTGTGCAAAAACAATGGAGGAAGTGAGAAAAAGTGCAAACCCGAAAGTGAAAACAAAGTGTTCAAATAGGGGATCACAGTT
The DNA here is from genome assembly GCF_003711565.1 of Takifugu flavidus. NCBI lineage: Eukaryota > Metazoa > Chordata > Actinopteri > Tetraodontiformes > Tetraodontidae > Takifugu > Takifugu flavidus. The sequence continues at coordinate 15,361,734 of NC_079520.1, forward strand.
GTCTCTGATTGTCTAAAAATCTGGCCTACACATCCCAGTGGTGTAGGTGGAAGACAAGGCACGGAAGGAACCCAACATTTTTTTGCAAATGAAAAATATGGAAGCCATTAACTCAAGGTAAAGAGCGCATGCATCCATTAATGCTCACGGAAGCTTAGCCTTTCTCTCTTTTAGATCACTTTAGTACAACAGTTACAGGTATAATCCTACAGGTATTGGAGCAGGTAACTCCTCATCGTCATCCCTAAAAAAACACTCTAGGCAATGAACATTCATTAAAAATGTCCTAAACCTGCAGATAAAAGGTGCCATAGGAACACACAGACTCCTTGGTGTTTAAAAAGCCTGAAGCGAGGAGGTAGAGGAGACTATGTGGTTCCACCTCCTCCTCTTAATGTTGCACCCTGCCTGATTCTCTGTCTCCTTACATTAGGTCGCTCTGTGGGGCCCCGTTGAAGCGTTCTCTGAGGTGTGCGTGTGCTATATGCATACATGTACACATACTTGCACATCCTCAGTTGTCAAACCACCAAGCATCTCATCAAACAATGAATAGTTGAGAGACCAACATATTTTTTTAGAGCTTCACAGGGCTCTGCATGGGAAAGTAAGCAACAAACTCGAATTAGTTGTTGACAAATGAAAGCTAACTAGCAACGCCACCTCAGAGTCACCCACATAAAAGCTCCTCTGCTTGGTTGTTATACCACAGTTACATGGCCAGAAGGGCTGCAGGGAGAGTGAGAACCAAAGTGTGAGCATGTGTGTGTGATTAGTCAGTAGGCTCCGGTTTTAAGTACCACTTCCTTCACTTCCTACCTGGTGAGAAAAAGAATCCAACAATGCAGCTCTGATCCAGAGCTCCTGAATCCAATAAACAAAGCCGCGTTTGATGTGTTGTAAAGGAACAAGAGAAAAAAAAGGCCACATATCAGGAAGACCGTCTTTCTTTTCATCATTTTTATAGCCCGGTCTAGCTTCCTGAATTACGCACGCTCCCCGTTGGCAGTTACAGCCCCTGGTAGGTGAACCAGCAGACCCCATGCCAGCCTTGATGGCCTGAATCTTAGCCTGCCCTCTGCTTAGTTAAGGAGGGGAGGTCAAAGTCTCTAAACCTGCTGACTCGGACATACTTACCACATGGCACTAAAAAGGCGTCTTTAAAACTCGGTTCCTACTATGACGGATTGCAGCGCGCACTTAACTGCATCCAACAGTTCCGGAAGCAACACCGCTATGGGGATATCTGACTCATTAGCATTAAAAATAAAAACAACAGCTGGTTGTGATAGCGTGCACAACATCAAACAGGTTAGAGCGAATGCCATGAAACTGCACAGTACAGCACACATCAGGTGTTGTGTTGCTACACCAAACGGCGCCCACTAACAGTCCCTGAAACTCTGGCTTGATTCCGAAAAGTTCCCTTTGTGCCTAATGAATAAATTCAAATGTGTCTGTTGTTCTACTTACGTTTGTTTTAAATTTTACTTGGGCTGAAATCACTGTTAGAGAAGACGTTTGATGCCGCAAAAAAAGAAAGAGAGACACAGTTCAAGCAGACGTTGGGGATTCAGAATACCATTAAAAAAGGGATGAGTTGGAAGAAAGAAGAGGAGGGAAATAATGGAGAAAATTCTGCAAATAAATTATTTTTACAGCCATACTGGGAGAACTCCTGGGGGCTATAATCAGGGGAGCACCTGCGGAATATGGAAATGTATAAGAAATCTTTATCACACAGCAAAAGACAGCTGCTTGCTTAATCCGGAGGTCAGACGGGATCAGCAAGCCCATCTTTTCTCATTTAAACTACAGGTGAAACTGGCTTTCTGGCAGCAGGCTAGAAATGCTGTGACGCAAAGTCCACTACACAGCCGATGGTTTCACTGGAAATTCCTGTGTTTTCCTCCGCTCTACCTCCTCCTACAGCTGCCAGCAGCTGTTAGCGCCTGTCTCAGCGATCTGTCGCTGCCAAAGAGGACACAATTTACTTCTCAATCCAGGACCCCTGAGCAACTCTTTCCCCCCCGACTCCACGCGCCCCTAAACCTCTCACGAATGGTGATTCATAAATGCTCCTTCTGCAGAAGTCTGGAGTTCCTCCAGGGAAGTGAATTAATGAGCTTTTGTAGCTTTTTTCGGATGTTTAGAGATAAATAATGTAAATGCGGGGATCTCAAAAACAGCATGACAGCTGCCCTGGTGGGAAATGGGATATTGTTTCCCCAGAAAGTTGCAACATTTCAGTTTGTTTTCCCCTGTTGAAATCTACAATTACCTTGGAGCCAAACTAACACACGACCAAACCTGGCCAAGCATCCTTTTGCTATCAAATCTTTCAGGTACATCGACATATTTTGAGTCTCGCCACCAATTATTGCTTCAGACTTCTCCCACCACTAGGAGTAGACACCTCTGTGGTCAGCTGCTTGCAACACTCTAAGACAAACAGAAGAGGCAGTTAATCAGCTGGAGAACAGGAATGTTGCAGCAAGAATGCCTCCATTCAGTTGCTGATGATCCTGTTCCAGTTCCTGTCGCTGTTGCTGTCAGTCTGGTGGCTGCGGACCACTGCTAATCCAGACGGATTATGGTGTTTTAAATCATATTCATCAGAGCAATGCGAGGTCCGAGTCACAGCCGGCAACTCCACCAACACTCACTCAAACGTTGTGGCTCAGATTCTTTGTTGTTGTCCATCTGGGTGCATTAAGCAGATTCGCTTGTCTCTCACAGACAAAAAAAAAAAAAAAAAACACAGACAGGAATTTGGGGAATGCCGTGAGAATAATGTTGCCGTTACTGGATTTCAGCCGTGGCCCAAAGTGTAAAGTCAGGAGTGATTTGGGGATATTCATGTCTCAGTATTCACCTGCACAGGAATCTTAATTGTCAGCACCAGCAGGTGACCAACAGCAGAACCCAAAGTCAACCAACACAAACGCCAGATTCTTCTGTAAACGACTCATCGCCTCAGAAAAAAGGCGAGGCTGTTAATGTCAGCCTGGCTTTCAGAAGCCTGCATTAGGAGAAGTCAACAAATCCTCTTTCTTACCTTTGTGCTTCTCCATTCCCTCGCAGTTTCACCTTTGCGCTCCTCGCCGTTCTCTTCTCATAAAATCAATCAATCCAGAGGAAACGGGGGAAACGCAAGGAGAGGGAAAAGTTTGCAGACGCGTTCCCCTCTGCGCAGGGACAGCCAACAGCTGGAGGCGAACGCAGCCAGTGTTCGACAGTACAGTGACCGACTAGCTGACCGACTGGCTGGCTGGCTGAGTGACTGACTGAGTGACTGGAGAGTTTGCCTCTTTACACGGAAGAACAGCGCTCCTCTCCAGCCCGCCGCGCCTCCTCCCTCCTGCGCGCAGCATCCAAAGCGGTTCCTCTTCCAAACTCTCTTCCAAGATCCCCGCATCAGCCTGGGGGCGCGGGGGGGCAGGGCAGGGATGTGGGGGCAAAATATCTCAGGGGACTAAGATAATGACTTTAATTCAAATGAGTTGTGTCAAACCTGCTGAGTAAAAGCCACCGCGTTCGTGTGATGAACGTTGGTAGTGGTCCATAGCCTATTTGCGTCGTGGGGGAAGGGGGTCAGTTTCAGTTTGAGAAGTTTCGGGATATACAAGAATTCCCAGAAATTCTTCATTGAAGTTTATACAACCCCCATGATACAACAGAAGGAAGAAGCCAGATCACACCAGCACATAAAAACCCCCTGAAACGTGAAACTTCCATATTAATCAACTTTATAACTAACAGGCACCGTCACATTAAGAGTGAGGAAACCCAGCCAGCCAGTACCAGTACCAGGTCAAACCGGATTCACTTCACCTGCTCAATTAAGGTGCTGTTTACAATCAGGGAATTTCATCAGTGTAAGCAGGTTTATATCAATTTCTGCAGCAGTTTCCAAAGAACAAATTTGCTGAGAGTGCACCTATGTGCTTTATCAACCAGCCAAAGTGCAATACAGCCATAAGATGTAGCTTTATTTTCCAAGATCCTTCCATGTGAGTGCAGGAATAACAACACTTCTGACAGTTATAATCCAGAACCATTGGCAATAAGTGAGAGTCCGAAGGAGAAGCAGTCACTTCATTTGAGGGTGCCGTTGAGGCAGGTGTGGTGAGGCTCCAGACAATACTTCCTTTTCTGCTTGATTACTAAATACTAAACTGGAAATGAAATGTTCCTACTTCTCATTACATCTTTGCTTTCAAACTTTGCTGCTGTGCGTTAAGATGAGCCTTCTACTCCTCACTTGCTGCGACAAGGCTGGCTGTATGTTCACTCTTTTTAGGGTGAAGCTCAGTATGACCTCATCATGTGATGTCACAGATCTTTTCCACTGTGAGTTTAAGTGAAAGCGTGAGAGTGAGTCAGGCCTGACGTCCCCACGCTCATTGAAAACAAGGGTGGTCTGGCTGTGAGTTCCTCCCATCTTCCTCATCCACAGCAGGAGATCTGTCCTCTTAATCCTGCTGGGACATTCTTGTGGATCAGCAGTGCTCTCTGAGCTGCTCAGGGTTCGGCGTTGCAGGTTCATCGCTCCATTTGTGTGTAAGAATAGGCGTCACATTCATGAACTTCAAAACAATACTTGATATTATCAATATGACCTCAGAATTAACACCAGGCCTTCTTTTCCCCCCCAACACCCATTTTCTGCACACGCGGGAGGCCCATAACGCTTCCTGTCCCTCTTGAAAGGAGACCCCCCATTTATTGAGGTCTCAGCTAATCTCGTCTAAACCGTGAGGCTCCTCTGACTATCCTGTCTAGGAATTTCCAAAGAAAGTAGAATCCACTGACTCTGTTGTACCTCCCTGTTGTTTTAGGAACGTCCAGACCGAGAATGCAGAGGGCACGCCTCAAAGAGACGCCGCTTGGTTCCCAGCAGCACTGAGGTGTGTGCACCTGCCTGGGTGCCAGCGAGCTCGAGCAGAAGAATGTCGAGTCAGAGAGCGATAATATTGTCTTTAGTTTTTATGTGATCATGTTCACTCTGACCTCTGTGGAAAGTCAACAACGGGGGCTTCCATTTCAAAGGGAACATTTTGAAATGATCCCTCTTTGTGATGCTACCAAAACTTGCTGCCAGGTATGTTTTGTTTGGGGAACACTGAGAGTAAGTTCATTTGGCAGACTATGCACCTCAAACATGTGCTGATAATTCACAACATATTGTCAGGTGAATAAAATATTTAGCTTTGTTTACATGGGAAGTAAAACCCATAGGTTTAGCAATTACAGCAGTAAAAGGCCCGTGATAAAGCAATCCACGTGGTTTGCCTGTACGTTTTCGCTTCTCATCACTATTTCAGTAAAAAAAACTTTTATAATGACAATATTATAATTGGCTTAAGAATCTCATCGAGGTTTTCTTATCTTATATATCTCTAAGAACCATTCAGTTCTTAACTACAATGGAAAAATGCACAAAGACTGATTTCCGTTTCCTGCTCGCATTGCTAAATATTTGTGTCCACTGCCACCTTCTGGTAGAGATGTAGACAGGCCGTTGACGCCTGCCACCTTAAAATAATTCTTATTTAATCTTTTTAAAATTGGGCAGTCAAACCTACCATTTTGAAGCCAAGACTTCTTTCCTGTTTTGGAAATTAACCAAAATGTGGGAAATTGACATGTAAACTTTCACAAAGTCAGACATCTTTGCAGCATGCTGCATATTTTATATCTCCTCCCCTTTCCAGTGTGAGTCTGAAGTTGAGGTAATTTCATTCCCACCTCTTTTGAAAGTGTGCAAGAAATTGTTTTCAATTTTGTAGATGCTGTGACACCAACGGTCACTTAACAGAGTTGATGTGATGGACAGGAACAGAAACGCATCTCGTATTTCTGTCAGGTCCATCAAATCATAACTCTGCTGAAACCCAGAACTGTCAGGACACCCTGACAAACCTCATCAAACACACAGATAAGTGCACTCTCAGGGAGCTGCCCTGCGTCTGATGTTAGGGAACTGACAGGAGAGATTGGCCTCAAACGCATGAGGAGTGGAGAATAAAAATAAATAAATACATAGATAAAAGAAGCAACTCTCTCCACCTGTTATCATTGTTAAATAATGACAGCATATTTTTTATGAAAGCATGTGCAAATACAATTTTTCAACATAGCAGTTAGACAAATGGCTCTTTTCAGAGCACAAACATAATCTGTCCTGCAAAGATCACTGGCCTTAACCATCCTGCCCATCATTATTGTACACAAGCACAACCCACAAAGTCTGTTCAGAAATGTAGCACAACTTGCTAGATGTGCATAATCTGTGTAATAAACATATAAGGGTGGTGTTCAGGGGGCGTCTGATACAAATGACCAAGCTACCACAGCTGGTGCCTCTCAGTGTGGAGGAGCTACTCCAAGCTCTTCGTAGACAGCAGAGCTCCTCACCCTCATCTGTATAGAAGTGTCTGCCCACCCTCCAGCTTCGGCCGCCTATGTCCAGCAACCTGATCAACCTGTAGAAACAGGGACTGAACAGTAAATCAAGAGCTTCGCCATTTGACTCAGCGCCTTCTTGACCACAACAGACCAACACAATGACTGGTGCATCAGTCCACCTGACAATCTCTTGCTCCATTCTTCCCTCACTCTCGAACAAGGCACAAAGATACTTAAACTCCTCCACTTGAGACAGGGGCTCTCCACTAACCTGGGTACAGCAAGCCACCTTATGGTCAAGAAGCATTCTCATCCCAGCTGCTTCACACTCAACAGAAAACTGCCCCAGTTCATGCTAAAATTCCGAGCCTGAAGATGACGACAAGACAACATTATCTGCAAAGAGCAACAACTAAATCCATTGGTTCCCAAAATGCAACCCCTCCAGCACCCCGATGTCCTTAGAAATTCTGTCTTTAAAAACACTGAACATTTCTGCTGATAAAGGGCAGCCTGACTTACTTTTGGCAATGGAGACCAATCTCTTGATCCAGTTGTACATTGACTATACAGCCGTTAGCAGAGGGCCCCCCCCAATCCCATACTCCCAAAGGAACACTCATAAAATGACTTGAGGGACATGATAGACATGGTTGAATGCCTTCTCCAAGTCCACAAAACATGTGGACTGGTTGAGCAAACTCCCATTAACCCTCAAGCACCCTGTGGAGAGTATAGAGCTGGTCCAATGTTCCATGACCAGGATGAACTGCGTTGTTCCTCCTGAATCCATGGTTCAATTAACGGTCAAATTCTTCTCTGTAGTACCATAGAATAGACTTTCCCACGGAGACTGATGAGTATGATAGTTGACACCTATATACTTAACACACCCTCCGGTCCACCTTCTTGAATTGAGGGACCACCACTCTGGTTTGCCAATCCAGAGACACCGTTCCTTGTTGGAGCTTCACCGTTACCTTACTGACTCAATGATGAATGAATCGACCTCGGAGTTCACAGCCTTTGCTTCCTTTACAAAAGGCGGGCCAATAGGAGTGAGGAAATTCTCAAAGTATTCATTCCATTACCCAAGGATGTCCCCAGTCGAGGTCAACAACCGCCCTCATCTACTGTTCTCCTTCCTGTCTTCCGTAACCGTTCGAGCTGCTGCATACTCGCCCTGGCAGTATCGGTCCACTGAATCATTTCCCTGGGATTGGGATTTACTAGGATCAGGATTGATGGGACTGAATTGCACTGACGTCCAGCAACAAAACACCACTTGGGTTGAGATGGGTAAGGCTGTTCCTCCCAGTCACACCCCTATAGATAATACTGCTGCTGCTGCTGCTGCTGCAGCTGAGCGTTGATGACTCCTGGTAGAACGATGGAATTCCCTGTGGGAGAACATTCCAATACTCCTCCCAAGGCCTCCAAGAAGGCCAGGTACTCTACACTGATGTTTGGCTCATAAGCTGAAACAATAGTGAGAGACCTATCCCTGACCTGAAGTTGCAGGGATGTGAGCCTCTCCAGGGAGAACTCTAGCACATGGCCCACACCACCTCAACACCTCCCATGGTGAGCAACTCCAGAGTAGAAGTCAGTCCAATCTTTCTCAAGGAGTTGGGTTCCAGAGCCAAGACTGTGCATGGAAGTGAGCCCAACTATCTCAACCAGTACTGTTCCACCCCCTGCATTAAGTTAGGCCCGTTGTTATAATTATTTGGTTATTTTCATAACCGTTAAAAATTACGGAGGTATCTAACTCTGAAGCCACATGAAGCTCTTACATTGTCAATTAAATACTTATTTTATTTGCTATAGATTTGTGATATAAATTACCCTATAATAAGATTAAAAACAAAACCACATGCTTGAAACGCATTCTGACACAAAACAAGCAAATAGTACGTCTGAGTCCTAGAGCTGTGGGCCTTCCTCATCAAAAATATTTAATTCAGGAAGAATTGGTAAAAAAAAAAAATCGAATCCGGAGAAATGTGAGTGAAGACAAGTGGTGTGAGTAAAGATGATTGATACTAGCGAGTAACTCAAACTGTTTCATGGCGCATTTCGTGTGTGTGTTCAGCGCGGTCCCTTTAAACAGCCTGCCCGCATTGCGCATGCGCAGTCTCTGTTTGGTTTTTGTCTGCCGTCGCTCCGCTAGCTAATCCACCGCTGCGCGTCACCAGCCGCGTTTATTTCAGCCGAAAGCACGGAGCGACGCCTCGAACCGGGACCTGCGCTCGGAGGATACGTTTGAAGGTGCCGGGAGAACACAGCCGTGGGGTCATCAACAGTTCGAAGCGTTCCCTCGGCTGTGCTTCCCCCTCAGGAACCTCCAGTTCCCTCATCTCACCACATCCATGTTGACTGCGGCAGGCTTCGCACTGGGCCAACTTACAGCACCACATCCTCTTTGTTCGTCCTGGATAATGTCCGGCTGAAATGTCACGGCTGCCTTTGAAGGACCACTCTGGGTTAGACTTTCTATTCTCGCCGAATCCCGGCCATTCTTTACGCGTTAAAATGGCTGCTGAAATAGCATTTGGAAGCGAGCATTGTTGAATCTGCTGCGACGGTGGAAAGTGTAAATAAGCTACGTAGGCTAACACTGGATCCTCCAGCGGATCCCTCCACTATTAACCCAATTAAATACTTTTAATGGATGCTCCGCTGTTTTGGTAGGTGCTTCCAACAGGGGGAAGGCTGAAGAGAGTTTGACCCCCGTTCCAAATCACCCCCCCCCCCCCAAACTCATTCATGGAAGCTTGACTCATCTGCGCTTTAATTGTCAGTATGCGCGACAGTCAGCGAATATGCAGGACTTGTTTGTTACAGTAGGATCGTCCTGAGCAGCCGAGGCTTCCCTCTCCAGCAGATCCCATAGGGCCCGGTCCTCTACTCGGCTCCTGGAAAATAAGAATGGATCCAGCGGCCAAGTGTCACACCAGACTCTTCCTCTTGGGACCCAAGTCTGCCGGCGTCGGCAGATACCTGGCGGTCTATGTGCTGTTTTACCTGGTGCTGATCACTCACGCCTCTCCGGCCAAACCGTGCGACAAGAACTGCCTGTCCGGGAAGTGCATCAATGGGTCGTGCATCTGTGACCGTGGATGGGTTGGAGACCAGTGCCAGCACTGCCAGGGGAGGTTTAAGTAAGTGGCCAGTCAGTTCATGAGCATCATCTTCTCACCCGAGCCCCCAGTGGTCTCATTATGTTCCGGTTTATAGTGGTTTGGTTTACTGGGACCTGCTGTCTCAATCAGGCAGCTGTGTCACTGGAGATTCCCCAGTAAAGCAACCGCTGGGCCTCCATCTTATTAATGGGTGGCAGCAACTAAAGCACATGTGGCTCAGTCAGTGTCTGTTGTCATTTACATCGAATTTCAGCCCAGAAATGAAGAGGTATGGGAACGGAGCACTTACTAAATTGGCACATTGGCCTGGTATATAAACCCAAGTTAGAAGGTTGCAAATTGATTGAGGAGAGCTGAAAATGATATAATTTAAAAGGTTTTTGCGAGATTGGCTAATGATTGATACAACTATGTTCCTAAATCCTGCACGACTAATGGCCCGATGCCTTCACATTGATTCCAAATAAAGAGCAGGAGCAAATATCTCCTCTTCTTCAAACATGTCTTGCAGCTTTTGCTGCGACCCGATGTGTATCTGGTTCTGACTTTAAAGCAGATGTGTCTTCGCTGGAATAGCAGCCCTCTCCTGCTGCCACAAATAGGTGCACAGAGTAAATGCTAGTGTGAATACCTGGTAATTAGGCAAAGGGAAACAATAGCATATGACGAGCATAGAATCCCAGACTGCTGTATGGAAACAATAGCCGGCGCGGCGGCTGCTGTTCAGCACGCCAGAGATGCACTCGGTGGGACAGAAGGGATTTGATTAAATTAATTACCAGTGCTGGTCTCAGGCTTTGTGCAGGCTGTCATCAGGCCTGTTGTCAGGTGATCACCAAGAGGCAAACGAATGAACAGCGAGATTGTGACACTACCTGTAAGTCAGTGTTATAGAGCCACGCACTGCGCTCATGTTTAATGAAACGATTAATTACACACAGGTTAATGGTGACCTCCAGCGTTCCAGTCATGAAATCATACCTTGAAAGTCTAAACTGACAGTGCAGATGTTTCCTTCAAGGGGCTATGAACACCAAAATGCCACAGACGGCTCGACAACACGTCTTAAGAGAATTTGCCTGGAAAATTAGCACAGAGAAATAATCATTCAGTGAGAGACAGGGTAAAGAAGAGTTAAAGTAGAAATAAGAGGGATACGGCTATGTAGGCTAATGTTTGAGGGGACTTCAGGCTGACTTCTACTAACCGTGAAAATGTGTAAGAGCTGACTATTCCAAATTTAGAGATTAAAACTTAGCGGATTTTGTGTGTGAGATATCGGACAAAAGGAGTCATTAAGTCCTCAGCCAAACTTTGACATTAAAAATGAATCCCTTCTAAGCACAAACTGTTCCAAATCCAAAACTACATCACATCCCGTGGGCAAAGAGTCAGGATAAGAATGGGAAATGTTCCACATTAATTCCTAATGCGTTTCTGTAGTGAAAAGTCAGTGAGACTGAGGAGTTTACTAGTTGTTTACTTGTTTCCAGTTCCAAATGTGGGCAAATGATCCTTTATGTCAGTTTTTCATTTCTTATTTTGGATCTAGAAAAACAAATATGTGTCACATGCCCCAAATTACTAGTGACTTGAACTTGAAATAACAGTCCTGTATGTTTATTCTTCTTTCTTCCAGGTTGACGGAGCCTTCAGGATACCTCACTGATGGTCCTATCAGCTACAAATATAAAACAAAATGCACCTGGCTCATCGAGGGCTAGTAAGTACTTTAAAAAAATCACCAGGTTCAGCTTGCATGGTTCAGATTAATTGTGTGGTTATGACAGATAAATGCTCCCGCAGCTCCTCTGGAAGGCGTCATGCTTCAGTTGTTTGTGCGGCAGATTGTCAAGCGCTGTCTGTCTGCTACTGTCTGCGTGTTCAGGCTCTTTTAAGCTGTGGTTTTGCTGCTGCCGCAGTCAGAGAGAGACATTTTAGCCCTTTGTACCATAATTACTGTGTTGATGGAGCTGCTTGGCAGTATTAGAATGAAAATGGAAAGAGAGGGCTGTCATGCAGAAAAATCCCTTTTTTACAATCAAACCTGCCTCAAACTTTAAAGTAAAATGATTGCTCTCAGAATGTTATCTTGCTAGAAAATGTACTCGTGAGGATTGGTTAGACTCTTTTTTGTTACAGTCCTTGATATGTGGGGGTGTTGTTGCAATAAAAGCTAAATCCTAAAAAAAACCTAAGCTATGTTTATGTGTGAACTGTTTATTCCACAGTCCAAATGCGGTTCTTCGGTTGAGATTCAACCACTTTGCCACAGAGTGCAGTTGGGATCACATGTACATTTACGACGGAGACTCCATCTACGCTCCTCTGGTTGCTGTTTTCAGGTGAGGTTTGTTCAAAACAAAATCCAGAATTTAGCACATCATAGCAATCCTTTAAAAGGGGAAAAAAGAGAGTGACTAATTTAAATGAACAATTTGTTCGCGTTGATAGGTTTGTATAATAATCCAGCGCAGTGTGTTATTCTGACCTTACAATGGCTTTGTTTTAACTTTTCCTGCAGTGGTTTGATCGTGCCGGAGTTACGAGGAAACGAGACGGTTCCTGAGGTTGAGACAACTTCGGGCTACGCACTACTACACTTTTTCAGTGATGCTGCCTATAACTTAACAGGATTTGAAATATTCTACTCGTAAGTGCCCTGATTTAATTTAAGCTGTTTAGAAACACAGTCAAACCAGATTTTTAAAGTACTTCCTTAGACTGAGCTACACAATGAAAGACAGTTTGTCATGTTTTTTCAACTGCTCTTTTCTCTATGAGAAACTCCTCCTCAGTCTCCAACAGCATTACTCTAACAGAAAGGTCTTCCTTTTAGGATCAACTCTTGTCCCAACAACTGTTCTGGTCATGGAAAGTGCGCACCTGGTAACTCAGCTGCCAGCAGAGTGTACTGCGAATGTGACAAATATTGGAAAGGGGAAGCTTGCGACATCCCGTACTGTAGAAACAACTGCGGAAGCCCCGACCACGGCTACTGCGACCTCACTGGGGAGAAGCTGTGCGTCTGCAACGACAGTTGGCAAGGTGAGAGGAAGCTCTGTCCTAACCAACAATGATGGAAATGGGCCAGATGTTTCTATTGATGCCAATAACCTGGGAAGCGCTCATTTACCCGAAACAATTAGAAATGCATCATTGTTAGCTAACCGCACATTTTCACAGAGCAACAAATCCTGTAATCATGCCAATTATGCTTGAAGATGTGAACAGTGACAAACGTATCTACTGCTGCGTATATAATGATAATATAATATGACCTCCGCTCGTCAAAGGTTAAACTGTTGGCCTCTTCCTGCCCAGCGACTTTTTTATCGTGCGGTCACACTGCTGACCAGATGTGCATGTTTACCCGTGAATAGGTGTGAAAACAGCCATCAGCGTTTGAGTGCGTTTCTCTCTCCCCACTCTTCCTGTAGGTCCAGATTGTTCTCTGACTGTCCCGTCAACAGAGTCCTTCTGGATCCTTCCCAGCGTCAAGCCCTTTGGCACGTCCCTTGCCCGGGCTTCCCATAAGGTGGTAGTGCAGGACAAGGTCATGTGGGTGGTGGGCGGATACACCTTCAACTACAGCTCCTTCCAGATGATCCTCAAGTGAGTTACAGTGACAACTACTGTTCCACTGGTGCCCTCTCAACTCTTGGACAGTCAACCCCAGCTTATACTGCAACCACAAAGTCCAAACTTGACCATTACCAAGAAAATCAGTAAATTCCTGTTTAAAACTTGAACTGAAACACTGAGAGGGAATTTTGTTGAGTTCAGTTTTGGGCCACCGTTTGTTCCTGTGTGTGATGGTGTTTTATTACATGGCCCATTACTGTGTTGATTATTATGTCTTTTATAATATTGATATTGGTCAGACGTAGGCAGAATCTCATGCTCAACTATCTATAGCGTCACAAAAGACAGACTCTTTATCAGGTTCACTGTGCTTGATGATACACACGAGCATAACATTTCTGTTGCTTCTCTTCAGCTACAACCTGGAGAGTGGCGTCTGGAACACAGTGCCCATCAACAGCGGGCTTGTGCCAAGATACGGTCACTCACTGGCCGCCTACCAGGTAAGCACAGCTCCTCCTCGGCGCAGTTTGGTGCAACTTTGCGAGAGCTTTATGACAAGTTGCATCATCTTTGTGAAGAACACTGTAGAAAAAAACCAACCCTTTTCTTTGCAGGATGAGATCTACATGTTTGGCGGGAAACTGGAAGGCGGCAGAGGGAATGTGACAGATGAACTGTGGGTGTTCAACGTGCCAAGTCGGACGTGGCAAAGGAGAAACCCTGTGGTCGTCCAGCCTGCCCAGATTTATGCAGTGGAGGGTCATTCTGCGCACTGCATCCAGACAGAAGGGGGCGATGCTATTATGCTGCTCATTTTTGGCTACTCTCCCATCTACAGCTACATCAGCAATGTTCAGGAGTACAATCTGAGTGAGTGACAGCAGAACGGGTGGAATTTGGGAACACAGGCATGCCAAAGATGATATGAAAGTCGAAATGAGCACATCCTTCTCATGATCCTTTAATTACATCCAGCTCATTTTCAAGAGCCCAGCAGCACATGGCTGTATGGAGAAGGTTGATTGCACTTTCTGTTTTTGTTTTTGTCAGAAGAAATTGTTAAAATGGCGCTTTACAGCATGATAGTTCAATAGTATGTGCTGGTAACATTATTAACCATGGCCAATCTGTGCACGATTCAAAAGATTATCCTGGAATGTCCTGGAAGAGAGTGCAGAAATCCTGGATTAATTAAAGACAAAAATGTTGCACTGCTGTGAAGACGGCAATAACTCACAGCATTCCCTGCCTGCCTGCGTGTGGTTCTTGACAGAGTCCAACACATGGTCCGTGCCCGAGACCGAAGGTGCCGTCCCTCAGGGAGGTTACGGCCACACCAGCACGTATGATGCCAGCAGCGGTAGCTTGTACGTGCACGGGGGTTATAAGGCGCTGCCTGCCAACAAGTACGGCCTTGTTGATGACCTCTACCGCTACAACGTGAACAGCCGGACATGGTTAGCCATCACACTCGCATTCAGACACATTTTTCCTCAGCTGTGCTTCACAGCGATGGGACCCTGTGCAACACTGTGTCTGACATGTTCTCTTGTCGTGCTTGCTTATGTTTCAGGTTTATTTTGAAAGAGAGCGGCTTTCCACGGTACTTGCACTCTGCTGTTCTCCTCAGCGGCACTCTGCTCATCTTTGGCGGGAACACACATAATGACACATCGCTCAGCAACGGGGCCAAGTGCTTCTCTGCTGACTTCTTAGCCTATGACATCGGTAGGACTCACGATATTCTTCATGTCATTTTAACAGGCGACCTCAGCTGTTACTGAATCTACTTCAACCCTCCGGGGCTTATTCCTGCATTATCTAGTTCATAGTCTGTAATATTTATATTCAGTGTATACACTGTATATGTGGTCTACGATACGTAGGTGTCTGTTCATGTGGTAACTACCCAGACAATCCAGATGGTTTCTGATTGTTTCTCAGCTTGTGATGAATGGAGGCTCCTTCCTAAGCCAGACCTGCACAGAGATGTCAACCGCTTTGGTCACTCAGCTGTGGTCAGCAATGGGTGAGTCTTTTATTTATAGTTTTTTAAATGTATATGCACTTATCCATTTATATTGCTAATCCTCTTAACCTGCATCTTATATACCTCTATTATTTTTGCCAGGTCCATGTATGTGTTTGGAGGATTCTCTGGGATGCTGCTCAACGATGTGCTTGTCTACCGCCCACCCAGCTGCCAGGCCTTTGTGGCAGAGGAGAGTTGTGTGCTGGCTGGGCCAGGGGTCCGTTGCATCTGGAGCAGAGGCCGCTGCTTGTCCTGGGAGCCTAGCATGGCTAATGGAAGCCTCATACCTGACTCATTCTGTCCCACTAAACCAGGTAAGAAAGCCAGTCAAACCTCTACACATTTTATATGTTTTATTTTGTATTTGACGATCATTTCTTTGGTTAACTAAGTTTCATATCTTGCACCATTGTATTGTTGTGTGTTATCACATCTAAATGTATGAACATTCTAAACTTTGTTGCATCTTTCACGCTTTCATTTCAGCCACAGTGGATGAACGGTGCTACCGCTTCTCGGACTGTGCCAGCTGTACAGCCAACACCAACGGCTGCCAGTGGTGTGACGACAAGAAGTGCATCTCTGCGTCCAGCAACTGCAGCTCTGTGAGTGTTACAGCAGGGGGCGTAAGAGCTCCTTTCCTCCCCGTGTTGAGTTCACCATGTGCCAACCAATATTCTGCATCTTTTGTTCTAAATTTTGAAATAGACTTGTAATTAACCTAAAATATGGCACGCTGATTCCCCTTTATTCTCCATTCTTTTGTGCTGTAGAGTGTGAAGAACTTCCCTGAGTGTCCGGTGAGGAATGAGCAGCTGTGCACTAAGCTTGCAAACTGCAAGAGCTGCTCACTGAATCTCAACTGTCAGTGGGACCAGAATCAGTCGCAGTGTCACGCTTTACCCGGTGAGATAATGAAACCCATCTCCCAACAGGCCGACACGCACAGTCATATTTAAAGATGATGTTGTTTTATTTTTCCATTTTCTTCCAAAAGTGTTCAGAAAATTCCAAATACAAAACATTTAGTGGCATAGTATGTTTGCCCAGGACATCCAAACTTTAAATCTATAATTTTCTGTATTTCTGGATTTGGAGAACCAATTGCAACAACAGTATCTTGCATTCACAGTGTGTACAAGTGCTATATTTATTCAACAGGCGATTAGAAAGCGGCAGACTTCCTCCAGTCTGTTCCCGTAACTTCATGAGCCACCCAAGTACTATTTATTCGGGCTCATATCCTGCGGCCATGATCCAAGATTTCCAAGTTGCCATAATTAAAGTTAAAAGTGGGCTAGCTTGACATTGGTATAAAAGAACAAAAGAAAAACTACCCTGAATACATTTTTTAGTATTGTAGCATAAAACAGGATTCATTAGAATTATACCATTATTTGAAACTAAGCTATGTATTTTTTTTTTAGACATTTTAGAATCCATCAATAACCTCTCCCCGGCACTTTCTGTAACTGTGGATCAGTCCTGCACATCGTTATGGAGGACTTTTAGCTTGGTCTTTATGGCAGAACTCTTTCACATTTTTTGGATCCCATGAGGTTGTCTTTAATTCAGTCCATAACATCTCTGCTGGTGGGGGGGTCTGGGCTCTGACTTGGCCCTTCCGAAATGCCGATTCAGTTTTTGCATCACCAACTACGCACAGACATTTTCAGTAGGATGATGTTTTCATGATGATAAGAACTGACCTTTTTAGGCGAGATGTAGTGTTATGCATCAAAAAAAAAGTCCTTTTGAGTGGGCTCCCTCCTCTTGGTAGAGTAGCCACGGTTCTAAAGTGTAAGATCATTTGCCTGACTGTGTATTGTGCATTTCTTTGAAATCACTAGCTTTTTGTAAATCAACAGTTGATAATAGATCCCGTGAAAGGATGATAGATGCTCTTAAAGCTCCTTTTGAAGAGGCAGGGGTCACATAAGCATATTTTTCTTGTGCAGAACAAAAAATAAACTCTCCAGAACTCTAGATTCTATTTCTTATCTAGACTACCAGGGTTAGGGTTATGCTGACACATGACTCAAATTAGCTTTTTTATGAGGTCATTAAGCATTCACATGAACACTATAAATTTTTTTGGGTCGTTCTCAATAAAGACATGAAAGAGCAGAGGGGTATTTTTGCTTTATTTTAGGCAAATTATATTTGCCAATACCCTTGACTTAAACAAGGATCACTTTTTATGACCAACTATTGCAGGAAAAACATGTTCAAAAAGGCTCCCATAGTTTTCCTGGCCACTCTTTTGTATACAGTACATGTTGCAGTGACTGTGTTGCAGGAGTCAATTCTCTTACTGCTTTTAATTTTCCAATTTCCTTCCTGGCACATTCAAGAGAACTGTCCTCAATGAAAGCTTAAAGTGATGGACGATCCCTTTTTTTTTTTTTTTTTTAGCTCTCTAACATGTGTTTTCTCATCTCCAGCCCAGCAGTGCAGTGAAGGATGGAGCCAGGTGGGGGAGGCCTGCCTGAGGATCAACTCCAGCCGAGAGAGTTACGACAATGCCCAGCACTACTGCAAGAACCTGAACGGAAACATTGCTTCACTCACCACCCCCAAACAAGTGGATTTTGTACTCGAGGAACTAAAGAAGCTCCAGCAACAAGACAAGGTAAACACGCACGCACACGCACACACACACGACACATCAACCTAAAGCTGCTCGAACCATAGACCAAGGGTGCTCATTACGTCGATCGCAATCTGCCGGTCGATCGCAGAGGTAGTACTGGTTGATCGCGGGGTGACATTAAAAAATATCAGCCCGTCATTCATCCCGTCACTTGATTGATATACAGGGCAGCCAGTTAGATGACGACTGAATTTGACATTCAGGTGACCAATCAAGCGCAAACAACGGCGCTAAGTGCTAAGCTATTTAGCGAATTACCTCTGATTTTAAGCCATCGCTAAAGCTTATGGTCATCAAAATGAATGAGGGAGCGGGACCAAGAAGACAAAACATATCACTTTCATACCGAATGGGAGGTGGACATCACGATGTCATTTTCGAAGTGCGTTGAAGATTATTAAGTACATGAAGATAATTAAATCCAAATACGTTCCACCATGACTGATGGACATTTGGAGGTGTGCTTGAGGCTGGCTGTCAGCAGCTACTGTCCGGATTATGCATCCCTGGCTGATTCAGTTCAGTGCAAGTCATCAAAGTAAACTTAGGTAATTACAAAAAATGTTGATAGGTAATTATTATGTGTGTTTTGCAATATTGGCTCATTGGATTATGCAAGGTACATTAACATACATTGTACATACAAAGAATCCTCAATACATTTGAAAATAATTAGATGTTTTGCATTTTTGGGGTGGGTAGATCATTTTGACTTAGTTATTTTGTAAGTAGCTCGCATGCTGAAAAAATGTGAGCACCCCTGACATAGACTCTGGGTCCTAGCTGCCGGAAACACAACATGTCTCTTATTGAGAAGTACTTTTTATACCTGCAGGAGGG
This sequence comes from Takifugu flavidus, assembly GCF_003711565.1. Taxonomy (NCBI): domain Eukaryota; kingdom Metazoa; phylum Chordata; class Actinopteri; order Tetraodontiformes; family Tetraodontidae; genus Takifugu; species Takifugu flavidus. The sequence continues at coordinate 15,380,404 of NC_079520.1, forward strand.
ATTTAAAAGCCGTTGTATAAAGCAGAGAGAACAGTGAGTCATTCTTTTAGTGGGGCCTGTCGTAACATACGAGATGTATTGTGAGGTGACCCCCCACCCACCCAATTATTATTTTTCTGTGATGCCTTATAACATTAATTTTGACAGGCAATTTAACGTTTGCCATCTGTAAATCAGTTTGAAACACTGATTCGAACTAGGATAATTACATTGGATTTTCTTTTCTTTCCATTTGAGTAGTTGCTCTTTTTCCCAACTCCTCAATGTTTTTTTTTCTGTCTGATTTATATAAATGCTACCATTTAAAGCTTTTTATGTATCTAAGCTTAGAGGTCATCACATCATATGAAATCTGTGCTTTTTATGCAAAAAGCAATTCGACATTCATTTTTCCTCTAACATAAAAGGTCGGAACATCCGCAGAAACACAGCGGCCTATTTAAAACACTGTTTCCAAGGCCTCTGCTCTGTTTCACAGCGGCTGTCTCCATGGGTGGGCCTCAGGAAAATCAATGTGTCGTACTGGGGTTGGGAAGACATGACGCCGTTCACCAACAGTAGCCTCCGTTGGTTGCCCGGTGAGCCCAGTGACTCAGGTTTCTGCGCCTACCTGGAGGAGCCTCAGGTGACTGGGCTCAGGGCCAACCCTTGTACCGCCACTGCCCATGGCCTCATCTGTGAAAAAGCCACTGGTGAGATATTCAAGTATTTCAGGAGTAATTTCAGGACTTTCAGGAATCTTATTTGAAGAAGACACGTTTCGCTTTGCCTCCTGTGCAGGAAATCCCAGTCAGAGTTCCCGCCCATCCTGCAAGAAACCTTGTTCGCTGCACTCCAACTGTGCCAACTGCACCAGCCAGGGCATGGAGTGCATGTGGTGCAGCAGCGCACAGCGTTGCGTTGACTCCACTGCTTATGTCATCTCCTTTCCTTATGGCCAGTGTCTGGAGTGGCAGACTGGAGATTGTGTTGGTAAGTGTTTTTTTAAACCAATATACTTTTTGTAAGTGCACAGACTAGCATTAAGGTGGCAGGCAATCAGCTTCCCAAAATTGTTTTTTGTAATTAATCCAGTCAATATTCGCTGGTCACGGAACAGACGGAAGAGGAGTGAAACGGGAGATAGGACGGGGTTTGTGGGAGTGAAATTGGTATTAGTTTTCCATGATTGGCTTTGGATGGTGTTTTTGAGGGTGGAGTGGCCGATTGCTCTTACTCAACTGTTAGTTTTCCCTGGCGACCATGCTGCTGATGGGCTCTTTATCATTAGCTTCTTTCACACAGCCTCACAAGTAGCTAAAGTAACCTGAGGGCCTGAATGAGGACAGAGCCTAATGGCAATGATTGCACACAGAGTCCTGAATCTTTTTGGGGCAATATTCCCAATATGTGTCCGAATTGTCTAGATTTCAATTTGCTTTACTTATGGGCTCAGTATTTATGCTGCTTATTATTCATCTTCTACTGCAGAAATTATTCTCTTAAAGCTCTTGTACATGTTTTTTTTTTGCAAGACACCATTTTTATTGAATTTTTTGAAAGTCTTGGTTTTGCCACAAGCAAAGAAGCATGATCAGAATAATTCTAAATGTAACAACGTGTCATTAAAATAATCACATATTCAGGACCTCTCATGTCCCACACAATGATTAAGGAAAAAGAATGAATTTGATTTGTTGATTATCTTCACTATAATTCCCTTTTGAAATGCTACTAAATGAAAACATTAATTCATTCATCAGAACTGCAAAGGGTGTTTGTTGTTATGGAGCAAAAAAACAGTAGAAGAAGTACTAAAGTCAGAAAGAGCTCCTAATCAGAGGCTTAAATCACTTTCTAGGAATTTTGTTGGAATTGTGTGTTTGGGCAGAAACAAATGTGCAGCTCTGGGGTCTCTAATTCACTGGAATCATCTGTTGTTAGATACCTCTGAGAGATGTTGCAGCACACTGTATATTTGTCTGGAGGGATTTATCTTTGCCATTGGCAAGGACACAAAAGGCTAATCTACGAAGATTCTCTTGGTGTTAAACTCACTACTATATTTTTGATCATATCCCTGTACTTATTTCTGCTTTCTCACCTTCATTTCCGTGAATGGAATTAGCTCCTTATCCATTGCAGCTAATGTTCAGTGCACTGTCTAAGGGGGCTTTGGAAAGTGGGCTTTTGGTGTTGCTCTTCTCTGGCTGAGAACTGTAGAACATTGAAAATCCAGGATTAATCAGTACATAATATTTATCAATAAAGTGTTATATGTCGATTGAGATTCTCATCTAAATATAACACTATACAATATATGTGTGATCTTCTACCTACTGATATAGAATCATTTTTAATGAGCTTTGTTTGACCAATGCTAACTAGAATACATTTGCTTGGGTTGTGCAGTGACATCAGTGTAGATGAAAAGAACATTATGTAAAATTTTCAAAGCAATATTTAGCATCTTGGGATTGTTGATTTTACAAGAAGCAGATTTCTATGTAAAACTCCAGAAATGGAATTATATCTGGTTATATGAATAGAGATTTGCAGAGCTGCTGACAAACCCAGACGAGTTCCGAGATGTTGGAGGGACAAGCACAGTGGTGATCATCATTAAGATCAGCTTCAGCTTCAGCTTCAGGCATCACTTTGATTTTTTTCTTCTTTATGCATATTGATTTACTAACGTGAAAGATGTGATTTGCTGGAAGAGTTTTTGTATTTTTTATTTATTGATTTTTTTTACCCAAGACCATGGTCCTCATCTGACGGCTGCTTTTATCTGGATGTGATATTCCTGACAATTCTGCCACTGGTGTCAAAACAAACCTTAATGGCTTCGCTTTGTACTCATTGTCCTTACGTTGTCATGGTTTCACACACATTAACAGAATAGCCAAACATTTGTTTGACATAAACTGAGGTAAAAGCACTCAGTCTTTTCTTTTCCCTCAAAAACAACACCCCCCCCCCAACACACACACACACACACATGCACGCACGCACCAAAGTGTGTCTGGTAGGCATGTGGCGACGCTAAAACTTGTCAAGCAATTTAGTTGCTTCAAAGTTCATCCACCAACTGACAACATGGCATCAATTCCTGGGCTTTCTTTCCCACACGACACATTTAAAGCTTTCATTGTAGTTGCCCTGAATTGCAAGATGTTCTTTGGTCCTGTTTGGCTGATTTTTCTGTCTCATTCGGTGACATTTCCCCCTCTCTATCAACCATTTAATGCCTTAACGCTTGTATCTCACCTGCTCTTATGTCAATTCCCCTGACGGCTCACTCGATAACCAGGTTGAAGTTTAAAGAAGCTTTTGCGACACCTGACATTTCATCAAAGCCGTCTTACAAGATAAAATCTTTAAGCGGCATCCCTAAAGATTATTTACAGATTTTTCATCGAGAAGTCACCAATAAATAAAAATCCCTCATATTATGAAATGCAGTGCCATGATGCATCGGTAAGATTTATGATGGGGCTGTCTAATTCTTATTTGCTCTGTTTTTCTTTTTTTTAGCTCAAAACTGCTCAGGTCTACGGACGTGTTCCCAGTGCTTGGAGCAGCCTGAGTGCGGCTGGTGTGGTGACCCCAGCAGCACAGGGAAGGGCCTGTGCATGGAGGGCTCCTATCGGGGCCCGATGAAGAGACCAGCAAAGCAAGGCCAGCCGGTCCAAGCTCATCACCAGCCCCAAGACATGAGCCTAGAGCTGAACAGCTGCCCCAGGGAAAAGGGCTTCGAGTGGGCCTTCATTCAGTGCCCTGGTAAGGGACTCACTTCCTGTCTCAGTTACTGAAATTACAGATCATCTCTCACAAGTGTGTCGTCTCGAGAGGTTGGTATTCCTGAGTGACTCTCACATGGTCTGAAGTTAAAGACGATGCTCTTATCAGCGATTCCAGTTACAGCTCCTATGCAACCAATTCCCCCTCTGGACTGAAGACTCATATGCCATTTAATGCTATCATGGCGCTCCAGTCTGTGCTGCAGCCAGCTCATGTAAGATGATAACTCGGTGCTAATTTGTGAGTGAGACCACCCCCACTTTTGTGGGTTTTGACTTTACTAAGATTAACATTTGGTGTAAGATTTGAACACCCCAGTTTTTGTACAACAACCAAGATTAGGAATTAAGCATGGATGCCTGGCTGTCCTGAGCTTCCGCTCGTTATGAAAGGCTGGAAAGCATTAAGGTACCCCGGAGATTTATTCTGTGCAGCTCGCCTGCCCCAACTAGGTGTTAATCCGTGTCTATGGTTTGGATAGTTTTCCCTCTGATCAGAAATAAATGTGTTTTAAACCTTTCTTAGTGCTTGGTTCTGTATTCCGCCGCATGAGCCTGCAACAAAACAGTCATTCTTGTAACTAGGCTCCTTGCCAATATTTTAATGGTGATTAAATTATTTTTTTTCTCTTTAGTCGGATTAAACATGCTGTTAAATTGTGTTTGTAAGAATGGTGGATGTCTGATGGCCGTTTGATGAACATGCTGTGTGTAATGCCTCAATCCCAGCAGCATTTGGTGAAAATAAGTGAATGAGTAGGTGGAGCGATGGTTCCAACAGATTTGCCTTTGGCACATAACCGGTTTTCTGTTGTCTGCCAGGCTTCACCCACTCCACTACACTTGGTGAAGATGCTGTACCCATTTATTTGATTCATTTCCTCAGGAAATGTGGAATGATGTTATGAATTGTGGTTCATTCCAAATTTTAAATGCTGCAGGAACGATGTGATGAAGATGTAAATTATAAAAAGATCATTAGCTTATTTGACAAATGTTAAACTTGGTCAGAATCCATAGTTTGTCTTTGTTCCTTGCAGCTTGCCAGTGTAATGGCCACAGCACATGTGTGAACAGCAGCGTGTGCGAACAGTGTCGCAATCTCACCACTGGTCCCAACTGCCAAACCTGCATGCCCGGTTACCATGGAGACCCAACCAATGGCGGAAAATGCCAGGGTGAGTATACATACATGCGTAAGGTTAACAGATAATCTTTTTGAAAATGTCTAGATTAAGCCATCACATTTTGAGTATTCCGACAGTCAGGTGGATTTATTATCAATATATACAACACAAGCAGCTGTTTTAATTGCATATAATGTCTGTAAAAGCTTGATAATGTAGTAAATCAAGTATCTGTTATCAAGTTCTGCTCAAATATGACAAATATGCTGTAACATCTCATCATAGACAGTAGGCGGCACTATTGGGCATCCAATTAAATTTGATTAGAATTTTTGTGCCCTTTGGATTAATAGAAAAATTTAGGTTGATAAAAACTCTCATCTCAATTAAAGGAATGCTCACAGTTTAGACCACAGTGGAATCTGAAGAGTGTTTTCTTGACACTTTAGTCCACCTGATATGGTCCGCATGACGGAAAGGCAGGTCAAGAGTAGACTGACTCCCGTTGTCCTTAATGAGACATGGATAGAATTCCTGAAAATTTACATGGGGTTTTATAAGGGTACACACACCACACACACACGCACACACACACACACACACACACACACACACACACACACACACACACCACACACACACACACGGTGTGCAGCCAAGATGTCCCCTGAATATGTAATGTCTGTTCTGTAAAAGGTTGTAATTAGATCCCTGTTTCCCTCCCGGTCAATAAGGTGAAAAGGGCTATCTCTTGAAATATTCATAACGTGCCATGTTAGGAATTGACGAGCTTTAAATTTAAGTGAACAATTTTAGTCTGTGCTTAAATAAAAGGAATATATCAGGAGCAGTTTTGGACCTCAAACAATGCCCTTTAAAGGCTGCAAAGCCCAAACCATTCCAGGCAAAGCTTCTTTCGCCCATGTATTGATGTTTATATTTCATACACACATGCCTGTAGGTACTGTGATGTCCCTTCGAAGAGTGGGATAGTATTTTTCCCCTTCATGTATCAGATTTCTGAAGTTCAGCCAGTCTCTTTTGGTAATATACTTGTTTACCAGCACACCGAGATCAATATCAATTTCAGCTCGGTGTTCAGTACAGTGGAGGTAGCTTAGCTTAGCACAAACACTGGAAGTGATGGGGAAGTGCTAGCCCTGCGCTTTATGATGCAGCTGTGAGGATGTAGACTGTAGGAGTGTAAGCTCTGCTATGCCCTCAGGGGATCTGGAAACCACACATTTTACGACTTGGAAAATTTTCAGCTTTGTTTAACAAAATATCATGAATAGTTTTTATTTAATGGTGTTTATTTTCCTTCTTGTCTCTTTTCCATCTGTGTTCTTTTGCCCCTTCCAGCCTGTAAATGTAATGGCCATGCAAATGTATGCCAGGTGTTAACTGGAAAATGCTTCTGCACCACCAAGGGGATAAAAGGAGACCAGTGCCAGTTGTGAGTTCAAATACGCGCGCACACACACACACACACACACTTTAAATTCTGTTTGATAGGCATGTGGCGACGCTAAAACTTGTCGAGCAATTTAGTCAAAGTTCACCAACCTTTGTGATCAAACGTGTAAAAGTCAAATTTAAATGTAAAAGTTACATTTATTTAACTGTAATCTTTCAAAAGCAGTTTGAACAACAAAGAGGTGTGGTTCTGTTCTCTGTGGTTAAAACCTCACAGTTATATTGTTGTTGGAAAGAAGTCAGAGCGAATAGACCATATTCTCCTCACAGTAAAGTCTGGTATAAATATTTGCAGCTTTTGCATCCAGGTTCTGTTCTCTGACTCAGTTACACGTTTCACAGTCACAGATTTCACACCGTGTTTGTCACACCAATGAGAACAGGCCATCACAGCGTCACGAGTCGGCAAAAGTCACATTCAGCTGTCGTGACCCTTGAAGCTGCTGCGCTGAGTCACAGTATCTTACAGAAGAAAGTTTGTTCAGGTGGAAGTTTCTGAGCGCGTTAAGTGTTTTACACCCACAGTCCTCCTTCCCTGTCTGCTTTCACACTGTCTGGCACATATAGCATAAATTAGAGAAAATGCTCATATTTTGATCACAACCACAATTTAGTAGAAACTCCTATTTTTTGTCTGTAAACCGTCTGGTCTCTAAAAGGTTGCCTACCTGTTATCTTCTAACATTGTATTCATATGTAATATATGAGTAATTATGCATCAATTTTAGCTTGCTGAAGATAATTGGCCTTCACTAAATAATATAACTATACTTCATTTTCATGTAATTGCATGGTGTTTTGGTGCTGTTGCTTGTAAACCGCAATGCTTTAAGATTCAGTGGAAACGGGTTCAGATGAAACTGTGACTGATTGAGAAAATGCGGGTGTGATTGGAAATACAAGGCACACCGTCGGTAAATGAAGGGAAACAAAGCAAATTGCCCAGAAACCAAAATAACTAAATGAGGGTGTTTGAATCCCCCCGTACTCGCTCTGACATTAATAGCGCTAGCAGAGCTGTCAGAATGTCACGTCAGGGTACTGGATGGGATGCTGTGGAGGGCAGGATTTCAGCGAGAGCTGATATTTCTGAGGGGAAAAAATCTGTGTTTGATAAAAGGAATGGAAGGAGGCTGTTTAGAAGCCTGTGGCAGCAGTGGGGCAGCCGTTACAGCAACCCATTAACCCGCAACACAAACCAGCAGGAGGCGTTATCAGGCTATAATTAGGTCAGCGTCATTATTCCAATCGAAGAATCTAGACGCTTTTTCACTTTGCTTAAGTCGTCACTTGATTAATTTATGTTCAGGTATAATCTAATTAGTGCGCCCGTGACTCGACGAGCGGTCGGGAAGTTTGTTGAATCCCGTTTTGTAATGTCATTTCTGCTGTGTAATGAAATGAGTGGGATGAGTGTCATCCTCACACATCCCAGGAAGCAGCGACCTCAAAGACTTCTACCCAGGGCTGGACTGGCTTCTCTGGTTTTACCAGAAAAACACACAAATGCGCGTTGCACAGCCACCGATGCCATTGGGACTCCTAAATAATAGCTGTTGTAATGAAGTGAAGGATGCATCAGGGCAGAATGGAATTGTTTTTGAAAACAATTGATGAGGTGCGCGCGGCGTTCCAGCACCGAGTCAAACGGGAACATTTAGGGGTAATATGTCTTATTAGCGTGCTCGTTTGGTTGCATCCATTATTCGGGTTTCCTCTTGTGCTCGACGTAACATCAAGCAGGGGGCGAGCACGTGCGTGCCCGCCCTTGTGTGTGCACGCAGCGTACGTGAAGGGCACGGGGAAGGTTCGCGGCACATTCCGCGATAGACCGTGTGAGTTTCTGCGTGTATGCGCACAAGCACAGAGGAAGGCTCGTGTGTAGGTCAAGATGCGGTGTGGGAGATTCTGCTCCAGTTCAGATGTGTGCACACGTGCATGCAGACGTAGATTAAATTAAGATACAGCGTGGAGGAGTTCCATTATACACTCCACCACCAGCGGTCTGCGTGCAGCCGTGTTTGCAAATGCCAAGCAGCTGCAACACCCCAGGAGTGATGTTCCGTAAGGTTCTAAGGCCCACGGTGGCGTTTGTTCTCATCTGATGTGCTGTAGTAAAAGAGCACTCTACCATGTCCTTGCTGCAACTAGCTCACCCCAAATCTAATGTCCTGATGGTTCAATGGCGCCTTTATCAGGTCAGTTAATACTATCAGAGGATACTTTTACTGTCTGTGTAGCTGGGGAACGATAGAAAATAGATTAATAACTCTAATTTAAAATACATTGCAGTCCTCAACATAGGTACCCAGGCTTAAGCCCCCCTGTGGCACGCTAATACCTCTGCGAAGCATTCTTCTGGAGCAGTCTTGGTCTTATCTTAAATTGCTAACCTGCAAAATTCACCTAGGTTTAAGATGTGTATTGTTTGTTTGCTCTATTTTAATACACAGCAACAACAAAAGCTTTCTGCACAAAAAGCAGCATCGACTTTCAAACTTATAGGAGGACTAAGGTCACTTGAGACCCACTTCTGGCCACATTTTTGTGCCGATCTGTTCAGCGGGTTTTGTGTAATGCTGCAAATAATCCTGCCAACCTGCGCAAAAACAACTTAAACAACAAAATAATTTGTTAGGGTTAGCATCTTTTAGCGTCTTTGTCGATGTCTTTCATTGATAGCATTTTCAGAGATGCATTTGCCCTCAATGATTCCAACATCATCAACTATCACCTTCTCCGTGGCAACATCCATGACACTGTCCTCTCTTCTGATAGCCTCATTTAAAAATGTTAATTAGTTGTCCTGAACGTAAACAACCGTGACACAATTGTTGCCATATTAGAAAATGTCTGAAAAATGCAATTTGCTCTGACTTCACAGTTGCAGAGTTTTACAGCATAAATGTAGACGGTTAAAAACACGAGACCGTTGCAATGCCTTCAGAACGGCATAAAAGCACTTAAATCCAGTGAAGATCGCCATATGTTCCTCCTCATTACAGACAATGAAAAGGCACAAATCTCCTAAAATGGAATTTGCAGGACCTGAGTGCGCTGCATCCATGTTCAATTACAAGTGCCAAGGAAGCCGCAGCAAAACACAGTGACTAATCTGCGCATCGTTCCTCGTAAATGAGCTTGTGCTTGTATGCCTCTTGTGAGGACAATGGACGAGTCAGAGGCTTTAAATGAGCGCATTTACTTCCTAACCACATTGGACTGGAGGCAAATGGAACATAGTAATTGTGTAATTTTCACACCATGTTCAGCCGACGGTCAGATCCCTCATTAGCCGAAGTTCCAGATTCACTGGCCCCAGGCTTAGTCATTTCACACCTCCAACAGACATGCGACACTGTTTAAACATTGGCTAATTATGCTGCATCCAGCCATTTATGTACTTTGACATATCATGTGGAAGCTTTAGTTTAAAGCAGATTTACAACTGACTTTCTGAAGGTATTTGTTCGAAATTTATCAACGTCCTCCCATTTCTGCATTTTATGTAATCTTAAGTAATCTGATGAATGAGTTTTAGGGGCTATGGGTGTTAACTTATTTGTGTCCCATTATTGCATAAATTGGATTACATATTCTGACTAAAAGCTTTTCCAATGGTAGATTCTGATTTTTGAACAGAGAAACATGTATCATCTAGTCAAATGATGTAAAATAGAAGCACCTGGAGACAACAGCAACTGCTCACATTGCAAATCGCACCTCTTCATTCGTCAGCGAGGCACCGTCGTGTTATGTGTGAATGTGTGTGAATGTGGACCTGCACCACTGCCATTACTGGTGACTGCCAGCACAAGTCACAGGATGGTGCTCATGCTTTTACCCGGTATATTTTTTATTATCTAATCCTTTCACTAAAGATGATTCTTCCTTACTAGTAGCTACTGTTTTGATTCAATTAAAAATTAATTTTTTAAATTTTGAAAGAATTAATCTATCTGCCATGTGCCCGGGGTTATTTTAGGAATAAACATACTTTTTCACACTGTTCTCCGTGATCAGGTGGTAGTTCGAGATTGTAGTATGACTTGATAAATCTAAGTAAAAAAAAATCTAATTAACTTCTTCAAACTATCAGATAATTTCCTCATCAGAAAAAGGAGACTTGATGAGGCAACAGCACCGGCAGCTAATGTGCTGGCACTTAGCACACGATTTCTGATAAGAGGCATTCTTGCTCTGTCTGTAGGAACTCTTCCTCATTTGATTCTTTCTGTTTTCTTCACTGCAGATGTGACTCAGAAAACCGGTACCTTGGCAACCCACTCAGAGGAACCTGTTACTGTGAGTAATTCCACACCGGACACCTTCTTGGTCGGGAGATGGTTCATTTCCCTGCACGCAAATGCACATTTACCCCTCCCTTATTGTTCTTGCTTTACCCCTCCCTCCGCACCGCCTGTGGCAGATGGAGCATTTTAGCACTTTGGCACCGGGGCACTTGTTAGGTGACAGAATGACTTGCCATGAAAATGTCAAGAGCATCAGATGGAGTGAGTGATGGAGCTAATCAAGGAGATGGAGGAGTAAAATGTCCACACTTGCCGACTCACCCAATCACCCGCCCACTCTTTCATTCATTTAGAAAGTTGACTTACCCTGTGTGCAAAGTTCACTGGAAACACATTAAGTGGGAAGTTTTAATGCTCAGTGAAGTACACAGTGTATTCATTTGTGCAGTGTCCTTGACGAGCACAGTGTCTCTGTTCAGCACTCTGAGACTGACAGCTCAGCCTCTGCCACAGATCTGCCCTTTTTTAAAATTCCATAACCCCACAAGAGACGTGATAAGGAGGAGGAGGCACTTGAGTCCTGGACCTCACTTAACCTGTGCAATGGTGTGTTTTCCTTTGTCCCCGCTAAAGTCTTTTCTGCAAATTTGTGATCGATGCTTCATGTTACCATGCCAACATGGCAAAACCAACGTGCCGCTCCCTGCACCATGTGGCTGCTTTAAAGGAGCAGTAAGGTTGTGGCCAAAGCTGGAACTGCAACCACAATCAGACTACTGTTGAACCCTTTAGCCCTCTGCCTCCCCCCAGAGTTGAGGTTGCCTGATACATCAAGAAAGTCCCATTTGACTGTCTCAGTTACAATTCATATTGACATAATGGCCGTGCTAATTTTGAAACTATTTCCATAACTTTTCAGCATTATGCCAGAGAAATAGTGCTAGCGGGTTGCACATGTTAGCAATGATGAGTTACCATTTTTATTGCTCAATCAATTTATTACCTAGTCAATATGATGACCCACCTGCATGTGTTAGTGTACTATACACAGATATGCATAATGTTAATTGACTGAAGAGAACATTTGAAATCCCTGGACTGTGCCCTTTAAAGATCTTTCATTTCTGACTTTTTCACATAGTTGGGAATCATAATGGAGCCTTTTAGGTTTACTAACATTAGACATTTATGATTCCAAAGGTTTGAAGCAGAAGCTCCGTGGTAACCGGCACCCTGGATGTTGAAATGCTACTGACTTTGTGATTGATAGATAACTGGAGGGTGGAGCAGCAGAGCAAACTCACATGTAAACATCAACATTGTTTACAGGCTGACACTTTGCTTCTGAATTTGGAATATTCTGGCTGACTACTGTTGTCAGTGACATAAGCATTTGAATTCAACATGATTCCTTAATGTCTCTGAATTCAACATGATTCCTTAATGTCTCTGAATCAACATGATTCCTTAATGTCTGCAGGCATATCAGGGCCGTTTAAGGATAACTATAAATACATTACTTGCATTCTGCTCCTTTAAATTTGTGCATTGATAATTGTTGATTTTACACAATTTAAAAATCCCCAAATACAAACAAAAATATCAATCTTTAGTGCAGTTGTCAATCACAGAAGTATACAAGATCATCACTTGTGTGTTTAGGTAATTCTGATTAGTGAATTTGTGCATGGCCCACATTAATTCATTTGTTAAATTATTGATCGCTGCGGGGGCATTTTTAGAGTTGTTGTCAGGGTCAGGTAGCATTACTTGTTGTCTGCTTGATGAGAAAATTGTCCTCCCTGATTACAGTTATTGGACTTGATTACAGACATTCTGATTTCTCTCTGCTCCATCAGTCTGTTCATTTGAAGTTTGTTACCGCTATATCACATAGTAGTACTTTTTATGAAGGCTGTCACAGCAGTCTCTGGTCCTGTAAACAACCCCTGACAGCTAAAATTGATTATTTTCTCTGCCTGTTTTTATGTGAGTGCAGGGAAGATGGTCCGTCTGAGGTCTTTGTTTTTTCTCCTGTGAACAGACAACCTTCTGATCGATTACCAGTTCACCTTCAGTCTCATTCAAGAAGATGATAATCACTACACTGCCATCAACTTTATGGCCTCACCTGAGCAGGTAGATATTTCATATTTTACATGTGCAGCTGCTGCATTCAGCTTCTTGATGAAGGGGTTTGCGGAGAAGATTCCCAAACCAAAAAGCTTCGATTTCTTTGTCTTTTTTGTAATGTCATCACTGCTGTTTCTGTCTTCTTCTGTTCCGGTCATCCCGAAGGCTAGCAAAAACCTGGATATGTCCATAAATGCATCCAACAACTTTAATCTCAACATTACTTGGTCTGTGGGATCAACAGGTATTTCAGTTCGACTCTTATTTTTAAACCTCTTTCCAACAGTGCAAGTTTGCTTGCTCACTTGTTTTTAAAATTGTATAAAACAAAAAATGGGCCAGAATTTACTTGCTTTTAGTGTTTCAAGGGAAAATGGTCACACATTTACACGTAAAGAAATCCTTTTTTGTAGGCCCACACAATATGGCTGTTTACTTTAATAATTCAGTAGAGTAAAATATATTTTACATATTCTGACTTTTTCCCACAGTTATTTCATTGGTGTCAGGGGAACAATAATGTCAGTGCTCTCGTGTACTATCACCCTTGAGTGAATATTATAGCCCCCCCCCCCCCAGGAAAGACACCCAAGGACACTGCAGTCCTCCAGTGACACTGTTTAACCCCCCTTTCTCTTTCTCTCTGTGCCACTTTCTCCCTTCAAAACAACTCTGACATTTTCCGGCCACTAAAAGACGTTAACCTCCTGCACCCTCCGCACCACTTTAACCTTTTCAGAGCACTGTCATTAATATTTGAAGTCTGCTCCCCTTTCCCTCAGAAAAGATATTGTGTCTCAGAAGAAACCAGAGTCTCTTGACAATCGACGAGAGAGTGAAGCGCCTTTGGGTGGGAGGAGGGTGATTTCAATTAAGATAAACACGCTCACGTAGCCACACTGGAGCTGTCATTTTCGCTTCTTTTGTTTCAGAGGTATGGGTCGGAATGCCAATGGTGAGGACCCAGAGTAAGACCGAGAATACAAATTGACTTGAAATGTTTAAATAGACTGAGAAGAGATTTATGTTTTCATAAGCTTTACAGTTCAGCTGTAATCTAGAAACAAATTTGACGTCCCTGATTGTGTTCATTAGACCCATTTGTGATGTTTAATCTATCTTAAGCTATGCGGCTTTATTATTTACTAATTACCTTTTGTCACTGTGACTATATTTGGTCTGAAATGTCAGCCGGGGCTGTGTAATGAGGTCATCAGTGTTTCATGGCAAGTTTACAACATATTGCAAATGCTGTCTTAGAGACACTTAAAATTGCGGCGCCTGTTTGTTTATGGCGTGCCACTGCGCTATGGGGAGCTGGCCCGGCCCCACCCTGATAGTGATTAGAAGAGTTTACCGATTATAAGCCTGTATGAGCATCTGCCAAGAACCATAAGAACCAGGAAAAAGTTTCCTGCCCTTACATTGACTGAAGTCTTGCTCGTTTGTAATCCCTCTTATAAGAAGACAAATCCCTTGCTTTACTCATTAAAGACAAGTTTGACCCCGACACACCTTGAGGTGGCCCACTACCCCCCCCCTCCCAGAATGCTTATCCCTCCTCAGAGGACAACAGCCATAGCATCATCCTGACTGTTTGTGTAGTTTTGTGTAAAGGCTGCTCTTTGTTCTGGCCATCAGTGACGTCATACCAAACCCTTTTCAGTCTGTGGCTTTTTTCCACACGTTTCCTTAACAATTAAATATAGATCGCTTGTAATTACTAAATAAAACTCTGCTCTGTCTGCCCAAAAGAAGTTGAATGATGTTAGGCCTTGATAATAACTGCCTACGAGTGCTTGGCTTGTTAAAGTTATAATGCATTCATAATGATACCTTTTAGCCCGGACGGCTCCATCTCTGCCTGTAGGTGAGCAGCAAATGTCAGTGCCTTGATCACAAACGCTTTACCCTCAACAGCTGGAACCATCTCAGGAGAGGAGGTGCCCATTGTGTCGAAGACCAACATCAAGGAATACAAAGACAGTTTTTCCTGTGAGAAGTTCACCTTCAGAAGTAACCCCAACATCACCTTTTACGTCTACGTCAGTAACTTCTCATGGCCAATCAAGATCCAGGTAAGGATCGTTCTGTTCCAGGTTATGTACCCGTGTTTTTCACGTGTCACATGAGCCATCTCGAACATAGAGAACCAGAACAGCCGTCTTTATGATGCGGGGTGATTTCAAGTGCACTTTATTCTAATGACACATTTAATAGGCGCTGGTTATTGGGTATGGGCGCACAGATGTTTTTAGCAGACGACAGCAGCAGCATTTAACCTTTTCTAGCCCTCTTTCTGAATAGAGGAGATTGATTTGCTGTGGTGAAAGGGATGAAAATACAACACAGTGGGAAAAAAAGGAATACCATTTGCTGTCACTTTAGGGCTGGCTGGAAAACAACAATTAAGCTTTAGCCAAAAATATTTTCCACCGGGAAATTAAAATGGGCTAAAGGCCAAACGGAACTAATCTGAATGAAAAATGAGGGACTGAAATGGTTGTGCGATGACTTGACAGTAGAGAAAAACAAGCAACAGCACCTACTGGCTGTTCTGTCAGTGGTGTGAGTTCTGTAAGTTCTGATGGTGGGAATCAGAGCTGGAGCACATCATGGCTCTCCACAGAGCATAGTCAGGGGATTGATTTATTATGGACAAATTTGGATTTGTGAACAATTACACGAATGTCATTTTGCAATTTTCCTTCCGTTTCAAGTTTGTTCTTGTCCCTCTTGACGGGTCAGCGATGCCATCTGGCCCAGTTAGTTTTCCATTTGATGTCCTGCAGAGCAAACTTCTTTATTTTGGGTTGACGTCGGCCGTAAAGCAGAAAGCCTCTGTAAGAGCAGGAAATGACCTCACACTGTCTAGTTCATCTTTACAGCGCAATAATGGACAAGGATAAAGCAGAATTTAAGAATTCTCTCCTTTTTTGTTCTTTCCTTCAGCTCAGTGTTTGTGCGTGCCCCAGTTTAAAAAGAACTCGGTGTAATAGAAGTAAATTCCCAAACATTTCCTTTGATTGGCTGTGATGATAAATTGAAATCCAATCAACCTGAAGCCAATTGCGCAATTTTTTGTTTCCAAATCAATCTGCCCCACTTACTAAATAAATCCACAATGCGTATTTTTTGTGCTTTTGAGTCAGGTAAGTCAAGTTAAAAACTACATTTTTCCCATGGTATTTTGAAAGTGACTGCAATCATTCCTTTTTAGTTGAGATGGACTCCACATTTAAGCATTGTTTTTAACATCTTGGTGATAATCATACACGCGTCCTGCCATCAGATGCACTGCAGACATGAATTGGTCCCTCTGCAGTATCACTTTTACTCCATCAGAATAAGGCACCTGGAGTGAAAATCATTCCATATGTCGTCATCTTTCCACTGAAACACCTTTCTGCACTCGAGCTGAAATTTGAATTCACTAAGAAAACAACTGGGGTGGTGTGCTGTCATTTCTTCCTGATTTTTCTTTTCTCCTTCCCTCCATTAGATTGCCTTCTCCCAGCACAACAATATCATGGACCTGGTCCAGTTCTTTGTCACATTTTTCAGGTGAGTGACTCAGATATTTGTCATTTAGATAATGACCTTTGCTTAAGGTTTAGACTCTGATGTTGTGAAGATATTGTTGTGAATCCAGGTGTAACAAACCTCATCCAAACACTGACAGACCAACTCATCATGTTCCACTTCTGCGTCTTGGGCCTTGCTGAGTAATTGGAGCCTGTCCTTCTAAACTCACTTCATGCAAACACAGCTTGTGTCTCACTCCATCAAACTGCAAAGGACCTGCCAGTGGCCATTAGAATAGTTACATATAGCTGAGAGTTATGTCACCGTGAGCAATGGAGATATGAGGGTCCACATCTAACACTGTCACGGTGCGCTGCAGGTTATTCTGAAAAGAACCATTGCATTTAATTTTGTTTAATTCACTTGTGTTTTCTGTAAAATCACTGTTACTATAGCTTCCCTGTATGTATGGCGATGTTATTTTAAGGTGTGCCACCCAGAGAAGCTGACAGACTAGCGTATTATCTGTGTAGCAGCCAAGGTGGGAATAGAAGACAGCCTTTGCCCAAGGCACCTGCCCATCATTGCCAAAACCACAATACATTTTTCTGAAAACACTGTCACACAGTCGCGTATCTCCTGCCTCCATCGGATCAAATTACATCCAAATTCTGGAATTCTTGCAAGGAAAAGGGGGGAAGGACAGAACTTATTTTATCAGAAAGGCTTCTCACGATTACTTGCGTCATTCGGACCAGAACGCGTCAGAGCTCGGAGACAGAAAACAAAAGTTTCTGACAGTTTTGGGGACTGAGACGAACTTTGTTACGAGACAATTCATGGAGAAAAAGATTACATGAGACCAACTGGAAGTCAAACCATGGAATACACAGCGCACTAAAACCGCTGCTTTTCTGCAGTTGCTCTGTGACTTTTGGTGTGTTTTTGTTTTTTCATTCCATTGTCTTGAAGGGGCATTCTCTTCCATCTCTGGAGCCCAGTTCTCACTGACCCATAAATTCAGAAAATAGCGAAAGGCCTCGGTGCAGTCGTGTGAGTGTTGAGTGTGTGGCAGGTTTGAAGGGGATCAACCTGCTGGGAACACAATCAGCCTGATGACAAAATGTCAGGTCACCCCACAGGGTTCCCAGACCTCCTTTTCTGACAGATAGAAGGTGAATAAATGACAAAGGGACACGGAATAGGTCTTTTTAATTCAGCTTTCTCCTTTTATTCCCCACTTGTTCAATCTATTGTTGTTTTAAATGCGTATGAATAAAATAAAACGATTATGCCTTTCAGTGATCCATCCGTCCGTCTTCTGCTGTTTCATCTTTGAATGAGGTCGAATAACCATTCACGCTCGCATTCACACCTGAGATCAGTTTAGAGTTCCAGATTCACCTCCAAATGTTTATGGACAGTGGAAGGAAGTCACAGTAGTTGGAAAGAACCCTGGCACGAATGGAGAGAATATGCTGTCTCCACACAGAAGAGCCTGTGGGCGCAGGAGATCAGAGCGACAGCAACAGTGCTACCACACCAATGGAGGAACTGATGACTTTAGAATTGAAACAATAGAAATGACTTGCAGCACCAGTGATTGTTAAACTTTATAATGGCACCAAAGACAAGAAAATGCGCTTTAACTTCTTAAAAGGTATTTAGGGATTTAATATCTGTCACTTCAGTCATGTGAAAATGTCTTTGAAGCCCACGCAACAATCTTCTCTATTCACTGATACCCTCAAAGCTGTCTAAGATGGTCCAAACACTTCTGAATGAAGAATGAAAGGGATCCCACGGGGGAAGAAAATCTGTCCACAGCAAAGACATCATTTAACATCGTAATCCCAGCCGCCGTCATTTAGCCGCATCAAAGAGATTTTATCACCTTCCTCTCAGGCCTTATCCTGGATCAAACAGCTGTGCGGCAACCAAATTGAGAGCCTATTCATGTTTAAATATCAATAAATGATCCTGTGAAATCAGAAGTGGTCATCTGTCTGGGGTGAAATGTGCCAAGAATGTGACTTGAGCCTCAAGTCAAGCCCTTATTGATCACTTTACCATCAGCATTGCAAAAGGAAGTGCAAGTTCCTTTGTCTCTGGACATCAGATGGAGGGTCAGTTTGTCTTCCAAGAACAGTTGACAGTTGGATTATTCTCAGCTCACCGAGTTGAGAATAATGGAGGAAAAATAATAACATGCTCCTCGAGTGAGCAATCATTTTAATTGATTTGAATTGATTGTGATGCTCGGATTCCGTATTTTCTAACCAAATGCACAAAAAGGAAGGATTTACATGGCAAATCTATTTTGTATGCACTTTTCGATACTAAAAGCTGCACAGCCGGGCCAAACCTCAGCCATTTTTAGACTCTTAATCATGTAATCATCTTTACATTCCCATTTGTCACTGGGATAATGAAGTGGAAGCTTTCAATCCGTCATATCTTTCTAACCCAGTAGCACCCAGGACTTGTTGGGTTATTAAGTGAAGTAATCGGCCAAAATACTCAGTCTTAAAAGAAATGGATGTCTCACCGTCTCTTGTCGCCTCTGCCATGTGATCCTTTTAAAATGGAAAGGAAACTTTAAATATTCATGTCTATTGTAATAGGAAATCAGCCATAGGGCGGTCTTGAAGCAGTTGCTGAACAGCTGCATGAATGCAACATATAAATAAGAATCTTTATATTATTATTATTTTTTTTTTTTACAAACTAACCAGTCTAGGTATTCCCTGGCCTGTTTTCTAACAACAGACGGCACAATGGAAGATCTCACGCTTGATCTTGTTTCCTTTCTTCTGTTCCAGTTGCTTTCTGTCGTTGCTCCTGGTGGCAGCAGTTGTGTGGAAGATCAAACAGACCTGCTGGGCTTCACGACGCAGAGAAGTAAGTGTCATTGCTGAACATGTGTGGAATGTGAAACTCCAAGTGAAGGAATAAAAAGCCCCAAGGGAGTCAGTTTCAGCACCGCCCTGTCTGTAGTATAAAAAAGACTTGGGAAATACTGAGCAAGTGTAAAAAACCCAGTTACACACAGAAGTACAGATAATACGGAGAATATTTTATATCGTGGAAGCTATGTCAACAGCTACCAGAAGTATCTATGAAATATTAGCACCTTCTTAGATCGCGGCTTAATTTCATGCCCTCAGACCGATGCAAATTATTTTTGCCAGTTTTCTCAGAATTTATTTTCTTTCCAATGTGAATTGAATCAGTGCACAAAATCTGAAGGAAGTGGTCTGAAGGAAATACTGAAAGCTTGTAAACGAAAAGTAAATATTGCAATCTCAATATTCAGCGTTGATGTGAATGCGGGGCTTCGGAATAAGCGGGCGAGGGGTGAGGTAATCGACAGCAGAGATTCAGGAAAAGGCTGGTGGAGGTACTGCAGGAAATCAGGGAGAGCAGCAAATGTTCCCGGCTGCTCTCAACCCAGCCTGCATGGAATTGTTGCTGAGGTTCTGTAAGGCGGCCATCATTTCCATCTCTGTAGAGTCAATCCTGAATTCTCCTCAGTACTGCAGGATCTTTAAATCCCATCCTGACATTTGGCCAGTTGACTTATAAAAGCTCCTGCAAATGACTTTCCCTTTGGAGACGACATCCATAATAATAATAAGGTCGGAATTTATATCATCTAATTGATATGTGAGAATAAACAAGACGGATGGCTACCATGCCAATGAATCTTACCTCAATAATAAGTCATTAAAAGGTCATGCAGGCAGATGGGCTGATATCGATGAATGAAAACCTGTTAACTTTTACGTTGCCTGTTGGCATCCCTTCCTGTCATGTGTTTGCTACTTTAGCTGGGAATCTGCAAACAAATGAGAATAGTTAAAGAGTCTCCACCCTTTATTTTCCAGCCATTGGACCCATCTGACATTAGGGGAACACAAGGCTGGTTGGTAGTCAGTCTATTAGATGGACTTTGTAGCAGTGCATGACACACCAACACCAACGACCTCAGCCTCCTGCATGTTACACTCACAAGTTCTAGCACGTTCACCTCTTGTGCCTTTCTGAGTCACTGGTGGATGAGAAACAAGGCACAAATGTTCAAAGGTTGCCTGCTTGTTTTGGTCACGATAGACCTGATGGGCTGGAAAAGATGACACCATAACGGCATCTTCAAAAACCCTGCAAGGGTTTTTGAAGCATTCGGCTCTTCTAGAGGAATGGTTTCTCATTACTTTAAAAGTGCTCGTGAAAAACCGCCCATGCACTTAGGAAGCTCATCTAAATATATGGACTGGAGTGATCTGAGCTAAAAGTCTGTTATAACACAAGGACACGGAACAAAGTTTTCTTATTGATGCTAATTGACATTACACAGATTTTGGGTAGTGTGGTAGCCCAAGTATTAGATTAAGCAGCACCTTTTTAATAGTGTCAGATCGTATCTGACTGAGCAGGAAACAAGCCAGATACTGTCTGTCAACAAAGACAGAGGTACACGCAGCGCGGTAATGGACGTATGGAGGTTAACGCACACTCTTCAAGCTACTCTACAAAAAAAAAAAAATGACCATAACAAATTGCAACCGGTTAAAC
Organism: Takifugu flavidus; assembly: GCF_003711565.1. Lineage (NCBI taxonomy): Eukaryota > Metazoa > Chordata > Actinopteri > Tetraodontiformes > Tetraodontidae > Takifugu > Takifugu flavidus. The sequence goes on from NC_079520.1 coordinate 15,401,275, forward strand.
GACCATAAACGCAACCTGACATTTTGATGCAGATGGTTATTGATTAGCATTGGATGTTGTGCTGCTGCCATGTCTGTAGTGGTGCTACACTATCAGAAGTAGTGCCTCCGTTGCCACATTACGCGCGCAGTTTGTAGGTTGTAATGGCTCTATTTTATGACACTGTTCAGCACAGGCTAGAACACGGCTACAATATTTTTAGTGTGGAAATATTTTACATGCAAAAAAAGGAGCCTGATGCTTTAGTTATTAGTACTTGTTTTTGTCTGGCCAGTGACCAGAAATGCTCAGGCTGCTAAGATCTGGCAACCGTCGCCGAATGGCTCCAGTTATGCGCCCACTTCTTGAACAGCTTTGTGTCATGTAATTTCTCTGTGAAACATGGCTGCTTTGGCATTAATAACTTTAACGTAGGCCTACCTGAAGTCAGCACTGCAACGGTGTATTGATCAGACGTTGCAAGACGGTGTTTTTTTTTTGTATAGATAGGGTGCAAAAAAGACTGGTTCAGGGTGACTCTGGTTCTGAGTATTTATGAGGCTGATCCAGATGTGTAGCACATGGATGTCTGGTTCTTACTGCCTTCCCCCTGCTTCTGTCCTGCCTGTCTGGAGGCAGCTGTGCAGTTTCTTATTCCTACATAGCTTATCTTGTACTCAGCACCGAAGGTGTAGCTGTTGTATTTGAATAATTTCAGCTAAGTAAAGGTGACAAGAATTGGACCCCGAGTCGGGGACTCAAGGATGAAAAGACAACAGCTGTAAATGCCACCAAGGAGGACAAGGGCTGACCTCTCTGAAGCTACCTGTGGGGGAAACAGATGGGAGGGAGCGTTGACATTTAACGAGTCTGGAACCCAGAGACGTATTACACATAAACATGCAAACACATCTAATTCGTTTCATTTGACCGCGCGTTTGTGTTTTAAACCAGCATATTGTGACAGGAAAGGACAAAGCAGAGCTAGACTGAGGCCGACAGCTCGGCTTCCATTAGGTCGTCTCATCTCATCGTTGAACGGATCCAGTTTATGTTGTCATGTTGTCCTCTGTGAGCATGTGGGTTATTTAAAGTTCGCTGTAAACAGTTTTTACCCATTCAGACTAGATTCTGACTTCACTTGTGGCAGGGACATTGTTCAGCCCCCGTGGTTTCAGGTGAACCAGTTCTGACTGGCACATGGACGAAATGGTCTCATTATTCTTGCATCTGAAATCTGGATCTTCTTTCTCAGAACATACTTGCTGACGACCCCCCCGACCTCTCCGCCATGCAACAATGGCCCAGTTTTGATGAAGTGCCCCACTGTCAGATTAGCCATTATACTTGCATTGACAGAACTAAAAGGACTAAATTTGGTGCTGTGTCTCCAATGCAGACTGTGCCGCTTCACAATCTTGTTCCATTTGAAGAGCTCAATCACCCGCTATCGATTGCTCTAATGAGATTATCCTTCTTTAAGCTCCTGGTCACCTTGATTGTTCCTTGTTCAGTTTAAAGTTGGAACTCTTAATAATTTCTTCCACTTTTCAATGCTGGAGTCTAACTCTGATGAGCCATTCATCATGATTGAAGATTAATCTGGAAGCTTAGACGTTTTCTCAACGTTTACTAAAACAGGATTTATTGGGAAAAAAAATTCTCTTGTCTTGTCAAAGAGATTAGAGTGGAATTTGGGCGATATCATCTGCTGTAATGGACATTCTAGGTCCACTATAACAGATATTGTGTAAAAATTGTAGAAATTCCAGCTTTAATAGATCGGCACAAATACCAGAGTGGATTTAAAGTCACTTTGTAATTGAATTTCCCTACAGCATCTTTATTGAAGTGTGGAAATCGTTAAAAGTCTGAAAGCACCTCTTCAGAACTGGCTGTTTGTGGTCAGACTCTCTCCAGTGCTCCTCACTTGTTTGAACTAAATAAATAATTCATTGAATAATATTTCTGTCAAACCTATTCATTCCTTAGGATCCTCAGGCAGACTCTGTCCAGTGTTGCAGCACTTCTCTACATTTTGTTATCTGTAATAGCTGGTTGACTCTCCGCCATTAATTTGGTTGTTTATTCGCTTGTTTATTATCTCGTGGCGGCCGTCTCTTTCGAGTAAAGCACGACCCCAGAGTCTTACCTGATTTTGTCCCTTGCTCAGGCTTCACTTTTGTGTTCCCCACTAATTCCAGCACGTGATAAATACCATTACTGTTATCTGACATTTAGGATGAATGCTGCTGGATTTGAGGCGTTAGGAGCTGCAGCAGCCCAGCCGGACCCTCCATCCTGCTTTTATCTTTGTGTAAAGGGCAGGCTTTCTCAGTCTGACCTGTGCCGGCCCTGCGGCTCAAATCCGTAGGTTTGGTGTTGCTGCTTTGATGTTTAATAGTAGAGATGCTCAGCAATCGACCATGGGTCTCACAAAAAGAAAAAAAAATCAATCGGGTGATCAATCTCAATTTTCACTGGCTCCTATGAGGCTTTTTTAGCTTTAGGGAATGTTTTCCAGACAGCTTCTTTCTGAGTTGGAGCCACAATGGCCTGTAAAAAGTGCTTCAACGCCGACAGAACAGTCGTGCATCATCTAATCAAGTTTTCCCACATTTCGTATCAACAGAACCAAAAACTGGCAACTGCCATGTTCAGGGTACTGGAAAACCTTCAGTCGGAAGCTACGACTCTCTTTAGACCTCGGGACTTTTGCCAATTGGTGTTCAGCAACTAAATAAATGCTGTATATAATAAACGACTGTCAGAATACTGACATCTGTGGTTTCCGATTAATTGATCATATGGCTCTTTTCTGGTGCCGTGGGGAGGTGGTTGCCAGCTCCAGGGGGGTTGGAACCTGCCTCAGCTACTATCTGACATTCTGCAGGGTTGCCTGTGACACTCGTGTTTGGGAATGGAATCGTGCATCCACATTTAGTGAACATCACGGAGGTTCAACGAGAAGGCAGCTTATGACTCCAGTTGTCACCACCGCACGACACCTGGTGATCTAAAGTGAAATTAGATCCTAATGCGGCACACTTAAGCTCATCACAAATCCAATAGCGGTCAGCGATGTCCTTGGCACTAAAACGGGACCCGTTTGGATATCGATCAGGCGCCGGGTTGTTGATGAAATTGTGGCACAAGTTGTTGTACAATATTGATTAGATGGGACCAGGTAAAGCTATTTTCTGTAGCGCCAGCTCTCGCCAATCTTATCACCTATCTTCCATATTATGATTGCCTCATAAAAGAACAACTGCATCCCATAGTTGACCAGACCTACCAGTATGGTTTTGACCAGTAAAGACCAACTCTGGCTTTATTCCAGTTTAGCTGCAGGTTGTTGGTTTTGGACCAGCTGCTCGTATCCGCTCTTCACATCGCTTTATATTGACAACGTTTTCCATTGTTCTAATGTTCAGCGTTGCCATGGTTTCCTAATCCGTCTCCTGTGCTTGACATTGCAGCAGCTGATGAGAGAGCGTCAGCAGATGGCCAGCCGTCCATTCGCCTCAGTCGCTGTTGCGCTGGACGCCACGGCAGAACGTATGGATCTGATGCAACCTGTGGTCGACGTGAGTCCTGCTGACACACGCACGCACACACACACACACACACACACACACACACACACCACACACACACACACACACAACCCCCTTAGTGTTGATCAAGCTCAATATGAATATTTTCTCTGTTGAGGTATTGAAGTTCAAATGTTTGTCTTCGCCACCTGCGCGTTTTTGATTTTTCACTTAAACTGCCGCCAATAATTGCACAGGAATATTGGATATTGATCCGATAATACCTGCTTCTCCTTTAAACTGCGACCCATTAGCGTTGTGGTCTAATATTGGCTCAACTGATGCGCGGCCCGCTGCACTGCGCCTGGAACTGGGGAACGTTTCCTGTCGGGTTGGTCGAGGCGTTCGCCTGAGAAGCGGCGTTAACAAGTCGGAGTCACGTGCCATCACATCCTCCGTTTACTGAACCTCTGAAGTTGCTCTTCAACTCTTGGAGTAATAGAAGACACTCTGGAGTTGACATTGGGGGAGCGGCGGACTTTTCTTAGCCAGGGCCAGCACTCTCCCCTGCTGTAAATCACCGTGCCAACCAGCAAAGAGACGTGACATTAGCCATTAGTGTAGCACTGAGAGGTGCTCAAAGCGCATTATGGTATTGTGAAGGGCAATGTAAAGAACAGCCGAGAGGAAAAACAACGCCTCTGAGCTGGAAGGATGCACTTTATCATCGAGCTTTTAAAGACAAAATCCTTATGTGGAAAAGCACGGCTTCACCTTGAGTTCAGTAAAATGTTAATTGCATACTCGTCAGCGTGCGCCCATCTCTTATTTAATCATTTCCTTCAGGCCTTTCCTGGAAAAACCCGAAGGGGGTGTTCTTGTTAAGGTAGAGAGTCTCCATCCACTGGGGAGTTCTGCTGTAAACAACATGATAAGCTGTTTTGGAAATGACAACCGAGCAGGAACCTCATCCCCGCTCCTCTGTTCCTACACCTTCTCAAGATGCAGAGTGACCTTGACTTTAAACTTTAATTACATTTTAATGGAATGCCATATACATGTGTCTATGAAGTCGACATTCCATTTATGTATTGATTTTGAATTTGCTTCTTTTTCTGGATTTTAGCCTGAAAAATTCCCCTTACCAATAATTAACAAACATTCTTTTAAACCTTTCTAAGCGCTGACTTTGGAGACTTCAAATCATTAAACATCCCAATTAAGGTTGTTAACTTTAACCTTATTTAGTTTCATTTCAGAGAAATCAAGCCATCTTCCACCTGTAGATGCAAATGCTTTAATCATGTGTCTGTGTGCTTTGGACACTTTTTGGGGAGAAAAGTCCAACAATTCTGTGTTTGGCACCAGTTGAAGGTGAACCGTGATATTGGGAAGCTAATTTAGCCCTATAAAGCTTGATTGGTTAGCATCTGGCATCACTTAGCCTTTGGAGATATTTGTTAGTGTCAGAAAGGACACCGATGCCACGCTCTCATCACTGCTGTCTGAGCCATTAAAGCAACGCCGACCTCCTCCAGGTCAACGCACAGGCAGCTCCCGTGTCGCTCCCTCTGGGAACAGGGCAGCCATCGCACACATCCCGGCATGGGCGACGCGAAGGCTTTATCCTGTGATTGTTAGCTTGTCTAACCGCAGGACTGGTGCCAACACGGACCCTCCAGCTGAGAGGACACGAGGAGCCTTTATGATCAGTTCCCACTTCTGCTGCGTTTAAACCTCAGGAGATTGATCTGGGCTTTAGTGAGCGGCTGCTGGACAGCGAGCCAGTTGAATCGGGGCCCAGAGCACTTCAGGCCCAAGCGCTGATGTCACTGATGTCTTTAAGCACGATGGCCGACATTCAACATATGGAACGGGCGGGCAGCCGCCGTGATGGATGACACCTGTCAGGAGGGGAAAGGAGAGCAGACTGTGTGTGTGTGTGTGTGTGTGTGTGGTGTGTGTGTGTGTGTGTGTGTGTGTGTGTGTGTGTGTGTGTGTGTAAATGATGGTAATGCAGACCTAGTAAATAAATGCAGACTGTGTAAGCCTGTTTGATAAATATGGAAATGGTTGCAGCAATTATAAAGGTTTGGATAGGAAGATGTAATCCTGTGACTGAAATGGAAATGGAACGAATAACTTCAGCTTTGCTATCATTCCCATAAATTCATCCAGATCAACATTTATTTTCTTTTTAAATGAAAGCTTGGGATCATCACATTCAGGTAGACTTAATATAAATCCTGTGCCCCAAGAATGAAATAGTTGATGAGAAATTATACATTTCTGCATTTTTAGCACTTTGATGAGACTGAATGAGGCTAAAGTGAACAGGAAGCTTGCCTTGCTGAGTAAATGGTTGTACTGTTGAGCATGGCATTACAGACCACTATATGAACAATTGGATGTGTTTAATTGTAGGTTAGGGTTTTACCAAGCCAACGGCGCCCAACAGGAGCGTTGTAGAAGGAAAGCAAAGCATAAGAGGAGACAAACAGGTGGCAGGAGCCATTAGTGGCCGTTAGCAATGAGATGCCAAACGTGCTCCATGTATATGCTCTGCTCCATTCCTAACAGTTTAAAAGGCAAACCAGTTTCTATTTTTAAAACAGGACTAGATGCTGGGCCAAGTGCACAGGGTTTGGAGCGGTCACCAACTGCCTGACCAGTTAACTGCCCCTGTACGTTCGTGGTGGCGCTAACGTCGCCTCTCTCCCGACTTTACCTTAGGAGCAACATTGTGTTGCACATCCAGGATCTACTAGCCCTTTAAGAACGACACAGCACAGCATGTTTAAAAATGTGCTTAGCACACGTGCGACTGGAGGACACACGCTACCGCCGCCGTGTCTCAGCACTCGCTTCTGCATGCGGCGCCTCTCTCATCTCCATTTGAAATGCCAGAGCGGAGGCGGTTCACTCCAGACATTACCGTACCCCAATTTCCATCCCCTCGTCTGAAACATGCTGCCAAAGCCTCGCATTCATCACCAGGGTGACATGTATTCCACGCTGGAGACGAGCAGTTTTCGGCCATTACCGCGGAGGGTTAGGCCATCGTCCCGACGCGCAGCGCCGTGCGCTTTTTGGTTTTCCTTCCCGTGTTGTCTCGTGGGGGGGGGGTGGCAGATGCAGCCACTTCAGGCGATTAGAGCCGCAAAAGTCAATTCAATCGCAACACGGCGGTAAACATCTGTCGAGACGTTTCAGATGGAAACTTGAGTCGGCGGCGAGCGATCCGAGCCTGAACCGAATCACTCAGGATCCCGTCTGTCACACATCACAAACGTTATCGCTGATATTTGTGACACTCCATTGTGCAGCGTTTTTACTGTAAAGTCCAAACAGCCACTTCCTGCTCTGCACCGCGGCGTTAACTTTCTCGCATTACAATAACTCCACAAATAATGTCTCCTTCCCCCCCCCCCCCCTCTTCACAGGGGGCACCCAAACCTGTCGCCATGGAGCCGTGTTCAGGAGGCAAAGCCGCCGTGTTGACTGTCCTGCTGCATCTGCCCTCTGGACCCTCGGGTTTGCCTCCACCGGGACAGTCAGGTCAGGCTGCCGAACTGGGACGCTGGGCACATGCAAGCGAGGAAGCTTTAAAGGCATTAATGAGCATCTTTTCGTTTCTTCCTTCAGGACTGATTGTTGCTAGCGCCCTGGTAGACGTCTCACAGCAGAAACCGTCGGACTTTAAAGACAAGACCCAGTCGTTAAAGAACCGCAAAGCTCTTCCTCCGGCGCTCCAGGGCACCTGCGTGTGAGCCGCAGCTCTTCCATCCACTGGCTCCTTCTCGCCACCCTCTGAGCGGCGCGTGGCGCCGGGGGCTTCTCAGTATCGTCGGCTGCTACGACTCAAGTCTCCGGGTTCTCGCACATCCGCCAAAGGTCGGACGACGGGGGAAAGCTTCCGCCATCACGGCTCTCTCTGCGGCAGGTCCCCTCCCCTCAGCCCAGACCGAGGTCACCGCGCCACCACGGGGGCCGACCTGTGCACCGACCTGCAGCCGGCCCCGCTCCACCTGTCAGCACGTTTGCACCCTGAGCCCTGAAGGCAAAGGAAACGTCTCCCTTCATCGTGGGTCAGATCATCACCTGACTTTAACGGCTCTGCTGCCTTTTGGGATTCTTTTCTGTGTTATGCTTGCCAGCAAGTGGTATTCTAAGGTGCTGCATTTGCCTTTTGTAATGAAGCTTCACAATTTTTAACTCTTTCTACGCCGTGAGGTCCTTGCCCGTCAGCACTCTTGTTGTCCTAGCGTTTATCCGCGCCCGTCGCCCAGCCCAGCTGAAGCTGGCCAGACATGGAGTCTGGGGGGGTGCACACACACGTGGTTGAGAGGACGCCAGCTTCATTCAATCAACTGGAACACTTCAAACTTCCAAACTTTGAACCCCCCCCTTCCCCGTCCTGTATTCCCATCTTTTGATTACATGGAGTAACACTACCTTTTTATAATGGGCTTTCCATGAACTCAGCTGTTGATCTGCAGAATTAAAAAGGAAATCTGGCTGTACAGTGTCTTGTCCAATTGAGATTCTATGTTTTATTTCCAGGTTTTCTGATTGAATGGCAAAAGACGATGCTCATTTCTATTATTGTAATTTATTGTTATCACATTATCGTAACAATATCTCAGTATTGTTATTATATCTATGATAAAAAACAATGTGTTTTGCTACACTTGTGAAGAAGAAGCATTTCTGTTGATAGTTTTTGTTTTGATATTTAACAAATTCCAGTGTAATTGCGCATTTAACTTTTTACTGTCGACTGAAGTCATTTGAAATGTCCAGACTTTTTACAGACTGTGGGCATTGTCCTTTTTTGTTGTTGTTGTTGCAATGTTCTCATCATGATGCATTTCATAAAGATGCCAGCTAACACCTAATTCCCTGTTGCCAGTGTCACCAAAGAGCGGTGACACTGCACAGGAGTCGGGGTCTCACTATTATGGAGAAAAAAAACAACGATAAACTGTATTATTGGTTATCTTTAGTGTATTTTAATGATGGACAACATGCCAGGAAATAAACTAAACAGACCTGATAAAAATGGCTACAATTCTTTTACATGCTGCTCTAAAACCTTTGAGGGTTGCGAAACATTGAGTGAAACTGAGAAAATGTATTTTATGGCTGCAGAAATTAAGGTCTTATTCCATTTTTGTACAGGAAGCTAGTTATTGTTGATAAACACAAGCTTAAACCATCCATTTTAGGTGGTTTTTGTTTTTTTTACTCTGCCATTTTCGATGGGAAAAAAAGCCTTTTAATATCCATTTAAATGATTATATTCTCTCACACAGGTGTGCATTTTTAAAAATGTATATTTCCAGTTGCCAAGCCGACCCCACTGGCCCTGAAAATGCAGCACCATCCTCTGAAAGGTGATTTTCTTTTTTTTTTTTTTTTTTCGAGCTTTGCCCTTTATTGCGCCTCTCTGAGTGCCTCTGCTTCCTCACCAGCGTCAGAGTGCTGCTCTTCACCGTTTGGACTCAGCGGTATTAATTGTGGAGCAACTCAAGTCCAGCTTCCAAACACACTGACAATATGACACATCCGCTGATAAGTGGTTCAGTAATCACTGAAAGTGATTTTCCATCATCGCATGCCCATAGATAATGACGCCGTTGGCGCTAGACGCCGTTCCCATCAGTGACCTGCACAGAAAATCATTGAAATTCCACCTAAATTGGCCATCAGCACCCAGCAGGAGATCGGTTAGACCTAATCTGAAGCTTTAGATCGGTTTCCCCCCCGGTAGCTGTCCTTGACATGCTCAGCCTGTCTGTGCTAGCAGATCCGTGCACGTTAAACCCCCTCTCCAGATTATAGCTTGTTCTGGGAGATTCACACAATTTAAAGTTAAAAAATGTCCTTGTAGAGCTGCAAAGATGAAGATAACCTCTATTTTGGTTGTCCATATGATGATCATTGGTATTTCTTTTGTTCTTAGCAAATCCTCTTTTTAAAAAATGAAAGCGTTCAGAAATTTGGGGCGAAGGGCGACGCCAGACAATGAGACCTCTCATTAAGACTCATGATTGATTCATGGACTTGAGCACCAGCCAGGCTGAGGTCTCCAGGAGGTTGCACATGACAAAGACGCTATTTTTAGCCCTTTTTCTGTACAGAGGAGAGCTGAGGTCATTACGTGTCCAATCCTGTGACAGAACGCTCAAAGTGGGACATGGCCGAGCTTTCAAACTAAATCGTCTGGTTCCCATCGTCCTGTAGCCGTCGGCTCCAGCGGCGAGGACTGCTCCAACATCGGTAGCGGCTCGGCGTGCACCATCAGCAGGCGCGAGGGTGGTACTGAGAAGCTTCACGTGGGATCTTCTTTGTTAACCCAAACATGAAGGTAATCGGCCCAGCGTCGGGGCATGAGCCAAGGGAGCGACTGGGTTCTGCAGCCTTTGGACCAAAGGTGAAAGGTGACCGATGGACGTTCTGAGCTGAAATTTGGTTGCAGGGAAGAGATTCGACTGGAAAACCGCTGCGAATATCAGTCCACTAACTGCCTCCGAATTATTTTGTTAATTGTCTTGTCCCGGATCGAATGGGAAGTTTTGGTGACGATGCTTCCTCATTGGAATCATCTCCTTTATGGAGGACTTTTGAAATTCTGCTGTCGGTTTCTTCAGGAAACGCACAGCTGAGTGTTTTGAACAGAACTGACACAACCTGTGTTTAACGTCACTGTAAAGGCTGCGCGTCCTCCGAAGGTGACGTCCTTATTGCCCATGTTCAACACGCTCCGTCTTCTGGTCTGGTGGCAAAGTCAAGTCCCCGCGTCTGTCATTCCTCCCTCACTTTAATTCGTTTTATTTCCTTCTTGTCCTGATAACACTGTAAAATGTTCCAGACATTAATTGGATCAAGTCGAGGAGACCTTGACTTTGTCTTTCTCGCGATCTGTCCCTTCAACAGGCAGGTGTCACAGACCAGAAACGACTGTGAACTGTGACCAGACAGTTGTTGTGGACGTCCGACCTGCATTTTATTCACCTTTTCAAACATCTTTCTGCTCCTTAAAACGGCCCGTCCTGCCTCAATGCTGTAATCCAGTCTGTGTGTGTGTGTGTGTGTGTGTGTGTGTGAGTGAGAGAGAGAGAGAGAGAGAGAACATCAGGTCACACCATATGGCTGCTCTTTGTGTTTCTCAGGAGGGAGTTTGGCATCTGTTGCTGCTAATTTCTTCTCCATTCTGATTCCCACACGCACAGTATTTGCCCAACAACCAAAATGGAGGCCAGATAACACCAGAGGGGTATTTGTTGTTACGCTTATTGTCAGGTAAGCTGGAGTGGAGGGCTTATTCGACACCTGACATTAGTCCTCTGTTGCCATATCTTAATTACATCTAGAGCAGTGAACTCCAGCTCCATGTCTGCCGCGCTTATTACCGCTCTTATCAGTGATGGTTGGCTGGTGCTGTGGAACATCTCAGCCGAACAGGTTTGTTTTCCAACCAGCTGGGTGTCCGGCCCCTTCTGCAGGGGTCACGCAGCGGGTCGAGGCCACCGGGCGGCAGGTTAAGCACGCGCTGCGAGGAGGGAGTCACGCCTCGTCCCAGAGAAACAGCGGCCATCACGCGGGCGGGTCAGACGTTGGATGGAGGACAGCTGCCTCCGTTTCCTCCAGTCTCAGCCCAGAACGCGGGGGCGGAGCTCTCCGTGGTGCTGAAGCTGGAGCCCGACGTTCCCCTCTGAGAAGAAACTCCCAGGAATGATCAGCGATCAGTGTCGTTGGCAGCAGCACGTGTTGAATAACCACTTTTGAGACTTTATCGTGACATCGGGGGTTCTTCTCCAAGATAGTGATGATGATGATGATGATGATGATGATGATGATGGTGATGGTGATGGTGATGGTGATGGTGATGATGATGGTGATGGTGATGGTGATGGTGATGATGAATCCTCAGATCCAACCTTATGGAGATAAAAATCATTACTAGTGTTCTTGGGTTAAACTTTTCTTAAAATTATAAATAAATACTTTTAAAATAATCCTAATCCAATTTAAACTTGAAATCACAGCACGTCAGCCTGTGCAACACATAGATGAGTTTTTATTTTTCTGTTTTTCGGTTTTGTAAGCGGCCTCCATCGTTTCATCCCACAAGGTCACCTTGAATCCAGACCAGCTACCTTCTCCTTCCTGCTGTCTCTTATCGTTGTCCCAGGGAAAGATGTGAAGGGAACCAGCATGAAAAAAATAAGGGAAAACCGGAATCATACTGTGGTGGCACAGGCTCACAAAGGCTGAGCTGCAGCGTGAATCCGCTGGCGTTTCCTTCGTTAGTGGTAAAAAGAGCAAACACACTTGACCTGGAGTGGTGGTGGTGCTGGAGGAGTTACAGGGTTTAAATCGTCTGGGTGTCATGGCAACAGAACTTTAACACAAAGGCCACTCATGTTCCCGGCGACTTTAACCCTTCAGCTCTCGACGTGAACTCATCAAAGTTCACTTTAATCCCGACGCTCAGCTCTGTTGTCACTTCTGGCTCGATCGGTCAACAAGCGGTGGATTATTTTAGAGCCTTTTCTTCTCCTGAGGTGCCTCCAATAAATCTGGGGCTCTCTTCGGGTCATCTACTCCATCACTGCGCCCACCCCCGACTCCTCGTGCAGCCCGTCCTCTGCCGGCTACGTCCTTGTCGACTCGTGGAGCTAAACACTGTTGCTGATGTGATCGGACTGGCAATAGTGCCCCCCACCACACACACACACACACACACACACACACACACACACACACACCTCACGGTTAGCAGAACAGAACTAATGTAAGGACGGTAAAAAATGAAGGATTTTTCATAGCCCAAACCAGCATGAATCACTGGTGATCCTTTTTATTTCAGATTCTTTTCTCTTTTTTTTTTCAAACACAGATAATTTTTACACGTTGCTCGTACATTTTTACCCTCCCGATCGCTGACAACTCTGGAGTTCTGTCAGGAAATCCAAACCTGATAAATACATAGACGAGTGCGCCCTGACAGGCTCTGCCTGAGTCGTCAGGCTCGGTGATTTTCCCAGATGCGTTCTGCGCCTTCGATAATGTCAGCCTCAACATGTTCGATAAGGTCCGGTAATTACGCTGTCATTAAGATTATAATAACAGCCCTAAGTGTTTCCAACTTTTTGCCACTTGCATCAGCAATAATTGCTAGCAATTAACATCTTCTGGCCTTTGTTCATTTAGTCTGCCTGTAGTTCTGTACACCTTCTCTGTGAACCCCTGTCTGGGTGGTTTTAGCCAAAAAAAACAAACAAAAGAAAATGGTGAAGTCATTCATCAATTTCACTTTAAAGCAAACGAAAACATCGCTATATTTCAATAGTTTACCTTGATGACTTTTCTCGTTGCCACGACAGCTAGCTGAATCTGTTCAATACTGTTTAGGCAAATGTTGTGCACTTTTCCACAATCATACAATAGAGACACAGAATCCACGGGAGTAAAGAATCACACGCCGTCACATCAGACAAACCAGAACCACACTGGATGAGAGCGCTCAGTTGTTACCGTTGCTAATAACATAGATTCTGGAAACCGATACGGACGTGTCACGAACTACCAGCAGCAAACTTTAACAGAGCGCACACGTAACATCATATGTACAAAATCTTCTTTAGCGGTGGAACTACCAACTACCATGTAACAATCAGTGAGATCTTCAGGTGGAGAATTAAAAAAAAGGGTTCTTCTCTTCTGGGTGGTGTTTTGGTGAGTGGGTGTCTTCAGTGTTCCTTGGAACATGTAACTTTGGATAAACATGTAACACTTCCTTTTGTTTTTTGAGTGGGAAACTTCAAAACACCCAATTTGTGCAGCGCCTTCCGTCATACGTGTGTTGATGGAGTGACGTTCACGCCGACGTTCTCCACTGCCGAATCTCCGCTGGTCAAACAACAGTCAACATGGAGACGTGTGTCGCCCAAAGATCTCGAAATCTTAAAAATAAAAAAATGAGCTGGAGCTTGCTGAGGTCAGCGGCGTCGACCTGCCGCCTTTACAAAAGCTGGACGTCCTGTAGCGGCGCTGGAAAAGTAACAACCAGCATGAGCAGCAGGATGGAGGCGCACGAGCTCGTGAGCGCGACTCCTGAACTCCTGGCGATGGCATTAGAGCTGCTGGACTCGCCCAGTTGATGGTTCTGCGGGAGGAACGTCAGAAGGTCAACGTGACTTTAGTTTAGAGGACATTAAGATATGACCAAAAAGAGCTCCGTGGGGACAATAAAGCAACGATTACGTCCGAATTAAAACCAGATTAGCAACACTAATGATGATAAAAATGCTGGAGAATTCCATTAGAACGGTCAGTTTTGGTTCTAATCCAACCCTTTCATACATAGAGAGCAACGTCAAACTGGGACGACTATATTTCTGAAGAAGGATGTGCAATACTGTTGCATATTAACACCACTCTAACACCAGTCAGTTTGGGCAGATCTGCTCCCAGAAGGAGCCGAAGCCGCATCGGAGGCAGAATTTCACCCAAAAAAGTGACATCACGGAGTCGGAAGCCACAGAGCTGATGAGACGGCTGCACACGAACGCACGCCGGTGGCATCTAATCAGTGCTGTCAGTAAATCCACTCCTGTCGTGTCATGTTGCAACTCTCCAAAGCAGGGGTCCCCAAACTTTTTCCTGTGAGGGCCACATAACTTTTGCCTTCTCTGATAAGGGGCCAGGGTCAGTTTATAACAGAAAAAGTGCGAGGATTGCAGGAGTGCCTTAACGTAAAAAATTATTGTTTTCAAGAAAGCACAATCAAATAACCCTTTCTGGTTTCTTCACACAAAAAAAGTCCTTGGAACATAAACTTGCTGCTGTGCCATGCACAAGCTTAACAGATCCAAGTTCAGCTTACTTAAATGACTCATATGAGCAGTCTCTAAAGTCCAACTTCATTATCAAATACAAATACATATATATGAAAAAAAATCAAAATGCTTTCTGGTATTGTTCAGGGGGCCAGACCAAATGTGGAGGTGGGCCGTATCTGGCCCACGGGCCATAGTTTGGGGACCAATGCTCCAAAGTAATAAAACGAGTTCTTACCACACACAGGGTGGCATCCACCGTCTGATTGGATGCCAGGTTTTGGGCCTGAGTCCAAAGGTTTGGAAAAAAAAAACAGAAAGAAAAGCGGCATTAACTTAACTCAATCTTTCCTAATCACGCTGCTCTCTGAGGATGAGAGACGGACAGATGGAGCTGCAGCTATTCCATCAAATATTCATCCCCTGGCTTCTCTGACATTACCATTCATTTAAGGAGCCTCGGCCCAAAAGGCAAAATTAGAACCACCCGAGTCTGGAAGTCAAACTGTTAAAGGGCATATTTAAGCATCCAAACAAGGTCGAGTCAACTCCCGCTGCTACACACAGATTTTAGGCACATAAATATCACTTCAGGACAGTTTAATACATTACAAGTTTAAATACACACTCACAAACAGCAGGAGAGGAAATGATAAAGCAAGTCTTTTGGGAACATCTTAAACACCCTATAAACTGTTTGTTTAAGCAGAACGATTGCTCCCAGCCCAAAAGTCCAGAAGAAGAATGATTAATTGGTTTTGAGGAGGTCTTTCCTCTTGCAGAACATTTTTTCTTTTGTGGTGATAAATCATATTATCACTATTAAAAGCCAATGTGATAGATTGTGTTGCTTTAAGTCTGTGATATCATCTTGCTTAAAAATATGGCCACTTCCAATTTATCTGAGGAGAATAACTCTGGAGTTTGTGGGCAAAGCCAGGAAAAAGTACTCGAGAAGCAGCAGGAGGGGAAACATCTCAGCAAACACTTGGCGACGTGCTGCCTCACATGGGTCAGCCCCATCTTGGTGATACTTTTGAGCGTTTGGAAATGGCTGCAGACCCATCTCCAACCTTCAGCGTGACCTTCAAACAGTCTCTTCACATCACCGGGACTGTGCTACAGAAAATTGGCCATCTCATCCAACCTAAAGAGCCCAGAAACATGCTAACCCTCGTCAACTGACCCCAAAAACATGGCATCCATTGATCCGTCCCTTGGCCAGTGGACAGTCTTTACCAGAGGACAGGTTAGGCTGAAGGACTCACACACAACTGAAACAACACCAAATTTGTACTGTACTTGTGAGAACTCATGCTTGCTCTTAATCCCTCCCCCATCTTATTAGCTTAATGCTAACATCATAACTAAACCCCTAATCCTGACCCAAACCCTCGTCTGAACCTTCAAACCAAGTCTGACAAATGGGAGTGTAATGTGTAGTCTGGTCCTCACTGTGTAACCTGTACACACACACACACACACACACACACACACACAAACCCCTTTAGGCCATTTCTGATGTTGCTGAGGCCACCAATTAGTTTTGACATGACAGCTTTGGAAACCTTGACTCCACACTGACATCTCATCTTCCTCCCTGGGGGGGGGGGGACTCTGTGCATGCCTTAAAACCATCCCGATCCGTCAAAGTCACCAAACCTGATGCCTGGCACTGAGACAGAAGCCCCACAACTGGCACAACCTAATGTTTAGGTCTCACTAGTTTTGAATTCCAGATTGTTGCAAAGTTGTTGATGTCATCAAAGTTCACGCGGTGCTAATTACACGAAGATAATAAACAAATGACCTCTGACCTGTGAACTTCTGAGTCGATAAAGATTCAAAATTAAGTAAAATTACAGTCAATAAGCAATGTTAGTCTTACAGTCAACGCGTCATGACAACATTGACTGATTCTTTACCTGCAAGGTGCCACAGACGGGATACAACGGATCACCATTGAGATCCAGTTTGCTCAAGTGCGTCAGCGCATCCAGCGCATTGCTGCTTTGGTCTTTGACCCTTCGAGTGATGCTCGGCTCTGCTGCAGTGGGCTCAATGGGGGGCTGAGGCTGCCACACCCCAACATCAGTACCGTTTCCGAATGCTTGTATTGCGTTTCCTGAAAGAACGGGAATCTTTAGGATGGGATGTTGAGAGTCTGCCTGTAATCCACCGTTGGTTTAGTTTAGCTCTACAACCCAACATGCATAAACAAAATGAGCGTGCGAACTAACGGAGGCATCGGTTGTTGGTGAAAAGCTCCGCAAATCGCTGACACTCCGGCTTGCTGTTCCCGCTGCTGCTGCAGTCGCACCACGGCGACAGGCTTATGCCCAGCGACCGCACGTAGTTGGGCGTCATCACCGTACCTGAAAATACAGGGGGGGTAAACGAGCATGGTGACCACACTCCCGCCTTTGGGTGGAGCCTATGAGGCTCTTCTTTCTTCTGTTTCTTCAGCAACACTGAGCAGCAAACTGCGATCCTGCCACGGCCACGCCATTCATTCATCATGGGATAGATGTGCACGCTCACACGTGTCATTGGAGGCAATGAGAGTAGAGTTATTCTGGTTTAGGAGCGACAGACTGTTATAGATGCAGGAACACTTGAACCGTTAAACCCCAATGAAGAGTCGTGGCTGCTCGAGTCAGCGTGTAAAAACAAACTCAGATGAGATCAGAAAGCACAAGAGAGACATGTGGCCACTTAATCCTCTTCATTATCTTATCTCTACGTCTTTTCAAGCACCTTACTCCCGCTCCTGTGAGGGAATAATAAATTTGCTAACTCACCAATGAGGCCCGAGTAGGACAGCAGACAGTCGGCGTAGCTCTCCCTCAGGCAGCCGGATATGGAGCGAACCTCAGGCTGACAGCTGCTGATAAAGTCGGCCAGCCTCGACCTATAAACACACACGACAGATGCTAATTTCTTGTTGCTGTTGTTAGCCGCGCGGGCTAAAATCTTCCCAGTTTTACAGCCTATAATATGTAATCCTGCCATCTTTTCAAGCTGACTCAATGTCAGAGCGGCCTTTTCCATCTCCGTTAATATTCTGAGTGCTCTACTTTCAATTTGGACTTTCCATTACAGGAGATTTTTTGTTTTGAGTGGAGCTTCCAAAAAGGTCCCAGGGAGGCCCTCGGCCGTCGCACCTGCAGATGTAGTTGGTCTTGCAGGCGTTTTGGAGAGACAAACAGTTTGGCTTGTCTTTGTCCTCATAGGAGCAGATGGGGACGATGGTCTGTCGTCTGCGCTCTGCACAGGCCGTCTGGTCCCCCGCAGGACAGGAGCAGAACAGCATCCCGTAGCTGTATTTTGTTGGAACCTTCAGTTTTAGGAAAGACAGAAAAAAGCTGTTTCTCATAGATGATACAGTTATAAATCTTGAGTGAATCAGGTGATTGTTGGGAAAAAATAGTGTTTCTTGTACTTTTCTTAAGCTAAAGTTTCTTTGATGATCTCAAATTTGCCAGCGCAATAAGAGCAAAAACAGAGGATATCTGTAACGCTGGGATTCCGATGGATGCGGATCGGCTCTGCTCCGCCGTCCGTCAACAACCGCAGGCTCCACCGGACAGCGGGAATCATGAGGACTCGTGAGATTTGGGGAATTCAGACACAACAGTGCGATATAGTACATCACAAAACCTCATGCTCATCCAGAGGAGAAAAACAAAATGGACCCAAAGCAAGAGGGGCGGCACTCAGGAGTGTTCATGGAAATGGGGTGTGTTTTTGTGCCACCCCCTAAATTCCTGGACTGAGCAGAGAAACCAGGAAAAACCTGCTGATTACCTTGTCAAAGAAGTGCCGCAGGGCTTTGTGGCATTTGCGTTTGTTGCAGATCTCAGAGGCAGACACCCTGCTGGTGCAGGGGTTGATGTAAGCCGAGCGGTATTTCTTGCACGTGTCATTCAGGTTGCACGCTTTGGCGGCGTTCAGGCAGTTGTTTTCTTTGGTGGATGCGGGCTCAGCTGAAAGGAGGCAGAAAAGGAACCTTTTGGTGGTGGATGGTGCACAGACGACATAGATGCAGCTTCGTGAGCAGACACAAACACGTACAAATGCTTGCGCCCGTTTAATAGGCGTAACTGAGCTTTTGTTATTTTCAGCTTGGTAGAGAATCTACCTTTCAAAAGGCCTGAAGGCAGCGCATCAAGCAAGCGCTCCCTTCTCGACTAAGCCTTTCTCAGGACGCTTCTCTTTCTCCCACGCTTTAGCCAGCACAGAGGCGCTCACCTCTCGGATTCCTCATTCGGAGTTGAAGTCCTTCTTGCTCGGCTGACTTTTGTGCCATAACACAGAGTGCTTCCTCTGCCGTGACATGGAAGAGCGAGTTCTGTAATTCTGCCTTTTGAGGTGGAATTAAAGGCCGCTGCACTTTTTCATGCGCCGCTGAATGAGCCATGATTATATCTGAATACAGTCTTGAACCTTGGGTTAATCACATATTACAGAACTCATTACTTGCATCTAACAAGTGCCTGGAGATGTGAGCTGGGACTTCGGGCTGCGTGGAGCTCTTGGGTCAGAGGTGGGACAATTCCACACAAAATGGTTGCCGCCCAGAGAGGGGAGTTGCCCACCTCAAGCCCGAATCTGCCAGAGGTTCCTGACACCTTTCTAACATCTCTGAGCGGGTGCAAAGGTTTCATCTTTCTTCATCAATAAAATATGAACTGATAACACAAGTCAATCAGGCTCCTTGTAAGGTTCAGATGATACAAGAGAATACAAAGTTAGGATGTCTAATATGTGAAGACATCGTCAGAGACGCTACAATGTTTTATGTAATTGCAGGAAATTGTAATTGTACCTACGAGAACAACCCTCTGACCTCTCACCACTAGATGTCTCTAAACATTACACAATTAAAATGGTTGTTATGGTTTGCTTCACTTTTATAAGTAATATTTCCTTCTGATTCATTTCCTTTAATGGCAGAGAAACCAGATCTCAGAAAATCCCCAAACCATAAATAGCTAACACGGATTCATCCACCGAATTAAGTAACGTTAGCTCTAATGCCTTAGCAGCAACCAGAACCTCTGAAGTAAAACAAATACGGTTCAGAAGCCTCCAGGCTTCAAGGGACAGAACACGTCTGTTTAAGCCCTCTTAGGTTTCATCCCCAGAGCAAAACCACCCTGCTGCCATTCACTTTGCTGTCAGTTTAGCAACAGCGGAATCTCACCTTTTAACCTCAAATAGGCGGCCACAAAAGACCTTCGGGAAGACACCCAGTTAGGTCCAATTTAAACCTGAAGGAGAGCTTCATTATGGGGCTGGAAAGGACATCCTATCTAGTATGCACCTGTGATCCACCAGCAAAGTAACATGATGTCATCATTTAAAGGCTGAGTATGTAAAAATGGCAAAAATGGCAAAGTGTGTAGCCTAGCTAAAACTATAGAAGCTGAAAATGGGGATCTGCCACAGAACTGGCTGCAATGTTAAAGAATCTTTAATCGAGACCAGTTGTACACCTCCAACAGACCGCATTGTAAAATTGTGTGGTTAAACCAAAGCGTCAGAGCAGAGAACATAGCAACAACATGTTAGCCATCCTTACTGTCATCCATGTTGGAGAACCTACCGCACCACTTCTGGGGCACTGGCAAAAATAGTATTCATTCTTGGTCACATGACTAAAACTAGTATTGTTTCTTAGTCACATGACTGCTGTCACACAATTGGAATCAAATCGTAACCCACGTATGCAGATGATTCCTAATTTCACGTGACACTAAGGTGGCTTTAGTCAGACATCCCAGTTTTCTCTGGGCAGCTCCTAGCATGACATTAAGTGTTGACAACAAGTCTCTTGTTAGCCGCTCTGAGTACAGCAAGCAAGCGTGCAGCTTATGTGAATTCAGTTCAATTCAATTTTTTGCATATTTCTCGACGCTTTGCAGAAATCTCTTAACGGGGCGTGACCCCAGAAGGAAAACTCCCTTTAATGTAAAGAAGCCTTGACCAGAGGCATTTAATGGGACCCTCCTGCTCTCTCCCTCTGCTCTCCAAGACCCTGCACATAGAATCAGCGGACACTGTCTTTAATCAAGGGTTAATTAGCAAAAAGATGGAGATCGCCGCCATCCCTCACGTCTGCACAGCATCATGGTGTTACATCTTCAAAAGGTCTCTGGTCATTGATTTAGCTGCGGAGCTTTGCCGATGTTCCTGGACACACAATGCGGCAGATCATAACCCTCGATATGAGTTAAGAATGTAATAAATTTGTCATAAGCAAAGCATTCCAGAGGCGTTGCAATAAAAAAAAAAGGGATCAAATCAATCAGGGCGTTTGAAGCCACATTCGCCACTTTTTATCAGCGTTAATCCCGATAAATCTCTTCAAGGTGTCTGAAGACTGTGAGCAGTCATATAAATAAACATCCATCTGATCACTAATTAATCCCACAGAGGGCTTGTGGGAATAAATAAAGAGGTTTTAGTGACATTTCTCAGAAGATAAAAGGCCACCTGGATTTCTGGACGCAGCAATCAGGAGATGTTTGAATTTGCTGTAACAGAGTCATCAAGTCTGAGCTGGACACGAGTCCAAATGAGGACTAGGGTCCGAATATTAACATTTTCAGCCAGTTCAATGGAGAACCTCTGAATAATCCTGTAACCAATCCAGGTCCCTGGTGACCATATCAAACGAAACGCTCGCCCGTTAGACATGCGAGGTGCCCGCAAGTGACTTCAGCGCTCACCGGTGTCAGTTTCAGGGTGGCCACCCGATCCCGCTCCCCGGCGAATATTTATGTAGGATTCCAACTTTAATGGGAGAACTCGCTCATCTTCTTTGCCGGCTTTTATCAAAGTGGATTTGCTGTTACATTCACAAAGGAGGTAACGAGTTTGTTGGCTCCTGTCAGTATCAAAGCGCAGCAGCTCACTCGGAGGATGATGTGGGTGATTGTGCGCTGCACTATTTTACACCCTGATGGCCTGGAGCCCGGCTTAGTTACAGGCAGGAATGAGGTCACTTATGGCAAATGGATTCCTGATATCCAAACCATAAAGTGATTTCCCCTCCCCTTCTTTCTCTTTTCAGAATTCCCTTTGGCTGTTCACACACCGCTGCACGTCGTACCCACTGGTCAGCTCTGCCTGGGGGATGGGGGATGGGGGGGGGGTATTTTGCTCACTGGCCATTTCTCATAAATAACGATGAGTTGTGCTTCGGCTACGTCAATAGCTGTGACGGAACAGGGCATTACCGGCAGACAGGACTTTTCCTAATACGTCTTTGTCACCCGTTCAGCTCCCGGTGAGATAGCTCCTGCCCTTATTAACTCTTGTTCTGGATTACCAGCTGATTGGCTTCCTCAAATGTGCCTGATTCCCTGTTTCCAGCGTCCTCCTGGTTCCCTCCCTGCGTCCCAACACAGACAGGAACTCCAACAACATTGCACTTTCTGTTTATAATCCAGTTAACCATGATGTCAGCGCACGGAGCGCAGGGGCACTGTGATATGCTAAGTGGATTCAATCATAGAAAGAGCCAGAGGAAGAAAAAAAAGAGTGAAATGGTTTCTGGCTGGTGATGCAGACGCCCTCCTCCATCCAGGAAGCCCAGAGCTCGTCACATTTCACAGCTCCTGTTTAGTCAGACAGATGGTTAATTACTCCTGTGTATATGTGTGTGTGTGTGTGTGTGTGTGTGATTTCTGTAGATAGGTGTCTCCCATCTACTGGAGGCATATGCTCCCAATCTTCACTTTGGACAACACACACTTCAAATCAGCGTTGCACCCCCCGGTTTCCGTTTCATGTCCTCTCAGCGTTACAAGCTCTGTAATCCCAGGCTGTGGGCCACCAGGGTGGTTCACGAAAAACCCAAGTCGAAGCAACGCAACTTCCCTCTTAGCTGCACGAGCCTGGGAGGCAAAACTCAGCCAGACCGCTGCTCTTTACTCCCACCGATGACAGGGACAGACACTAAACTGCTAACCCGGGCTATGGCAGGTCACAGCGGCGGATAGGAGCGTTGTGGTGAACAATGGCTGCTGAGAAGTGGCTGCAAAACAGCAACAGATTCCCAGCGGAGACGTGGCCACGTGGACCGAATCTCCGAACGCTGACTCCAGTTAAGCAACAGCGGTAGAAAAGCAGCATCTTACCGGCGATGATGGGAGCCAGGCGGAAAATATCCGACAGCCGGCTGTTGACCGGTTCATAAGGAGAGTATTCCAGCAAGTCATTACCTGCGGGACAAACAGGAAGCTGTGAAGAACACCTGAAACGATCCGCTGGGAGTTTTCTGTTTGTGCTGGGGGATTCTCACCCAGCCACCACGTTAAGATGCTATTCACTTATTCTACAGTTTCAACACTCATTGTTTCGCTTTAAACAGACCCGAAATGACAGTGGTGTGCACCAGCCCTGAGTCCTACCCTGTAAGCTCTGAAATATGCTCCAGAAGATCCGGAGGCAGTTCTTCTCCTTCTTCATGCCTCTCCTGCACCTGCAGTTGTACAGCGGGCTCTGCTTCATGGCTTCGATGGCGCTGCGACACTCGCCCTGCGCCTCCGGACCCGGGACCGCGCTGAAGTTGCTCTCCCGGCCCGCCACGCACTGCCTCATCGTGCGGTACTTGGTGCTGCA
Organism: Takifugu flavidus; assembly: GCF_003711565.1. Classification (NCBI taxonomy): domain Eukaryota; kingdom Metazoa; phylum Chordata; class Actinopteri; order Tetraodontiformes; family Tetraodontidae; genus Takifugu; species Takifugu flavidus. The sequence continues at coordinate 15,424,268 of NC_079520.1, forward strand.
GGTGGGCTCCCTTAGGCACTGCTCGCTGGCCTTTACGCAGTCGAGGTGCACGGGCCGGGCCGGCGCGCTGCCGCCCTCGCCCCTCAAGGTGAGCAGCGGGTCTGGAAGTGAAGCAGATTCACGCGTGTCCACGGTGATTGCGTCTTTGTCGAAGATGCGCAAGGACTAACGCAAACTTTACGCGTGACTGGAACACCGCGCGCAATTGTGGCGTGATGGCTGAAAGGCTTACTTACCCGGGAGGGCCAACATGATGACAAAAGTTAAGATCATTGCGCGTCGGGGTGATTCGCGGGAGAGAAGAATTTAACTGCTCAGACGGATCCGCGCGTCTTCAGCTTCCAAACGACGGGAGGTGAAGTGACGATGCATCCTGTTGGTCCCTCAGCAGCTCCCGAGCCGAGTCCAGCGGCCACAAGCTCAATGCGCGAACCTCCCCGAGTTGCTGACGAGCAAATAAGACGCGCACGGCGGTGGACCATTTCCACCTCACTGTTCTCCAGCAGCAACTCCTCCGGAGCTCCCGACTGCCGCGCCTCACGCGCACAAACTGCGCCTGGACCAAACTTTTAACAGTCGCACCAGCCAAGCCTTTATCACCCAATGAGCACCGTTAGAATCTAAAAAAGGGCAGAAAACATCGCGCTCCGCATTTGAAGCGCGCGTTTGATCAGGACTGTCCTCCTCTCTGATGAAGAACTCTGCCGAGCCAGCGCGCAACGGTGACGTCAGGCGTCCGTGCGCGGAATGGAGCCATTAACGTCTAAATCTACGTTATAAATCAGTTAAAGAGCAGCATGTGACATCACCGAGTAGAATCACAGAGGGCTCAGGAGGATAAATCCATCTAGATAAATGTTCCGAACACTCTCCCCGCTGTTTTTGGAGAAAACCATTCCAAGGTATTTCTTTCCCCTCAACTTTAGCAGCACAAATTCTAATTCTTATTTATCTGAAACTGCAGTTGCTAGAGGTGACCTGTCCGGACCGCGGGTCCAATCATGTTGAACAATTGTGATTCATGGCAACAAAGTCAGCAAAGCAAACCCGAACCTGACGGCGGGAAAACCCTCAAACTGTTGCGCAGCCATTTTTCTTTTTTTCTTTTCTTTTCTTTTCTTTTCTTTTCTTTTCTTTTCTTTTCTTTTCTTTTCTTTTCTTTTCTTTTCTTTTCTTTTCATGCAGGTTTCACCCTTACTGGGTCTGGTCCAGTCCTGCAGGGGACTGGGCTGGGAGTCAGAGGGTTTCAGGTTCAGGTCCCAGAGTGGGGCTAAAATGGAGGGACATTTCCAAGGACATATTTAGAGCAATGCTGAGGTACCCTCCAGCATTTTGGACCCCTCTCTTTTAATTATGGGCCAATAAATAAACAAAATAAATAAACTTCTAAACTGATGCCGGGCCACACTGGGACATTTCTCTCCTCGTTCATTTATCCTCTTTGTTCTCTCCAGCTTGTTTCCGACACTGTCGCCGCAGCAACATTGATTTTCCTTCCTGTCCTTTCCGAATGACTGTGAAAGGACAAGCGTGAATGTGACGGGGGCCAAAGACAACCTCTCAGGATCTGCCTCCTTTCTGCTCTTTTACAGTTACACTTCTCCTCTTCACCGGAGGTTTAATGATATTTGTCTGCGGGTATCGAATCACAGGCGAGGCTGAATCAATGGCCGACGGACTGATTCATGAACTGAGTGGATTACATTAGCATGTTAATAAAAACGCTCTCAGTCCCAGCAGAAGTTAAAAGCAGGCTTAAAGATATTGATGTGTTGATCATGTGCGGGCAGGGCCAACAAGCAGGAGGCTTCTGGCCCACACGTCCTAACAACATCAACACTCCAACGTGCGTTCCACTTGAATTGTTAATCTCAGGCCCTAAACTGTTGTCACGGGGCTTAAATGCACATGGTTGGCAGAGCAGTCAGTCCAAGCTGGGCTGAGGAGCTCGTGCACGTGATTAAACAGAGAGGAATCACACGTTTCCCCACATTCAGAGAAAACAAGACTCTGGGTTTTTGATTTGATTTAATTTTTGGCTGTGTGGATGTTCACTTACTTTATTGCACGGAGTCACTCTCCATGAGGAGATTTAGTGTTATTGCTGCTGCTTGTGATTGATTACTGCTCTCTTAAGCCCTGCTGGAGGCGAGGGAGCCATCGCTTGATCAGCTTCCAGCGTCGTTCTTCCTGCTCGTGTCCAACTTAAACACATGAAAAATCCATCGAGAGACATCAGCAGGAAGCGGCTCCGTATCACTCATTCCCGTCCGGCCCAAGCCCCCCCTACCCGTCCCTCTTTGCCTACGTTTGATGCCCCCCCCCACCCAGGAGCACCACAGCTGAGCTTACAGGAGGAGATTTCTGAGGGGGTGATTGATACCAGATCTCCAGATCCACGAGCAACGCCGAGCTGTCGTGAGGTCCTGAGACCTGCCTCGGGATGCTGTGATTAAAAGAAAGATCCATCTCTGATTGCCAGCAGTCCTGACAGTGGTGTTAGTTACAGATGCTCCGAGACCCTCATTTAATATCAACAAACCCTCCTGAGAACTATAGGAACACACTCACACACCGCCTCTGTCTTTATAAGTATTTGCGGGGACTTTGAACGGCCCGATAGATTCCTCAGTTCCTTACTCAAACCCCATCCATCCTAACTAACCAGCAAACCCTGATCCTATCCTTAGCAATATTCTGACCCCAACCTTAAAATTACAGTATGTCTTAACCCTCACACACTCACACACAAGTTCCCAGGACCACCAAAATGTCCTCACTTTGCTTGTAGAATGAGTATTTCAGTACTCTATATCTAGCAAATAATAGGCCATGGGATATTACTTTTTCTCTGCTCTGATTACATTTTTTAGGTCACGTACCTCATTTCTCATTTAGATACAGTTCATAATAAGTGTATTCTCTTATCTCTATGGATAGAAAACAGAGGTAACAGCACACTCACTTATTAAAATAACAATAAATCCCGGTCTGTTGTTCTGTGTTTTGCTTTTATTTAAAGAATCATGAGTATTTACATTTAAAAAAAAAGCATTTTCACCTCTACATCCTCATAGTCTTCAACACCTCCTGACGTGTCTGATATGAAGGACGGCGTTGCTCTGCCAGCAGGGAAATATAGACAGACAGTACCATCTAGTGGAATTCATAACCTACTGTAGCTGCTGAGCCATGGCCTTCTCTCTCTCTCTCTCTCCTCTCTCTCTCTCTCCTCTCTCTCTCTCTCTCTCTCTCTCTCTCTCTCTCTCACACACACACACACACACCACACACACACACACACACACACACACACACACACACACACACACACACAGACACAAATCTATCAAAGCAGCGGGATGACGGATGAATTTCAGCTGAACCAGGTGCGGCCCCAGAGAAGGAGAAAGGCGGGAGACATTAGCTGAGGGAGAAAATGCGGTGACCCAAGACCGTGACCCCCCCGTGACACTAAACATTGCTTATGCGAGTGTTCAGGAGAAGCCGGCCTAGTTCCAGGTCCCGGTGTGATCTCTGCTGCCACCGTTCTTACTTCATATTTTAGAGCCAACTGAGCGCCGCTGCTCCGCCTCCTTTATTGATGTTTGGAGCCCCAAATGCATTGAAAGAGCAACGATCACGGCATGAGGATGGTGGGGAAATCAAATAATGACGCTTCAATAGGATTTGTTCTCTTGGTGTATGTCATCAGAGGGATAGATCTGACTGCCTCAGGTGAGCAGGGTTCGCCTCCCTGCCTCTCATCCAGCATACCAATGTGGGAGCAAGCTGTTTTCCTCCGCTCTCAGAGCCCTCCCCTGTTTCCTTGTTCTCCGCTTATATTTGTTACCCACCGCCGTCCACCGGTGCTGGGTCACTGCACGGCAAGTGCCACTGCCCCCCCCCCCCCCCCCCCCTCGCCTTCCCACTGCGGAGACAAAAACAGGCAAACATCCAAACTTTTTCAGTTGATACTCGGAGCTGGTGAATTGACCCTGTGAGTTTCCTCAGTGGCCGTGCAGGAATGGAGCCCAAAACTTTGATTTTCACCCCGTCAGAGAACTGATTAGACTTTGGGTGAACCTTGCTGTAATCATTAGCATATCAGAGATTCAGACTGTGCAGGCTATTAAGGAGCGCAAATGCCTGGAGGTTTGTTATTTCCGCAGGGCAATAACAAGGTCATGCTTTTGTTGAGATCAGTAGGCTATCAGCACAGGTTTGCTTTGATTAGAAGTAATGGGAGAAATGGATTGGCTCAGGGGTTTGGCAGCATCTGACACTTCTAAGTGTCCCGAAGCAACAAAAATCTCAAATTCTTCATGGCCTAAAATAGAGAGCTGTTTGTGCTGCCACTCGCTTCGCTCCACGGACAGTACAAGCTGTACTTGCCTCTCATCTGTGAGTACCAAGATGTCACGACATCGGCGACACTGGAGAAACACGAAAGGCAGCGCGCTCATAACAGCCATCCGAGGTATCGTCCAAATGTGTGTTCAAACTGGCGTAGAACCATTTCCACACTAAATTAGCTGCCATCCCGACAGCCAGCAACCCTCTGGCGCTCCTCAGCATCTCTCCTTCACTGCGGAGTGCTTCTGCTCGAGTTTCGAGTCAAGACTTTTTAAATTTTTTTTGCAGTAACAGAAAGAGAAAAATAATGAGCATATAATAACCTATGAAGATTTTCTTCTTTCTGCTCTACAAGAGGTGCAAGACCTAATTATTCAGACCCCTTACAGCAGTTTCCCGCGTTTTTTGTGTCAAAATCAGAGATAACACATAACTTTCCTCTTGATAATTTGCAAATCTACCTCTCTCTCTCTCTCTCTGTCTCTCTCTCGCTATCTACACACACACACACACACACACACACACACACACACACACACACACACACACACACACACACACACACACATATATACATACACATTCATACATAGATCGTTTTTCATATACTGTACGTCCATACACGCCCGGCAGGTGGTGCTTGTCCTCACCAGCAGGGGGCAGTATTAACCCAGGCGTAAAGCCGCTGCAGCGCTCATAAGTCTCAGCCAATCTTAAAAATAATGCTGACAGAGGGTGAGTACTGCTATTATCTCTTCTCCCCAAATGATCAGAGATAGTTCAGGATTCATGAACAACAATCTCACATGTTTGATTTATTTATCTTATGATGCGTGGGGCTCCTCGCGTGACAAGGGACTACAGTGAGGAAGCATCAAAGCCAGTCACTTTTCTTGTCACCACACGCCCACTTTAATCATGTGTGGCACACAGGAACAGGCTTGTGTGTGGGTAGATTCACAAACAGCATGACTGGAGATGGTAGATGCAGAGGCAGGATGTTAAGGGTTGACGCTAACAGACTCAGGTGATGGTCATTTTATCCGGTCTGGGTCCAGCTCATCCAACACTTATTCATCACTGCTACTGTAGCAGCTACTGCCATGCGAGGTACTTCCAAAGGGGTTATGTAAGAGTTCCTGTGGACAGCATAGGATTTTGGCAAGGATTTCGTAATGCTTACATATTCGGTTAACAGTGTGTAATTAACATCAAGCAACCAAATCAGAGTTGACCATGTGATTTTGTGTGCGTGTTACTCAAATGAGGTGATACCGAGTCGGAAAGCAAGGGGGAAAGGAGGCTTTGAAATGCTTTGGGAGTTTATTTTGCCCTTCAATGCTAGCATTTCTGTTCCTGGCCTGCCACCAGCTCTTTCCTCTGTCCATGCAAACGTGGTGCAGTAAAGCGAAATGATACGAGTTTTGGTTTCAACTGATAAAAAGCAGTGACACTAGTCAATCATACTGTTCCTCGTTTTCTTATCATGTCCCAGCATCCATAAATGTGACCCGTCTGAATCCAATAACGGCATCAAAAGGCGAACGCCTCACCTGTTGTGTCCCTTTGGTGCAGCGGCACAATCGTTGTTCTGGACTCCTCTGTTTTTTCCACACTGTCACTCTGTCCTCAGTATCCCCGTTTGGTATTCCCACCCACACTTCCAATTACCCTTGACGTGATAACACGCCATAATGTGACGCACAAGGGCAAACGGCTACTCCGTCTAGAAACAGATCCATCTCAGACTCTCTGAAGCATCTCTCACCCAGGACCCACAGATGGCCCAGTGTTTGCATGCTTATGATTCTCACAATAAACCCACAATAGTATGTTGCCATATTGGAGGACTCTGACTTTTTTGGGGCACCAGAGATAAAGTGAGGCACTCCATGCATACGAACAAAGACAAATTACCAGGGCAGGAAATCACAATGACACCGGCAAAATGCTAACGAGACATTAAAGGTGCCACAATGAAAGCAGAGATATTGGGCTGAGATATTTGAGTGACGACCTATAACTGTGTCATCTGATGGCCGTGAGCGGGAGCTCTACCGCCTGTGCTAAACCTGCCCAGCCTGCCTTCAAAGCTGTTAGCAAAAGAGCAAACGCTATGACGTTAGCCATGGATCTCTGCTGCCTCAGACTGGAGGCAATTTGCATGCAATCATCATGCAGTGTTCTCAGAACACGGAAGGATTTTTTTTTTGCCCTGGTCGTCAGTGACGATGCTGCACCCTGACCGGACAGCCGCCACGGCTTCTCCAATTTAAATGAGGTAAAACTCAAGACCAGGCTTCCGGTTGGGAATCAGTCAGCTGATTTCCACCAAGGCTGCCCTCACTGAAGCAGGCCGGAGGATCCGGGATAAACTGCGACCCTCCTTCATTAGGTTTCCCTAAGCAACACCGTCAGCTGTTACCCTGATGTAAACATGTCAATGTTTAACGCAGTGATCGATGCAAAGTTTATGCTCGGTCTTCAGGTTTTTTTTATGTAAACATGGGCATTCTGTAGTATTTAGCTAAGGATTTATCTGAAATTGTTGGCAAAAGTCTTTGAAATGTAGACACTAGCTTAAATCCAGCCTGCCGGTGCCTCATGTAAACATATATGTATCTGTGTGACTGCGGGGCTGAGCTGCATATGCAGAGCAAAGCAGGACAAAATGTCAGTGAACACAATCATTAAGCAGTTTATGCATCTTGTTTTTCTCCTTTTTAATTTTTATTTATTTATTTTTTTTAGTTTTGCATCATTTGATTAGCTTTAATGGAGTGTTTCATTTACGCCAGTGCTGCAGGAGGTGAGCTCTTAATGGGGAATAATGCTCTGCTTTTACCAGCTGAAAGCTCCTGTGTTTTCAGGTCCAGAAGCTTCAGCAGCCATAAAGACGGTCTGTTCAGCGACGTGATAATCTCAATATCCATGGACCGATCATGTCTTGTGCTACCGTACCATATGTTTCAAACCTCTGATAAGTGAAACGTTGGCCAATTCGGGTCGGCAAAGCCCTTGATTTCACCCGTCTGATGAAGTATAGTGCGCAAAACACATTTTTTAATCCTCCCATCTTGTTCAAGCCATAACAGAATGTCGGTCCGCCTAAAATGTCACGAGTCAGAAGTTACTTTTGATCTGTGCTGCACACTGAGACTGCACCAGCGAGCCACAGGAGGCCTTTTATGCAACATGCACAAAATGAGCTAATATCATTCACGGACTTCGACTCAAACACCATCCTTCCACTGGCTGATAGTCTTTTTCTGGGTGCCCGATCTCACGTTGGAAGGAAAGTGTCAGCTTTCACGCTGCGTTCTTGGAGGATGCTAAATAGTAGCAGTGAATATTTTGAAGTCCATGTTTTCTTCTTAAATTTATGACCTGGGGAAGCCTAACTGGGCTTTGTAAAACATCAGTAAAAACTTGCCCGGCCCTGAACCGTTAGTGTGGCGCCTCTTCTCTTCACTGGGCCGAGCATTTATATGCCACCAGTGCTGCTTCAGCTGCTCTGCTGTGAATCCACCAAGAGAAGCTGTTTCGTCTGCCTGTCTCAGTCCTCAGGGCCTCTCCAATTTCTTTAGCATGACTCACAACTGATTTGCCTTATTTATTCCTACAATTATGTTGTAAAAATAAAATTACTGAGCCAATAAAGCTGCTCAATGCTTAGCTGAATACGTCCCGGTTGTGCTGCTAAAATCCCTAAACTGTGGGGTGTTATTTACAACCTGACACTGATATGTTCAGTGAAAGGTGGCACGAAACACAGCACTCAGGTTTATGGAAGAAATTCAAAGGTCGGACTGAGAGATTAGGAGAGGAAAAGGAGGCGAGAGGTGGGTGAGGCACACCCGTGGCTCAAACGCTAAAAGAGGATGAAGCGGGAACGGCGGGCGATGAACAAGGAACGCCGATGATCTGAAAGTATGAGGACAAAGCTGAGAGCCGGTGCTGACATGCTCGGGGAGGAACAGCAGAAACTGTGAGGTGCTGATAGGAAGCGGGCGCAGACGCGTCAACCACAGCGCCATCTGTGGCGTTCACCTTATTTTTACCTTTATTCATGGTAAGAGTGAAAACTCCACGGCCGCACGCAGCACAAGTTTTCAGTGCCAAAGTAACGGCAGGTCGGAGCCCCGTCCGACTGTGCCGGGGCCCTTTACCTGTTCTGGACAGTTCTGCAGCGCTGCCTCACGAGGGCCACAGGGAAGAGTTCAGAGGACACTTAAGGAAGAGGTTGGTATCAGTCACGCCTGGGGGGAAGCTCCCCAACCAGTAATGTGCAGAACTGAACCAAGAACCTTCTTGCTGTGCTTACGATCGAGTTCTGATCAAGGAAGCCTTGTCAGCTCGGCTTTATTGGGTGGATGTGTGTAGAATGTTGGTTTAAGTCCCCGTCACCCTTGATTAATACGGAATGGCAGCTAATGCGACAGGCCGTTCACTGCATGAGCGCCAGAAGGCAGAAAGAGCGAAGGCAAGGATAGTCTGGGAAAGACACTCCTGGTAGCTGCAGAAGAAAGCAGGCGGAGGAAAAAGCCTCCGAACCACAAGGGAATAATAGAGTCCTGGTGGATCTCCCACTTTTTCAAACTTGAGCAGTTGCGTGGCCCATAAGTCACTTCGAAACATGTTGTGCATTCTCATCTCTGTATTGCCTGGAAAGGCTTTAAAGACTATCCAGTGGTGAACATCTTCTCCATTCCTTTGGAGTTATTATGCCACAGTGAGAGGCCTATCAATATTAAACATGTAAAATATCATACTTTGCTTGTGTGAACACCCGGCTGGAATTAGCATACTGTGAAATTGGGACACTGCTTGTGGGCTACAGTTTCTCCCACACAAAGACAAATTTAAAGAGAATAAATGCAGCATTCTGAGAACTTTTCTTCTGACTTAAACATCTGCTGTACAGAAGGCAGCTCAGCATATCGAGAGCTGAACTCATCGAGCCAACAAATTGAAGGCAGCACAACTGGCTCATCTTCAAGGTCTAGACCTCGTCTTTGGTTCCTGAATCAACATGTTCGTTTACGAGCCTGCTGCAGAGGAGCATGAAGGCAGCATGGTGTCAGCACCCTTGAAGGTCACTGAGGGCGGTGTATTTGTGTTGATGTGCTGTTTGGTGTTCACACCTGACTTTGGACTCATCCTCATCACATTATGTGAATTTTGGAGAGGTGCAGAACAAGCAGGTCAATTCCCCCATATTGTAACATTTCCATTAAGATACTGCATATAGGCAGTAATGCACTGCTACATAACACAATAGGTCTTAATCTTAAATGGCTTAAAGATTAAATCCATTTGAGATCAAAGCCCCTAGGAAGGTCAGAGGTCAAGTCATTCTTAAATCCAGAGGATTGCCAAAATTTAATCATCAGCCCATTATCAATATTTCATAAAGATGTTATTAAAGTCCGTAACGAGAGTCCCTACTCTCATTCTTACCTCCCCTTTTTTTCTGTGCCAATGGTCAGGCCTTCCATGTCTCCTTTTGTCCCACAGTAACACAATTTCAAGCAGTGATGGCTTTCATTGACCTGGTCCACCCCTGGGCCTCCCCTAGTCCTCCCCTGGTCCACCCCTGGGCCTCTCATTGTCCACCCCTGGGCCTCCCTTGGTCCACCCCTGGGCCTCCCCTGGTCCACCCCTGGGCCTTTCTTGGGCCTCCCTTGGTCCACCCCTGGGCCTTTCCTGGGCCTCCCCTGGTCCACCCCTGGTCCACCCCTGGTCTACCTCTGGTCCTCCACTGGTTTGGGAGTCATAGAACTGAGTTGTAGATTTACTTTTGCCCAGGTTCTACACTGGATGCTGTTCTTGATGGGCCCCTGCGCAGATTTTAGACCAGCCCAAGGAGGACACCTGCTGCTGCCCCTAGTGGCCTAGATTCACCTAAACACACACAAACGAGTGTTTACTGTGATCCTAAAGTGCTGCTTTTGTAATGCTCGCTTCCTTTAGAACTGACTATGTTTTGGATCATCATTTGACTTTAGAACGCGGTAAAGGTTGGAAAAAAGAGCCAAAGTGCTAGACTTGTGGTGTAGTTGTTGCTTTTGTGCAGTTTCCTTTATCTGTTTGTGTAAAGGGTTCTCAGTGATAACTCAGGTTATTTACTCGGCATTTATCCAGCCATATGATGCCCATTGATAAGCTGCTTTACCTCAGTGAAGGCCAGTGGGGGAAATTTACTGGCTGCCATGATGGTTTATACAGAGGATGAAGCAAAATCTCTGCGTCTTACAATATGACAGATGTTTGTGCATTATGCTTGGCAGCCGGGACGCGAGATTTCCCTGTCTTATCACACGTGTCCACAAGGCTTTTTCCTTTGGGCTTGACGTTGCCAACATTTTATGTTACATCTGTACACACACGGTGAGCTGTCATGAATTTACACAACGGTATCTTTTATTAAACAGTTCCTCTCACTGTTCCATTTGTTTGTATTTAGGATGCGGTACAGACGTATGCATAATTTATCCAACTGTGTTAAAGGGTACGTATCAAGATAGGGAACAGCATTGTTCAGCATTCTTAAGCTATTTCTGCTCTATTTACACTCAGACTTATAAAAAAAACATTTGAAGTCACCTAATTACATTTCCTTGAGATAACCAGACTCATTTGCGGCTCATTTGTGATAGATGGAACGGTTCGCCAATGAATGAAAGTGTAAAAATATAGTAGTAGCTGTTTAATTAGCTGAGGCTTCAAATTACGGAGTGCAAAGAAAGACCCATTTGAGTCAAATTCTATTTAGTTTTTAGCTGCACGCAAACACAAATCTGAAAGAAGCTGTCCGACGATGCCGAATTTCCCTCACATACAGCACGAGGCTCCTCCGTCAAGCCGCTGCAGCGCAAGAGCTCAGCTGCATCGCTACCCTGCGTCGTGTGGTCGCTGATTACGCGGGAAAATGCTCAGGGCCATTTTTTCAGTCATTATTCAATTTCAAATACTGTCTCTCTTTGCTGAGAATCCCCCCCAACACAGATATAATGCGATAACATTCACCAGCTGATGCATTTTGTCTTAATCATGTCAAGTTTATCCTGGAAACTGCGTCGCATCCAGAGCGACATGGCAGAGAGAGAAAGGCAACAGTAATAATCAGAAAAAGGCAACAATTAATGTATATTTTTAAAAGCACCTTGTTCCTATAGCAACTGTTTGCCTTTTCTACTCGCTGCCTGTGCCTGCAGCTGGTGCTTCCCTGCTCTGGCCTCAGCCCTCCTACAAACAGGGACATACAGACACTCAGAGGGCACCAGGGGGACTACAGGAGTATGTGTTTGGCTCTAAAGCTAATTGCCCTTCAACTCCAAAACCCCCACTCAATGAATTCTGCAAAAAAAGTTTAAACCAGTCAGACATAACAAAGGAGAAGAAGATTAGCTAATGCATCGAAATGAAAAGCATAATTTTCCTCACCCCTGATGTCGGAATCACATCGTTAGAGCCGTTCTTGTTCACTGTACGTGTCAAAACGCGCTGTGTTTCCTCTGAGGATGCCTTTAAACTGCACAGATTTCCTCCAACCACAGGACTGCTGAGCTCATTGCCTTGGACATACTAGCCTTGCATGTCTTTTCCCCCGCTTATTCAAGCTTAAGGCAACACAGCGATGCGCTGCATACTGTCGACGTTTCATCAGTTTGACTGACAAACTCCTGCTATGGAGGAAGACAGGTGTACCTGAAGCAGCTTCATGATTCCTGCCTTCTCTGGGACACCGCTGTGCAGATTAGACAGCTTCTCTTTTTAGCTGAGAGTCACAGGGTACTTTGCAATGTTTTGTTCAAGAAAGGCCAGTGGTTGAGAGCTTCATCCCTTTGTCTTCCAGCTACAGTTGACAGGACAGAGATATGTGTCTTATTTACCTCGTGAAAGAGTGTTTAAATTTCATCTAGACTTTGTCAGGTGTTTGGTTAAGCCTAAGTGCAAACAACCAGATGAGGGTGAGAGGCAAGAACAGCAGCTTTATATTTGTCAGGAAGGCAGAAATTCAGACCGTGTCCTTCTGACATGGAGGAGAGGTCGAAGGTTGGTCATCTGAGAATTCACGAAGCAGGGAATGTCAGTGGTGGATTAGCTGGGCTCCAGGCCATGAGTTGGAGAATGGGGCGATTGGGCAGCAAAAAAACCCAGTCCTGAAGGCAGAATGCCGTGAACACATGTAAAGTTACCACTCTGAAGCCACGGCGGATCCGCCAAAGATGGGGGACAATCTGACAGCAGGGACACCAGCAAAGAGATTCTTTCTACTGCTCCATCTTCTCGATTGTGGGAGATTCCGTGACAGGAGCTGGGAGTGGGCTGTAAGGTGGCTCCTCACAACCCACTCCCTCACCTGAGCTTCAACATAGACTTTTTGATTGCCACAGCTAGTTTTAGCTCTACCTTTCTTTTATTGGCAGCCACTAGGGCTTAAATACGTATGCTGCTTGTCACTCTCAGTCTAGTATGAAATCCGGCGTGATGTTTTGATGGCAACAACAATGATTCCAGCTTCCATTTCAACGGCGTTCATTGGTGAAATGCGAATTTGAGATGAGCGTGGCTGCCAGCGCAAGTGTCACGCCCCAACATTACGCAGACAAGGAATTTGCGACTGCTGCTTAATTGTCGGAACGACCTCCTTTGTCTTAGACTGTCACCGATTCCCTGGCTGCTCTATGTGGATGCGGTTGCTTGTGAAGCCTGTAGGTGCTGCAGATGTTCAGCCTGGAGGAGCTTTGCGATCTGACAGAAGACCTGCAGAGGAGAAGTGCACTTCATCCATAAATCACGAGGCGCGTCCGTGCGCACGCCGAGAGAGCCTGTCACTCCAGCACGTCAGCCTGCCGTCTTATTTCAACTGCAATATTGCAGAAACAATACTGGAATATTGGCACCGGATGTTAAATCAAAGTGAGCTCTGGAAAAAAAAGTGATGGTGCTTCTACAGTTCTGGAATGATGCAGCGCTGCTGATTGAATTAAACTAAAGATCAGTAGTTCCCACACGCCCAAGCACTGTGGATTGAAGAATTGTGTAATCTAACAGCTAATATTGTAACAACTTGATAATAGTATAACACAAACATAATAAAAGCTAAGAACAAATCTAGGGGCAATAGCTGGGAGACTGAGTGAGAGTATTCTCTCCTTTCTTTCAGGGTCTCCTGCAGCACATCTTCATGCCAGCACTGTTCCTTAGGGAAGCAGCTCATCTTGTAGCAGCGCAACCTTCTTGGCTTTTGTACAGAAATGTCACATTGGATGGACAAAATAGAGCTGAATATGGCAGCGACTGTGAGGAAGATGTGCCTCTGCGGTATCTCTACTTTGATGGTGGGATTCATGACAATCGGCAGTTTCTGGCCGCAATTAAAACTTCATGCCGTGTTATTTTCAGTGGCTGCAGTTTGGAACGCGTTCTGCTGATTGTTTTTTGGTCAGTACTGCAACTCAGCAAATGTGTAGCTTGCGTGCAACTGTAAACAGATAAATGGTGATTTTCTCTGCGTGTTTCATTTCTTTTGCGTGTTTTTTTTTTTATTTATTCTCGTGACCTGGAGACTTTCAAACATCAATTCAACCTCCCAGTTTTCCTACTGTGAAGGAAATTCAAAATAAACATGTATTTCAAACTTAAATGAATTGCTTAGTCAATCCAACTACTCAGTTTAACCTGGTGCTAAAATATCTCACACGAAATGAATGACCTTTCTGAAAGAGCACTGGATCGGCACTTTTTAGTGATATCTTTGCCGCTACTATCTCTGGTGAATGTGTTGTCCTTGTGCTTTTAGATCTAACTGCTGCATTTAATACAGTGGATCATGAAATCTTGATTTCTTGCTTGGAGGAGTAGGTTCGGCTTTAGGGGCAGAGCACCGGAGTGGTACAATTCAGAGGTGCACATTTTTATGTTAGCATTGGTGACTCTGTATCCTCCCTTGCTCTGCTCTCATGTGGGGTCCCACAGGGTTCGGTTCTTGGCCCTTCTCTCTTCTCTCTCTCTCCACACTCAGGGAGCCTGGCATTTATTTTCATCGCTATGTTGGAGACATTCAAATCTATGTGCTGCTTAAAAAGAACGACACGTCGTTCATTAAAAAGTTGTTTGGGTTGTCTTGGTGATATAAATGACTGCATGGCTCTAAACTTAATACATTTTAATGACAGAAAGATGGAACTGATGGTTTTTGGTGGCACCACCAGCACCTCCTCTGTGGATCAGTGTTTGTTGGCCCGTAAGCCAAAAAACATTGCAACCCCGGTGGTTGGGGGGGGGGCAATGGATCCCGATCTCCATTGTACAGAGTGCTGCTGCACATCATTTAACCAATACATGTAAACATCTTCACATTTACCCAATTAAGCTGCCCGCCCATCTTTAAAAACATTTTAAAATAATTTTATTTGCTTTTGATTGTCTAAATTGTCTTGCCCCACCCACCCTGAGCTCTGAGCTCATACAGCTGCTCCTGAATCTTCCTAAAACAAAGCAAAAGCTCAGAGGGAACCATGTTTTTTTTCGCCACAGAACATGAGAGAAGCCTCATCCTTATCTGATTTTAATGCCTTTCTTAAAACCCGCCGTTTCTCCTTCCATCACCTTGCTAGACATTGATATTATCTTATTTGTAATACTATTTTAGTCAGTTTTTATTCAATATAGTTTTTATTGCAGCATTTTAGTCGACTGTGCTCATTTTAAACATGCTGTGTATCTTTGGTCTCCTCCAGAAACCCCTCCACAAGCTCCAGCTGGTCCATAACTCTGCTGCCCAGATCATAACTAGAACCCTAACATTCCACCACATCACCCCCATCCTGAAGTGGCTCCGCTGGCCCCCAGTCATCCAAAGAATCAATTACAAACCCCTTCTGTTTGCCATCAAGGCCGTCTATAACCTCACCCCATCGTATCTGTCTTACCTCCTCCAGAAGCCACTCCTGCCCGCTCCCATAGATCTTGCCCCTCCATCACCTCGCAGTGCCCTCTGCCCACCTCAGCACCACGGGTAGCAGAGATTTCAGCCACTCTGCTCCCAAACTTTAGAACTCTCTACCACCGGATATCCACAATATCGACTCTCTTTCCATTATTAAACCCAGACTCATGACTCACCTGTTATGATCCCCTTATCACTCAAAGTCAAACTAACCTTTATTTCTTTTTATTTTATCCAATGTCATTTTATGTGTTTGTCGTACATTGGTCGAGAGTTTTGTGAAAGCCACTTATAAATAAAATGTAATACTATCACTATATATAAATAATATAACTAAACTTGATCGGAATGGTGCTTTTTAATAAAACAATTCATAAAACTTATTTTACCCATGTGAGCGCTTCAACACATTCTTACTATCAGCCTGGTTTACATGAAGTAAGTAGCTCTTACTTCAACTCTTTCCCACTCAGCTGTGAACAATCCCCATCTTTTGATCCTGAAATCGTCCCTACTCTCAATTGTCTGGATAAAATCATATTCAGCAGGCAGAAGAAAAAGGCCTCCTGTGCCTGACATGAGCTAGAATCCCCAATTATTGGAGAGACCTAAAATGTAGCTGCACACAAAGAAAAGCTCTTGGTGTTCTTCAAAGCCTCCAGATGAGACGTTCCATTGATCTCCATCCTCGCAAGCTCAGGCTTGTTTGTCAAGATGTTCAGAGATTTTGACAACTGGTACAATGCTGCAGCCCTGTGTGCTGCAGATCACACCGCATTCTGAGGCACGAGAAGATTTAATTAACATACACAAATTCAAATCACATCCTCCCAGAAATGATTAGTGGTTCTGATTTTGCAAAAGCCATATTTCAAGTGAATTAAACCGGCATTCATTTAATGATGCGGATCCGGCGAGGAAGAGTTTTGTATTATAACTTTTGGAATTTGCATTTGTTTTGTTTCAACGCTACAGAATTAAAGAAAAATGGAACTGAAGAATTTAAACCAAAAATCACTGACAGAAATGCAACGGAAATTCATAAAATATGACAAATAGCAGAAGATGTTTTGCTGCCTCCTCCACAGCAAACATTTGGCCTTGTGACCTTTGATGGAGCGTGTTAAATCAAACAGCTGGACAAAGACGAGTCCTGACAGGCTGGATTAGCTCTGACAGACACAGATGGGCAAGAGTGAGGAGACAGACCTGCAGAAAGACTCACAGCAGGAGACAGTGATGAAACAGCCCGAGATGGTGACGCCGTACGACAGCCAGCAAAGACAAAGTCAGGCTGGTGTGTGTGTCCGACAGCACATTCAAATTTAAATTATTAATAACAAAGAAAATGCAGATGTAAGGCTTATATGTTGCTGTGTGTGTGTTTGTGTGTGTGTGTGTGTGTGTGTGCGGTGGGGGGATAACATCTTGGGCTTGGATATCAAAAACATAGATATATGTGTGTGCTTTTATATCCAGTCTTCTTAAACTGACTAGCAACAGTTATGCGTTTATGTAAATAAAACAAATAAAAACATATTACTTATGATGGAGGGGGGAAAATAAAATAAAATTGTTTTTTAAAGATGCCATCAAAATCCAGGACTGACACAACCAAGTTTGTCCCAAGTTCACACATTATTATCATTACAAATTGAACTTGTGTGTGCGGGTTCACATTTGAAGGTCTGGTGGGCCACAAGTCAAATTAGAGCTTTAACATCTTACACCCTCTTTTTTTACACCACCACAAAAACAAAACACAAATACAACTTTGTTCCGCGGGGAAGGTTTGCCTGCTGTGCAGGAAATGTTACCCAGTGAAAGGTAGGAGCTTCATTAGAGGTAATAAATTCAAGATAAGCAGGTAAAAGAGAATGTTATTGTGTCTTATCTGACCTCCATCTGTACACAGCGGGATCTCAGCCTCTGGCTATTTACTTTCAAAGCATCAGAGGTGCATTGAGGAACGGGGATGTTCAAATGTTCTCCCAACCAGAGATGAGTCCTGCAGGTCTATAACTTGATAAGTGTCTCTATCACACTGTGCCTCATCTGTTTGTGTTTCCTGCCTGACTTTGCTCACTTCTCAATCTCCAAAGGTGACTTAAGCAGACACTGCTTGGGTTCCAAAAAATGAAATGATTTCGAAATCAAAGCAGAATAAAACTAGTTAGCCTTGCTCAGGGATGTGACCTCTGCATGTGGGGTCAATTGGCTGTCAGAATTCTCTTCTGGCCGTGGCCTCTGACAGGCTCACTCCTGCAAATCACACAAAAGATTCTTCAAAGAGCATCGTGACAGGCGGGCCCCTCGCTCACCAGCCCACCAGTATTTCTGGACTGACACTTTAAATGGAATAACCACGGAACAAGTTGAAAGGAGGCCATCTTTGTGCGGTGACATCTGTACCCGCTGAGTGTTAGACAACAGAGAGCTGTGGGGGAGCTTCTTGGGTGTCGATGGAGTGTTTGGTGTGTGGGGGAGAAAGATGCTGCTCTCACAAATGTCACATCTCTGACGGGCTCTGATGCCGGATGCGCGTCGCCTTTGTGTCTTTGTTCGCCATCACTCTATCAGATCCCTCCCATTTCAACCGCCAAGTCGTGCGAGCTTGAGATGAAGGCTTTGCCAATGACCGCTGCAGACACGTGTGACTTTACCATCTCCACACAGCCGGCGACAGCTGTCAGGTGCACTCTGGATTGCACACCGCAAGTGCCATTTTCTTTCGGAGTTCATTTACGTGTTACTGGAGCCCTGCTTGTTTTCCCATCATGGTTTCTTTATTTTCTTTTTCATTGAAAGTCAAATTGTTACTTTTTGTGTTAAAAGTATCAGCAGGATGTTTGTGCCACACACTGACACGAGTAAATTCAGCCTGCAGACAACTTGTTGAGCAATTTGCTTAGCAACTGTGCACAATGGGACCATCAGTGTGGAGGAATACTGAAGTATGTTGCAGACTCAATAGGAGCAGCAAGCAAGGAAAAACTCTGGCTGTATTTTACTGCTGATTATATGGTGGATTTGAAAGTACCAGCAGAAGGGCACCAGGATTTCATTTTCCTAATAGCAATGTTTCGCAGCATTTCTTTTGTTTTCCCAGAAAATGCTGGGCTTCATAAATCTCATAAAACTGGTTGTTGACTTAGATTTTTGAGTTTAATCTGTATGGATTTATTTTCATGACACAAATGTGGTACCACAAGGTAAGCTAGAGAGGTAAATAAGTCTGTGACAGGCAGTCGGCGGTGAAGGAGACAGGCTCATCAGAATAAAAAAGAGGCGATGGTGAAAGTGTCTTTGTGCTTATGCTGCAGAGATCTCCATCATGCTGTGGACAGGAACGGTATAAGTTTAGGAATGATGGTGCCGGTTGGTTTTGGAGGATGTTTATGCCGCCAAACTCTGATTGCATGACTGTGAATCAAACAGCAACCGGCTGCTGCTCTCAGGCTTTAACTGTGCTTTAAATCCAGCATTTTTCTCACTTAAAGGTTTGGAAAAACTGAGAAATATGGCTGCTGTGTGGGAACATCGATATGTTAGGGTCTCAGGGGGATGAGCGGGACATGCCCTCATCAGATGAGTGCTCAGCTGATCCTTCTTTATTAATTGACTGAAGGAGAAAAAAATGTTTTTGTGACATGTGAGATGAGCTGCAGGAAGCCTAAAATTCATCTAAAATGCAGTCTCATTAGAAAACATTAGATATTTCAAAGCACCACACAAAAACAGTGACTTTAGCCTGTAGATATACTCTCTACATACTGCTAGCAACATGTTGTTTTACCCGCAGTGGCATATATGTTTCAAAAACAAAGGAATCACTGTTACACATCTCCAGCCGGAGGAATGGCAGACACCAGCATGGCTTTTTTCTTCGACTGCCGTGTCCACTGGGAGGGTGAGGGGTTTTGGTATGAATACTGAGCAAGAAAACAAGAACGAAGCCATCCAGGACTCAAAGGCGGGAGTTAAAATAGGTTATTGGGCGTAAACATAGCCTCTGAAGTGATGAATAATGCAAAATAGGCTGGTTAGTTGTCAAAAAGAAACTCCACATGGGTTTGGGGTTACTGAGATCTGCTGAGTAGAATCAACTTTTCTCTCATTAACAGCCAAGAACAGGCTACCTATTTATGAGCCCCATTAATTTTCTGCAGGGCTTCCCTATTTCTTATGTATTAGTCCATATTTCAGATGGACAAGTCAGGAAAAAAGGATGAATCCTGCACAAGCCCTGACCTACATGACAGGAGAGGAGAAAAAAAAGCCTAAATAGGTTATTCCTCAAGCAGAGGAACACAGGCTCGCCTCGGCGATACTGTATTATTAAAACAGTCTTGAGCATCTGCTGAAGTGACCACTGACATGAAGTGCTCCACACTGCTGGTGCCAGACATGTGCTTGCATAATTGTGGGGAAAAACCTGGGAGCACTTTACACATGTCTGCCAGCAAGGTACTGCGCAGGTATAAACCCCTATTAAAGTAGAAGCAAAGGCACTGAGAAGAAAAACCTGCAAGTTTTTCAAAGCCTCTCTTTTTCGGTTTTCCAGTGCAGATCAGAATAGACGTCATATCTTCAAGTCTTGAGTGGCCTTGCTCTGCTGTGTTTGCCTGACTTAAGTGCTGCTAACATAACAGGGCTCTGAATTCATTTTCTCTGGTTTAATTCCCTCGTTTTTACTCCTGCAGCAACTCCCCAACTCATAATTACACTTTTTCTGTGATATTAATGACCCTAAGTGTTTTTCAAGACTAATTTATTTCTCTGCCATGCAATACACTTTGCATCAATGCTGCCATATTATATGTGAATGCTATGATCATGCTAAATTTGACATATTATCTCACAAGACAAACGAACAGCTCCACATTGAAACCACACACTCTATAAGTGAAGAGCTAACCCTAACCCTAACCCTAACCCACACACTGAACCTAATTGCATCTGTACATGTAACATGATGATAGTGGTGGTTGCTGCCTGTGTGTTTTTGTGATCTATGTGCTGTTTCTGTGATGTGAACACTGTGACGTATTACCTGTGGCTGTATGTGCTGTCGATGCTGCAGGAAACACCGTGGAGCTGCTATGGTTGGGCATGTTGCCCTCATAGGTGCACATGATTTTAATGCACTTTTGGCGGGTAGTGTTTTAATGAGTGTCTTGGTGCTGCTTTTTTAAATCATTGTGTATGTATTTACAAGTGGAAAGTACCCTCAACTGTAAATTATAGCGTTAGTGTGTGAGCTAATGGTGGCAGGATGGCGACATACAGTACATAACAGTATAGTGTATAATGAGCAGCCTGCCCCCCGGAGGTGGTAGCACACTTGGGTAAAGTCGCTTGCTGCTAGCTGTTGCAAAATGATCATGATGACAAGCCATTCGCTGAAGGTTACAGTTATTGTGTGACATTCAATCCCAGGCTTGACGTTAACATATTTTGTTGATGAGTCTCAGGTTGGCTTTAATTGGTGCTGGTTAATGCTCATATTCCCCTTGTGATGTATTTATCATCTACAGCTGGGTATAACCGGTTGGTGTCAGAGGCCGTGATAAGTCTCCAAAAGCAGTTCTGCTTATTGTGCGCAATGCAGCGGCAAGCGGGGACAGAAAAACAAGCCATCAAGCGTGCTACCATCAGGTTTCTCCTTATGGGGCTGATGTGGTCACTGACAGATGCGCGGACCTCGCGGCACCTTGCTGTCTGTGAGCTCTGTGCTGCTGCCTTCACCATAATGGTGTCTCGGAAATGAGCCGAGGCCTTGTGCGCAGTCAGCCGTGGCAGTTGGCCGCCATGCTGTTGTGACATGTTTGTGGGGAAGAGGGGGGGGGGCATCTGCACTGTAACTATGTGCAAAGATCACGGCCACCAGGATCTCGGATTTTTCTGAGAGTGACAAATGAGCGTGGTGGTGGTGCACCGGTGAGCACTGTTGTCGATTGCCCCTTGGGTCAGGGGCTTTTCTTCATGGAGTTTGCCTGCTCTCCCTGTGTCTACATGGGTTCTCTTCACATACTCCAGATGAACTGAGGAACTTAATGATCACAGTATTCTGCTCAATTAGCCACTGAGGCTAATTTGCTGTCTAGGATACTGAAGAGACCTTGGTGGGTAACATGAGTCACAGTCATAGGAAGTTTTACACTTGGTCACAAAGTTTTCTTGTTATAAAAAACACATAAAAAAGAGCCGTTCTCTATAAAAAAATAATACAGTATAAATTACACCTATACTTTGTTAGACCGCAAATGATATACACTCAGTTCCCAATACATCAACTTGAAGCCTAAATCAATCGTATTACCTCACAGCCTAAATAATTTTACAGTAAATGAAGAAATATAATTGTGTCAGTGGTATTTAAATCATTATTGAATAAGTAGTGGAGAGAGGCCCACACCTCCACACCTCTCCTGAAAATATACAATATCCTTTTTTCAGCCACGACTAGTAGTAAACATTTGCATCGTCACTCAACTTTATGCATATGATGCAGAACATCTGAATCCTTCTGGCAAAAGCATTAATTACATTAACGCTGACAATATGGCACCGTTCGCCTGCCATAGTTCCAGTTGCCGCGGCCTGAAGCTCAGAGACAATTGTCACTACAGCGATTCCCCTCCTCAGGAAAAGCCAATCATCAGAAATTCGCCCCCGACCCAGTGGTTAATGCAAAATACACAAAGATTTATCCTGGCAGACACATGCTTAATTAGCGTTGTGCGAACATGTTTGGCAAGGGCTTAAATGAGGAGGAATACATGCTTGTCCACGAAAAGGTCCCAGAGTAGAGAATTTAACCCCAGTTCACATTTAATGATGTCACGTTCTCATTTCTTTTCCAGATTTTTATGCCTGTCTGTGATAACCCCAAGGATTAGTTGTGTACTTGTTTTTTTTTTTTTCCTGATTTCTCATCTGCTCGAATTTAATTTATTCAAAATATTTACAAGCTTTGAATTGATCAACAAATGTGCACAGATCTGTTCAAAATTCCTGTTAAGGAAGGGAAAGATGAAACGATGCCTAAAAAGAATAACGTTAAACGTGAAACCCTGTTTAATAGCAGTTTGTTTGGTTTTTGTTTCATTCAGTTTTAGAGTACAAAGGGGGAAAACAGCAATCTGTAAAAGGATAAGAACCACAGGAGCTTTCACATAACTTTGAGTGAGGCATCAGACCTTTATTAGCCTGCCAGGGTCACGGCTTGTTGACCAGCATCATTAGAAATGGCAGATGATGCTAATTCTAAAGCTTTCTATATATCCAGACTCCTCTAATCTTGGTCTGGAGAATCGAGAAAGATACCAGAGAGAACGTTTTCATAGGATCACCAGGAAAACAAGTCAGAGCCTGTGTGACTGTTCACAACACCTGCACAAATATGGCCTTCATGGAAGAGTCCTCAGGAGAATTATAGCATCAGAAGTTGTCAAAAGGACATCTGGACAAAGTTATGCGACCCTTTGCTTGCATAACTTTGCTGATGCCAACTTGTAATGTTGGCATCTGTAAATCCAGAGAAACAGAATATTGAGGAGAAAATACAGATGGAGGCTCGCGCAGAAAGCAGTTGGACCATTTTAATCTTGAGTGATGTCAGACATAGATGCGTTTGAGGTCACTTCATTCACTGCCAGTCATGTCCACTTCACTTCATTCTCTCATAAATGATTCTGGAATCCAGATCCATGTCTTCCTCCTTAAACACTCTATTAATGAGTCCGTTCCGTCATTCACTAATCGTCATTCATGTATATCAGGGATCTTCAATCCCGTTCCCAGAGGTCCCATTGTTGGCAAAGGTCCAAACCTCATAATGTCACCATGAAGTCATGGCACATCGTTGAGGTGGTACCAAACCGTGACGCTTTCAAAAAGGCCGGTGGGACTTCCTGCTACGGCCATTACGTCTGCATGTGTGCATAGTCTCATATGGTTGGCCCTCAGCTTTACGCCGAAAACACTTCTGACTCCTGCTGTGGGGCCACTTTTAAAACGTTTGGATGTTACTCTGAAGATGAAGCTGTGTCCTGATCCCAGTAAACAATTAACATGATCCAGCGATCTGACTGATGGCAACAACTGAAGGGAGCCCTGACAACCACAGTAACATACGTTGGACTTAATATTGTTGCTGTCCTACTCGACTAAAATTTACAGCTTCATGTGAAAACTTTAAGAGCATCAAAATCCTGAATATTCCATAATGCATTTTTAACCCGTGGAGGTCGGCATTTTTGTCCCAGCAATTAATTCTGGATGATGATGTATGATTATTGTTGTATTTGTTTGCCATTCCAAAACTCCCATCATGTACGATCATTTGACCCCCTTCATTATGTGAGTTAATTCATTAGCAAAGACAATTAGGGTACAGATTCTCAATTTTATAAACAGCATTACTTGAATAACTACAGTGACTGTGATTAAATCATGATTTTAGCTCTTTACAGCAATTATCACGCTCTCCCCTGGTTTCTACTGGTTAATGATTTTG
This sequence comes from Takifugu flavidus, assembly GCF_003711565.1. Lineage (NCBI taxonomy): Eukaryota > Metazoa > Chordata > Actinopteri > Tetraodontiformes > Tetraodontidae > Takifugu > Takifugu flavidus. The sequence goes on from NC_079520.1 coordinate 15,448,102, forward strand.
TCCCTCCTCCTCGCCCACCACATCGTCCTGATTTCATCAGAATCCTGAGGCTCTCTTCATCACGCCCGTCTCTCTCAGTGGGCTCGTGTAGAGAAGACCTTTCGCTCGTGGTCACTGATCTGGCCACTGGTGCCATGACCCACAATGCATTTCACTGTGAACGACAATAGCAACAGCTGAGTGAAATTACGTTCATAAATGTTAGGAAAGCAAAAGACTGAAGTTTTGAATGCCACCTTTTAAAGATGGAATTAGATCAGATGAGGCCGTTGTTCTGAAAAAGTCAGGACTCCCTTTGGGCACTTCCATCCATCCATCCATCCATCCATCCCCCCACCCACCCACCCACCCACCCACCCCACCCAGCCATCCATCCATCCATCCATCCATCCATCCATCCATCCATCCATCATCCATCCATCCATCCATCCACCCACCCACCACCCATCCATCCATCATCCATCATCCATCATCCATCCATCCACCCACCCACCCATCCATCCATCCAGCCATCCATCCATCCATCCATCATCCATCATCCATCCATCCATCCACCCACCCACCCACCCATCCATCCATCATCCACCCACCCATCCATCCACCCACCCACCCACCCACCCACCCATCCATCCACCCACCCACCCACCCACCCACCCATCCATCCACCCACCACCCATCCATCCATCCATCCATCCATCCATCCATCCATCCTGCCTACCACTGCTGCAGAATTTCTCCTCCTGATCACATCTGCTTGTTATGCAGTCACACCTCCACCTGCTTCTCCCACCTGATCCTCATCTGTTCTTCTCAGTATAAAGCAGCCCTGATTCACTCCCTCTTCGCCTCCTTGAGTGTCTTTGTGTGAAAGTCTGACTTTCTTGGACAGATTTGTTGGTTTTGACTCAGCTTGCCTTGGATATCCTCTCCTCATCTCTTCTATGGCTTCCCAGGTGACCAGAGCAGCCTTCTGTCCCTGGCCTCTCCTGTCATTTTGCCCCTTAGAGGAACATTCTTGGAGCTTTCTAACAAAGTGAGTGTGTTTTACTCCATCTGTTTGCTGCGAACCGCAAATTTCCCCTTGTGGGATAAATAAATTATATCTTCTTCACTTCAGTTGTTTTGCGCTGCAGTCCCGTTTGTTTACCATGCTCACATGATGAGAAACATGCTCTCTTGAAAAAGAAAAGATGATCTTTTATGCATTTCCTTTTGCCGTATCTACAGACCGCTTCATGTGCAATGCAATAGAAAGATGCGCGTGCAGTTTGGGGTCAGAAAACACAGATTTGTAGCTATGACTTGTACCAACAAAGTGTTCACAAATTGCCTGAGATGCCTGCTTGTAGAACAGTTGGCTGTGAAAACAGAACAAGCAGTTTCTCACGTTTGTTTCGTACTGCCCTTTGTGTTTATTTTCCCATTCTTTATTACACTTCTGCAAGTGTGTTTTCTAGCAGCTAGCATCGCAGGCATATCTTAGTGACACTGTTAGTGTCGTGTGTATGACAGATATCTGTATATGACATTGGAAATACTTAACAAAAAACAATGCCCAATGTCCTTGATGATGTTTTAAACGTGCCCAGACAGGACAAAGTCATCCAGCACACTGTATGCGCGCAGAGTTTCTTGCATAGGGTAATATATAATTTAATATCTAGCCACTTGCTAATGTCATCTACCCAACCTTCTATGGAAGCTGGGTCAGGCAGACTATCACCTTTGGTCAGGACTAATTTATGTAGGTACTAGTCTGAAATGAAAGTCCTTTTTTGAAATTATTCAGTGAAGGACAGTGAGCATATGTGCTCTTCTATAACCGGCTGTCAAATTACACGTGCATTCTCCCTAGGTTTGGATTGCTGGTATACAAAGATGGGATATATTGCATGTGTACCAGCAGCATGGCGATTGAGGGGTATGAATGTTCCATGGAAAATTCCCACACGTGTGGGGAAGACATGTGAAGTCTACACAGAGAGGACCTCGGAGCACAGGGTGCTTAAATAATGTTAAAGCTGTGACTTGAGTGTTGGACAAGCTTTACTGGCCGTGGATCGGATATGATGACTTCCATTCTAGTCAACGTGTGAGCTGCTGTTTGTGCTCCCACTGGCTACAGAAGCGCTGTGTCCTGGCTCTGGCTTTCAAAAACAGAAATGCAGAGCTCCTATTTGTGCCCGAAGTCCGAGCATGGCCATGACAAATTAAAACATTTGGTTTATCTTTCACACTCTGGAAACATCACAATCGTTGTGCAGAGACCAGTTCAAAGGCTTTTAAGATCCTGTGTTCAGGCAGGAGTTGATTTCCTTATACTCCTCTGGATGGACGCCACAACCTGCAATATCGCACGATTATGCATGAATTTGCGCGATCTCGCAATTCTCCGAAGAGCATGGGGTGGAGCTGTTTTGCATCCAGCAGAATCCCGGGGTTATTTAGCGCACGGTGAGGTTAAGAAAGAAGAACCGACACCATCACAGGTTCCCTTGAAGGTGATGCAGGGCCTGGGGGGAAAATAATAAAAAGCTTGATAGAATGGCTGAGAGCAATAGAAAGAATACTAATGAGTGACCTTAGAGTTGCTTTTCCTTGAAAGACCAGAGCACATGTGTTAGCTGAGCTGCTGTTAAAGCCTCGGTCTTGAATTCACTGCTAAAGCTTTTGGAGTTTAATGTGGGGCTCTAGCCAGTTGTTCTAATTGCTGAAAATGGTTGCATCTCTGGCGTGTGCAATGCAGCGGCAAGTGCGCCATTTAGAAGCCATTACCTTTTTCACAGACATAATGCCGTTAAAGCCTCATGAACCCCGTCATCAGCAGCCTCTTTTATCGCTTGCTGTTGCCTCCTCATCACGTTTTAACATGTTGGATATTGACTTGAGAAAGTGTCTCTAAATCTTACTTTAATGGGACTTTGGTCCCAAATTGTAACCATACAGGGTGGTGGTGGTGGTGGGGATGGGGGGTGTTTCTGAGGTCATATCCTCTGTTTTATCACACTGTAAAGACAGGACACTTGGAAAGTAACAGGAACCATTTTTGACAGGTGTCACCATACTGAGGGCTGGCCTGATCAGTGTCATCCCAGCGGCTGGATGAGAGCAGAGCTGATGGTGAGAGGAGTGGTTACTTATATACAGAGAAGGCCGACACAGCAACTTCCTGTTTTTCTTTGAATTTTTAATAGATTTGTGTGTGTTTCAGTCATTTAGAAAATGGCTCTAGGCCTCCTAATGTAGACTTACCTCCATTAAACGTACATGTCACTGATGTAAGAGGTTTAGCATGTCTGCCATTCATCCAGTTATCATTCAATTCATCTATCATGTTGGCACCAAAACTGTTGCCATGCCAATGGGCCACCGTCTGCATTAACGCTGATTTTGTCATCATTACAGTGAACCCCAAGCTGTGGAATCTGTGTGATTTAATGGCGTTTTACCAACATCCGCCGCACACAATCCTGTCAAGCACTTTCATGTGGGAGGAAACAAAGATTGTGCAGTGATCTCAGCTTCCTGCCTGAGTGTGATGACACATTTAGATCAAAATACCAAGGCCTTACTTCACTGGCACTTCTATAACTCGTTTCACACACCTATTGTTTTCAGGGGTAATATAAAGCCACCAAACATCAGCTAAGATGAATGCTTTGTGTTCTGAATTATGAAGGCGTCACATCAGTGATGTTAAGCAGCAGTTTTTCTTTCTTTCGATTGTCTTTAAACATCTGATGATGGGGTTTTAAATAGTTTACAAGAACAGAAATCCAGCCAGAATCTCACCATGTGTTTTCTAAAGCTTTTCATGTTTGCAAAGGCTGATGTGAGCGTGCTGGATGCAATTCTGAGGCGAAGAAAGAGGAATTCTCTTTTTGGTACATTTCCTCCTTTCTCTCTCTTTAGAGAGCTTGACTTGACCATTCACTGTTTTGTGGTGTCTAGACATATGAGAATGAGTCACTAACTAATTGACTGGAGCGTTGGAAATGATTGAGCTTGATGTGGCAGAACTGTTTTTTTAAGAAAATGGAATTAACTTGACGTTGCTTAACAAATCTAATCATTTATTCTGCTCCGAAGCTGGAAACACATTTTTAACATGGCTTGGTGGCTTCTGGCTGCAGCAACGTCTTTGCAGATGTGTATCTTTCAGATGTCAACATTTTCCCAGCCAGCTCAGTCTGCACCAGGTTCATCCCTGACCCAGGATCCTCCCACCGCATCCTGGTAAAATCCAGTAAGCTTCGCACGATCCAGTGATCCTGTTGGATGTAATAATCTAAGCAAATTGATTATGATTGAGTTAAACGTGTGTATAAAAGTGCATCTTCATCAGGCAAGAAGGTTTTCCTGGGTGTGAAGAGGGGATGGGAGTTCACTCGATTGAGTGAGAAAGTGGTTCTGACCAGGAGGTGACAAATAATAAGCACGGCCAATCACTGCAATCTGCAGGCGGGTCAGCGGATGCTAATGAATGGTGACCAGTTTCCAGACTTCATTAATCACCAGACGCGGTGAATAATGAACGCTCCTAGCAGCGGCCTCTCTGGACACTTTGCAGGGCAAACACCCGCAGCCAGCGATTAGACCCGGACGAACCGCATCTGGTGTGTTTGTTTGCATGACTGCGCTCTGCATCATCTCTGTGGCACCGCCTGGGTTTCTTTCAGACCTCGGGGCCCTGTTTCTCTAATGATTTCTTTTCCTGTCCATCCTTCAGAGTTTATTATTATCAGACTCTTCCAAGGAGCCAGGATAAACAAAACTAAATGGCCTCTCTGTCACTGCAACCTGCGACTGTATTGAGAGGAGAAATACCCTTGACATTAATTGAACTGCTGAAACAGTAGTCAATCATTCTTCACAAAAATGCAGGTGGCGCCATTTGAATTTCAATGCACATTGAGTCCTATTGCCTTGGCGAAAGCTGCAGTGATGACGTGACAGGTGGCTAATGGGACACTGTGCGAAGGCCATGTGTTGAAGTGTCAACATAAATGCCACGAGCTTTGCAAAAATAATAATGCTCCAGTCCAGAGACTCTAATCACAAAAGCATCAGAGGCCAAATAGCAAAGAAATCTATTATTGCAGGTTGGACCATTTGGATTACTTGCATTTTCCCTCATAAAACAATGTTCAACCCCCCGTGGCATCAGACAGCATGTGCATGAGACTCATAGGCTCCTGCTCAATGAGAAATCCTGGAGACCTGCAGCTGCTCACAGCTGCTCCATCTTTGTTTTTTACTTGGTGATGCTGAAAACTGGTAGATGTCTTTGGATGGTGATGCTAGGCCTTTCATTACATTATGTTGTGCTAATCTCCAAGACCAAAAGGCTAAGTGTATTAAACACCCCTGATAACTATTTAATATGTGACCTTTTTCAGCCTCCAGGTTCCTCAACCAGAAATTTACAGAAGGGTGACAGGGTGTTTCTGCTGCGGCGTCTGTTATGTAATCCCACCGATTACAGTGTGGACTGTACACGACAAGCAATTTGTCTCCTGAAATATCTGATGATCCTCATTTTTCTGACCTCTTTCCATCACTCCAATAAAAAAGGGCTTTTTATTTCACTCATAAATGCTATAGTAATACATGTGAGCCACCCCATTATTTAGTAAATAAGACTAATGATCGATCAGGTTTATCGTTATTGTCTTCAGATGTGATGTGCTGAGATCAGATCAGATCTGAGTTGTGTTGTGGTGGTTGCGATGCAGTACAATCCATCTTAGTACCTCTCATAAAAACAAAGTGCTCTTTAAGTGTAGCATTAATGAAGGCTTTTAAATCATGTGCCATAATTGTTAAAATGATTCTTTGTGCTGTTTACCTCCTAATTTTACCCAGTTAGATGGATGATGGATAGTTGGATAGATCGATAGTAGATAGATGTAGTTTAATGGAGGTGTGCTGCAAATGACAGGCAGGAATTAAAATAGAGAATCTCATTACGCATATTAACTGAGCAGCATCAGATTTCCCTAAAGCAACGTAAAAAAAACAATGATGGAAGTGCAGGCCTGGAGTACATGGATGTGTAAAGAACTCTCAAACAAATGTTTGATTTTTATGATGAGGAAAATTGTCGGTGATGCTTTAAAAATTGATTTCACCCCATGCCAGCCCTCAGCAGGCACGCAGGGGGGTAAAAATAAGATGTTAACAGCCACACTGTTTCTCAAAGCATCTGACCAATAAATGTTAGCGTCATAGAGCTTTTCTGCCATCCAGCAGAACACATCTGCTGAGGGAAAGGCAACAGCTGAATGCAGCAACCTTGGATTAGATAAAAAGACATCAGCGTGCCTTTAAAATTTTCATAAAGCACATTCAAAGTTCGCAGCTGAAGTAGCGGAGCATTGTGTTTAGCGGAGGAAAGGTGGAGAGCACTGATAAGACTGGCCCAATGGCTTAGAAATGACACGCTTTTTAGTAAAATCCTTTTGGCTTTTCAGCAGTGTTACAGCCACCGGTGGACCCA